>NW_022196634.1:0-407500 GCF_008641045.1 Pistacia vera
TAATAATAATAATAATTATAATAATAATAATAATAATAATTATTATTATTATTATTATTATTATTATTATTATTATTATTATTATAGTAAGGTTTAATTTTAACCATTTAATCCTATATTAATTTGAATAGTTGAAAATTAATCAATGAAACCATAAATTATACAAGAACAAATTATAATTGTGTAAGAATTTTATGAAACCATATACAAATGGATAATAAATAATAATAGATTAAATATAATAAATCATTATAAATATTTGTAACACATAATTAATATGTTATATATGTATAATGTATCATTTGATATACATAATATATATGTTATATATGCATAATATATCATTTGATATACATAATATATATATGTATAATGTATGATGTATATGTATTATTTTGTACATTATAAATTTAATTTCTTTTTTGATGATATATATTATAATTTAAAGAAAATGATAAGATAGGCTCAAAGATGCAAAACCCCCAAATAGGGATTTCGGAGATTCCCTGAATTCCCCCTATTTGGGGATCAGGCCTGTAGTCTCTCACTAGGCAAGTATTCACTAAGTATTCTATAGAGAGAATCTAGAGAATTGCTAGTTTAAAAAGGGTGTTCGTTTAAAATTTTTATCCTTAATCCAGTTATAAAATACTATTACACAATGACTATTTCTCACATATATAAAACTAATAAGAATCATTTTCTAATGAACCAAAGAGCGTGAAGATGTTCTCTAAATATTATTACTACCAAAAATACATACATAAATTCACATTAATTCCTTCACTGAGACAGTGTGTATAATCCTCTCGCCAGCTTGACATCTCCCGACTGCTACAATCTAATACCTACAAAAGTAAAGAAAGCAACGGGATGAGCTATAAATACTTAGTAAGTAAATCAAATCTAACTATGCTCTTACTCTGCTATCCCCGTTTTTGCTGTACTACTTCTAAATTTCTACTTGCTCTCTCTCTTTATTCTCAGGCGTACTACTTAGCAATCTTCTATTTTTCTTAAATCTTTTTAAATCTTTCTAGTGTTGTGCTATTCTTTATTATTTTATTTCTCTTCTCTACTAAATTATAACTTTTTGTTTCTTTCTCTACTCAACAAATCGCTAAGTTTCCGTGCTATTTGTTATGTTTCTAATTTCTGTTCTTTTCTAGTATATATCTAATTTATGTTCCTTTCTCGTATATCTCTAATTTCTTTTCTATTCTCTCTCGTAGGCTTCTATTTTATTTTCTTCTCTATTTTTATGGGCTTCTATTTTTTTTTTCTTGGCTGGTCAGACAGGCAATAATAAAATAAACTCTTTAATCTACACATAAATGCATAAGATGCAATGCACATAAAATGTTTGATGCATATGCAAATGATCATGTTTGTATTCTTTTTGAAAATTCTTTTCTAATTCTTTCTGTTTTCTATTTCTTATTCTATTTTTCTTTCTTTTTGAAATTCTTTTTGTTTTCTGTTCTGGTTTGTCGATCGGACTAGGCTAAGGTATGGATTTGGAACCCTGGCCATGTGAGCGTATTTTGAAATTCTTTCTGGGTACAGTCCTTATCCACATGCACTTTTATCAGACTGTACAAATTCTTTTTTTCTATTCTGATGCCACTCACTGATGGCGGCGTGCATGTGAGAAACTTTTGTATCTCTGTTGCCACTAACTAACGCAACAAATGCTCATAGGTTCCTTATTGCAATAGCCTTCTGAAAATATGCTCTGTAAATCTGCAAAATAACTAGCTAGACATTTTCCAATAATTTTAAAATTTCTTAAATATATGCTATGCTATGTCATGTATTTATATGCTGTCTATGCATGATCCCAAAATACGTATCTAAATCTAGCATGTATTCTATTAATTCTAAGGCTTTTATTTCTATATTTTTTTTGGAAAGCACAAAGTTCTATTCTAATAACTCGCTTAGCTTAAACATTTTCTATTTTATTCTTTATTTCTGAATTCTATGCATCGTGTATACGTACGCGATTCTATAATTTCTACATAATTCTGTAATTCTTCAATTCTATCATGCTATGTAAAATGTACATGTACACAATTACATTAATTATCTCTCACAAATTCTACTCTCTAATATTTTCTAATGTAACAAACATGTCTTGTACAACTTTCTAAATACAAATCTTAATGCCATAAATTTACATTCTCTGACATGACCATCAACTTCAATTGTTATACATGCCCTTCTTTCTTCTTTTCTTTTGGCTACATTCTATATATTAATCTATATTTCCATATTAATCATTGTAAATTCAATTTAACATATGGCACAACATATATAATTTGGCTAAATTATAATTTCCTTTTTTAGCATTCTTAACTAAACTTTTGGCCAATACAAAATATTCTCAAGATCTTTTAGCAAATTCTATGGCTTGTAATATATAATAAGACATGAAAACTATAATGATACCAATCAATTTCTAAAATGGTCATGTATTTAATACATAAACTAACCTTCTATTTCTTTGATGTTTCTTTGATATTTATACTTGGGAAAGCTTTTCTATTCTTTATAAAATAAAATCACTTATTACATATTATTTATAACTAATCTCAAAACAAGAAACAACAATATACTCATTTGGCCAAGCCATTCTTTGAATGATCTTTCTAATTTCAAGAATGACAAGTTTGACAATTTATGGTGGCCTATTATAAGATTATAATATAATCACCCATCTTTTACTATCATCAATACTACACTACTGCAACAATTTAATATGCAATTCTTGCCATCATTTTTCAAAGTCATAAGTTTTAAAACTCATAATTCAATGACTAAATAAAATATGTCATTCTAACTAATGCTAAAAGTTCAAATAACTTGAACACATGCATAAAGACCATTTATCTCATGAACTAGCATGCCCAAGTGATATTCTAAATTTTGCACAACAAATTGCACTCTTGAATACTAAAACTTACACTTGTGTAAGCCTAACATACCTTTCAACTCAAATTCTTTCCTTTCTCAAACAATTTCTTCAACAATATTTAACAAACTCATGCATGCATTTCTCTTTGAATTTTCATCAAACAATTCACATGCACATGCAAATACTTGGTTGGCACACACTTCCACATCTCTCCAAATCCACCAAAATTGGAGCAAAAAACTCACACAAACTTAACTTCAAAATGGCCGGATTCAACACTTCCAAATTACAACATCAACTCATCAAAATTTATCCAAAGTTCAACCAAAACATCACATCTAACTAGCTACTCATCTTGGCTGAATTTCTACACATTATTCTCCATCAAACAAGTATCTAAACAACCAATACTTCTTATCATACATCATGCACAAACACTCAAGAATTAATTACATATACTACTCAAATTAAAGCTTAGATTGGGTTTACTTACCTTGAATTTGTACAACACTAATGATTCAACATTCCTTTGCTAAAATTCTTTTCCTCTTGGACTTTTGAGGCTTTAGGATTAAATCTACAAAAATTTAAGCTAAACCCTATGATTTCTCTTAAATTTGATGGAAAAAGCTGAGAGAAAATGGATGAGAGGTGGCGTGCTCAAGGGTGAGAATGGCTACGGTTTTGTCAATTGAAGCCTTTAACTAATAACATATAATACATTCCCATTTGCCCTTGCATTTTATGATAATTCCAATTATGTCATACATGCATTTACCAATATACCCCACTTTCAATGGTGTTAACACATGTTCTTGGTCATTTTCACTCGCCACTCTTCATCTAGTTGTGAGTGAAAAAAATCATTTTACCCTTATTCTTTAATTTGTTTCTATTAGTTTTATGGAATTCATCTATAAAACTAGTTAAATATATTCACTAAGACATAAAAATAATCTCTATCATATTGAATGTGGGTATTACAAGGCCTAATTCGAGGATTCCCCCAATTCCCTGTCCATCCCTGATTTGACCAATCTTTATGGCCTATTGAGACATTTACCTCTTATCAGCACCACGGAGATCTACTTGATAGTGCCGACAATGGCAAACATCAAACAACAACCCCATCAACTAGTTATTATTTAAAATTATTTATAAAAACATAGAATTAATTAAATAGTCATTTTATAGAAAAAAAATAAAAATATGTTAATAGTTAGGGTATTTTTGTAATGAACATTCCATAAACAACTTTGATTTTTAAAGTCACCTTTACTATTATAAATTTTTATAATACAGATTGTTTTCATAATCAACTTTTAGTATAATCATTTTCACATGATTTTACTAGATGCTTTTTAGCTGGCAGCTTAAGGACTAAAAGATTATTTTTTAAATACAAAGTCTCAAATTAAACCAATTATAGATTTTTACTTGGAAAGATTTGAAACTCCGATTGGGTTTTAGACTTATTTGGTCATATGTACTTGTAATCTTTGATTGGATTTTGGACGTATTTAGCTACATGATTGTACTTATAATCTTTGATTTGATTGTGAACTTATTTGTTTATTATTATAGGTATTGATATAAAATTTCTATGAGACTGATGATGGCAGGACTAAAATGTCTTATTTAGTTATGTGATGGTTTTGAAATAGATTTTGATTGTTATTACTAACATATTTACATTTGTTTGTGTATGTGAATTATTTTCAATGAAGCAAATTGTAAATTAACCTTTAATTTAGTTACGTAGAACAAATTAAAAATATGAAAATTTGTTATTATACATTGTTATTTAACTTTGAAAAAAAAAAAAAATCTATTTCATCACTTCCTACAAAGATAATTTCTAATCTTACATGATGTCCTTATTTATTTATTTTTAATTACTATCATTTTTACCATGGAAACCACCCCAAAATATATTTGACTCAATTAATATTATTTCAAACTGAAAATAAATTTTGATTCTACTCATACTTAATTAGATATCTCTTTATCCTTGCTTGTTGTTAACGGTAATATTAATATAATTAAAATAATAAAAAATAAAATTCAATGGCCAATCACTTTTTGATGTCAAAACAATCAAGAGATGACTAAACGTATGAAATAAGGTATGATAAAAAATACCAAATTGTATCAAGAATAGGATAGTGGATTGGGTAAGAAACCACTCAAGATCTTAATATTTCATTCATATAATAAAAAAAAACTATTCCTTTAAGGGTACAAAGACCTTTATTTACTAGAAATAACTATAACTAGTTCGGAAAAAAATAACCTAATAATTAAAACAAATCTTATTCTAATATGGAAAACGTCTAAAGCAAAAAATCTAATTTAATTAGAACTATTAAATAAAATAGAAATTTAGGAATAAGAAAGTCTAAATAATAATTTTTTTTTTTTCTAAAGAATTTTAATAATATATTTTCTGGTCACTTTTATTGACTTGAAGCTAGCGCTGCCGTAATATATTCATTCTAAAGATTTTACATTTAAGTACAAATTTCATGTTAAGTAACATGGGAAGTCTATCTTAATTTGAATAGTAATTTTGACTTAATGGTAAACCTTTTAATTATTCCAACCGCAAATAAGGCATGGGCATTTGCAGTTACAAGATTTCATAAAATTCACAAGCCTTACCTTAAATTGCTGTATGTCGGTAATTTCTTTTTAAACGTATCTCTCTCTTTTTGGCATAAAACATACATCCTTTAAGTTAATTTTTCAAATAAGCGTGAAGAATATCAAGTACCCATATACCTTTAAGGACTCCTAAAACCAAGCTTGTACATATCTGTCTTTCTCTAATGAAAAAATCACTCCATCTGTTGTATTCTTCTCTTTTAAAATGCAACTAAGGCTTAATTTGATTTTTATTTCTCTTTCATTTCTTTTTGTGTGATAATCTCTTCATTGATCCTACTAAGAGTACATTTTCTGGGAGCCAGAGAGACTGGTAAGGGCAAATGGAGAAAAAGATCGTCGAAAAGGGCCAAAACTGACTTGTTTAGTATATCCTTTTTTCACTTTTTTTTTTGCTTGGTGTTGTTTTGCATCGATTATTTGGTTGTAATTGGTGCAAAAAATGGCTATACAAATTTAGTTAACAACTTTGCTAATGGCACGAGTACTCACATTAGCTACTGGCAGTGTCAATAATTTGTTAACAATGAAATGAATCAGCTCCAGAGAATAATGAAGGGAGAATGAAAAAAACATATATCATCACATGTAGCGGATTCATGCTTAGGTCAATACATTTATATACATGATCTTCCAAGCCGAGAAACAATGAAATCTCAAGATTGTCGATCACTAAAAAATGGTCCAATATGTGCCCGCTATGAAGAACTCAGGTCTTGGTCCCGAATGAAGAATCTTAAAGAATTTTTGCTAGCAATAGTTGGTTTTCGACGAATCAATTCTATTAGAAGTAATATTTCATAATAGGATGAAGAGTATAAGTGCTTAACGAGTAATTCATCGTTAGCATCCGCCATTTATGTACCTTTCTATGCTGGTCTTAACGTCGGTCGCCACCTTTGGGGTTTCAACACTTCTGTGAGAGATCTTCGGCTTTTGATATGGTGAAGTGGCTTAAAGCGAAACCTGAATGGAAGCGAATGTGGGGGTAGAGATCATTTCTTTGTTGCCGGTAGAATTGCTTGGGATTTTCGAAGACGAAGAGAGATCGATTCTGATTGGGGTAACAAGCTTATGTCTTTGCCTGAATCTATGAACATGACAATGTTGACAATTGAATCAAGTTCATGGAGCAATGAATTTGCTATCCCATACCCCAAATATTTCATCCTTCTAGTGAAAGTGAAGTGCTCCAATGGCAAAACAATAAAAGAAATCGTAGAGGGAACTATTTGTCTCTTTTGTTGGGCGTCACGGCCTACAATTAAAGATTCAATTAGAAGTGGGATCATTAGTCAATGTTAGCTCAAGGAGGGTTTGCAAGTTTCTTGATTGTTCTTCTGATAAAAAAGTAGGCGACAATCCAGTTGAAGTGATGAAGGTATTTCAAGACTCAGTATTTTGCTTACAGCCACCCGAGATTATACACGAGGCGATCATTGTTCGATTCAATTCTAGCGGGATGCATTCCAGTTTTTTCATCCAGCTTCTGCTTTTGATTAATATATGGTATTTTCCCAAGAACTACACAAAATATTCTGTGTTTATACCAATGAACATAAAAGATAGGAAAGTTGGTATTAACGATACTTTGGTTGGAATTACAGAAGAAGAAATTCAGCATGAGAAATGAGGTAATGAACTAATTCCAAAATTAGTGTATGGAGATCCGAGGGGGAATATGAAGGAGGAGGTTGAAGATGCATTTTCCATTGCAGTTAGAGGAATTCTTAAGAGGGTAGAGAAAGTTAGGAAAAAATTGAAAGATGGGAAAGTCCAAGCATTGGATTTGCAGAAGAGAACAGTTGGACATTTGAAGAGCATGATTTAGTTCGATTTAAGAATAAATAGGAAATTCATGAAGAAATATTATTTATAGTGCATTAATTTGCAATGCATTTGCAGTTGCTTATTTACCGTCCGAATCTTAAAAACATGTGTTACTGTAAGAGTATGTGAAATATATATTAACCCAATTTGTTAAGATCCTATAACTTAATTTTTTTATTCTTTGTGAACCATTCATCTTTTTGATTCAATGGTAATAAGTGAAAGGTCTAAATTAGTACATTTAATATTAATTCAACATCACTATCACCGTTAGATTGAAAAAGATGAACAGTTCACCAGATAAAAAATTAAATCACATACATATATATTGCTTTATAATCTTCTAGAATGTATATGTCCAGCATATATCTTTAATTGGCTCTTTTTTTAATATAAACTCAGCAATTAAAGGAGATTTCAAATCATTTCTCCAACATGTTCTCTCCTCTTTAATTCATTTAGAAATTAAAACCAAAGATAGTATAGCACTTCTAACTTTTAATTAGGCATGGCAATGTTCCCCGGGATTTCAGGGACCCGTCCCGCCCCACCCCCTATGGGGCGGGAAGCCCCGGTTTTTTTTGGGGATAGGGGTGGGGGGGGGGGTGTTTTAATCCCCGTCCTCGGGGATGGGGCGGGGGTGGGTGATGCCTTTCCCCCGGTCCGCCCCGTATTAATATATAAATTAAAAAAATGTTATATATATATATTATTTACTTTTCACTAATATCCCTATATTTCACCTAATACACAATTATCCTACCTATATAAACCCATATTTTCCTAATTTCCCTCACCCTAAAAATTGAACAAGAAAAAACCTGACCCATATTTATGTATAATTAATTATGTTTAAACGATATAAGTGTTTGTCATGTGGATGAGAATTAATTATTGTGTTGATAATATCAAATTAATTTATGTTTATATAAAAATTAACGGGACGGGGAAGGGGAATTCTGTCATCCCCGTAACGGGGATGGGGCAGCGGTGGGAAATGATTTTGAGGGTGGGAAGGGTACAGTGAATGAGATCCCCGCGCCCCGCCCATTGCCATGCTACTTTTAATTCTAAAATCTGGGATTGTATCCCTCGCTGAGGATAGGATTCATAAGATTTATTCTTATATCATAAAATGACATATTTTGGTTTGATTTATTTTATATAATTAATTGAGTTGGTTAGGTACGACAAATCTTTATAATTCTTGACGCGTCTTTCATTGACGATATCATCAATGACTGTAATGTGACCCCAAAGCATGTAAATCTTAAACTTATTGCATTTTAGGTGCCTTTGAAATAACTCCATTTTATAATCATCCTCATTAAATATATGCCAAATTTACAATCCCATTAAGCTCAAAAACTCATATTCTTACAAATGAACCCCCCAGATGTTGCCTCTTCCAAAGCTCCCACCAATTCAACCTCTATTGAATCCGTTGAATTATCCATCACAAAACTAATCAAAAATTGCCACAGAAAGCTTGAATGGCAAAACATCTTAAATCCTAACACAGCGCCATGGAGAAGTCGCCTAGTCGATTTTTTAGAATCAATCATTGTTCGCGTACTCACAATCATACTGCTTATTGTCGATCTCATTGTCAGTATTCTTCAACTTTCTTCTTCATTATTGTCGTGCACACCTAAAAAAAAGTACCATCTAGAACATGTTTGGTACCATTGGGTAGAGATTGGTATATTAATTCTACTTTCGGTTAAAATAGTTGGTTTAGCAATAGGACTAGGCAGCTCATTCTTTAGACGTCCGGGCTATGTGATTGATGGAGTTGTTGTAATTGGAGCAATAATTTTGGAAATATTTTTGAAGGAAAAAGGAGGTGGGTTGATTGTAGTGGTGAGTTTGTGGCGAGTTCTGAGATTGGTAGAGAGTGCATTTGAGTTGAGTGACGAGGCAATTGAGGCACAAATTGAAGGTATTTTGTGCCAATTTGAAGCTCTTAAAGATGAGAATATCAAACTTAAAGAGGCGATCGGTGAGAAAGATAAGATGATAGAAGAGCTCCGAGAAGAACTGGATCAGTTTAGATGTATTTGTCTGCGTTCGTTACAGTAAGCATATGTATATATATTAGGTAGTTTAATTATTCTATATTTAATTTTTTTTTTAAATAATTCTTATTAATTGGACTTAAAAGAAGAAAACTTGTTCGTGTTGCAGGCTGTTTTAACCATTATATTATTTCTTGAGTAATAGTAAATCCGTAAACTTCATTTATTTATTAATTATTCAAATCAACAAGGGCATGAATATTGAAATTCAATATATATATATTTATATATATTTCTGGATCCGGAAAAATTTGGGTTCTATGATAATTTTAATGCTGTAATTGCAAGAAAAAATAAACTAAGAAGGACTAAAAAGTAAATGAGCAGGATAAAGAGACTTAAGAGTAATAGATCTTATTAACTCTTTTCAAGTGTTGCGTCCAAATTTTGAAACGGGCTGAATTTATATCAATTCTTCACCGACCAACCTCCCATAAGGACCAATTACACAATAGCTAATCATAGTACATGTGTTTTCAAGTGACGTTGCAAGAGCCATGTGCCAAATTGGTGGAAGTGCACTTACAACACGCCCCATTGGACATCCACCATTTATAGGTAATTGCATTTACCTTACTCAAAAAAAAAAAAAAAAGCCATGGTCGGACAAAAACCCAAGTAAAGAAATACAATTTTATAATGAAGCTGTAAAGTGGTGTTAGACGTGCTTCATACTGTCTTATTTAAAAACCTTGCTAGAAAAACCCAATTAGACAAAATCTAGTCAAGGAAAAAAGAGTACAGTGCACATATGTCCAGCACAATAGTCTTTTTCATACTCACCCTAATCGACGCTCCTTCTAGTCAACGCTCCCCCTCATAGTGGCAAAATTGACTTAGTTACTTATTAAGCTGCTGCATACCAATGCCATACAATAACTTTTCAAATGTTGATGTTAGTAAGATCTTAGTGAATAAATTTTCAAGATTATCGCTAGAGCGTATTTGTTTGACATCAATCTTTCGACTTTGCTGGAGTTCGTAAGTGTAAAAGAACTTAGATGAAATATGTTTAGTTTTGTCTCCTTTGATACATCCTCCTCTAACTTGAGTAATACATGTTGCACTGTCTTCATTTATAATTGTAGGAGTATTTGAGGTACATGATAACTTGCATGTATTTTCGATATGATGGATGACAAATAGTAACCATACGCATTCTCGATTGGCTTCATGAAGCGCAAGAATCTCGAAACGATTAGAAGAAGTAGCAACCAATATTTGTTTTGTATAGCACCATGATTTTGAAGTGCTATTGTAAGCAAAAACATATCCTTCCCTACAAGCGGGCTTTGTGGGATCAGAAAGGTACTCAACATCTATATAGCCAACTAATTTAGAATCATTAACAAATTTTTTTGGATAAATAATCCCAAGCCTTTCATTTTATTAAGGTAGCAAATTATATGTTTGGTCCCATTCTACTATCAGCCAGTTGGTTTAGAGCTAAATATTGCCAACAAATTTACCGAAAATGTTATGTTCGGTCTTGTACATTGTGCTAAATATAGTAGTGCACTTAATACCTTCAAATATGGTTCTTCAAGACCAAGTATCTTTTTGCCATCTTCTTTAGGATTGTAAAATCCTAATATGGCAAATGCTCCTATAGGAAAGGGGGGGTTGGGGGAATAGGAGATTAAAAAAAAAAAATGCGGAATAACAAAACCTCCAACTACCTAAATGCAATGAACAATAAATGACTTCAATGATAAGTAATAAATGAACAACAAGTAAACAATAACTAATAAGTGAGTAGAGAGAAGAGAAATGCTCAGAGAGTTTATAGTTGTTCGGAGCTTTGATCACAAACCTCTTACATCCACTTCTTCAAGGCAACCTCCTTGGAGTTCCACTAGAATCGGATTTCACCAATACAATAGTTTTCACAGGATTTCGCCTCTAGATTTACAAGACTTCACCCAAATATATGCGATAAAAACTTTTGTGAATGCTTGCCTCTAAGCTAGGCTAATACACAATGGTTTCAAAGTTCCTCTTTAAAGATATTAGTTTAGTACAAATGAGAGATTGATTTTGATCAAGAGTGAGCTCTAGGGTTTGCAAGATTGAATGTTGGCTAATGCATTGTTCTCTCTCTCTCTCTCTCTCTCTCTCTCTCTCTCTCTCTCTCGTGCAATAAATCGCCCTTTTTAAAGTCTTCACTAACCCTTATTAAATTAGAGTCGTTGTATTTAATGCACTTCTATAAAGCTGTAGAACCCAAAGGAACAGGCGTTCCTGACACCAACGGTCACTCTTCTTTGAAATGTAGGGTTTGGAATGATCATTCTCTTACAAGGAATGGTCATTCTCCTATCGCAAATGGGCATTTCATCTTGGATCTCTTGATGTCCAGAAATTCTAGAACCTTAAATGACTTCTTTGAATAGTTTCATTCCTTCCTAGAATGGCTTGAAGAATTCTGGGAATGGGCGTTCGTCGAGGTCGTTCTTGTTTGACTTGAAGTTTCCACAACCTTGACTTGAGCTCGAAAATTCTAAGTCCAAAATCTTGACTCTAGCTTGGAACGGGCATTCTTCTTATGGAACGGGCGTTCTTCTTCAGATTGCAAAACGTGTCAAGGTTCTAGAGTTATGAATGAGGTGATTGAACAACATTGTTCATGTGGAACGGGCTGGATGAATGGTCGTTCTTCTCTGTCGTTCCTTCTTAGATCGCAAAGGAAGTCCAGCTCGTAGATGTGTGTTAGCCTTTTTGGATAAGATCTTGAGACGTTTGGAACGGCTTGTTGGAACGATCGTTCAATTTGGTCGTTCCTTTTTAGACTTAAGTTTCAGCTTGAATGAATGTTTGATTCATTTTGGACAAAACTATGAACGAGGATGAGGAACGATGTCATTCCAACACTACAAGAAATATATTATATTGTAACAAAATTAATTTTGTCAAATGTTATTTTGTCACGAGTAATATAGTTATTATGACAAAATAAAGAAACATCACATTAAGTATGACAAAGAGAATATACAGTGACTAAAAAAAATATTGTCATAATATTTTATCACAATAAAGAAACACATAATAAATGTAGTGAAGAAAAACTTTTTTATCATAATATTTCGTCACAAATTTTTTGTGCCTAGGTAAATTGTTTGTTGTGACAAACATATTTTGTCATAAAACATTTTAGTCACTATATTTAGTTATACATGCTATAACTATAAATTATTTTACCACAGAAAGAATTTATTTATTATTAAATTTTTTTTCATAATATATGCTGAAATAGAGGTATTAATGATAAAATGTTTGAGTCAAAATTTAAGCGTCGAGATATATTGTTTATCGTGACAAACATATTTGTCATCAAAAACTTTAGTCACTATATTTAATAATACATGCTATAATTACAAACTCATTTGTCACAAAAGAATATTTATCATTACAAAAAAAAAAAAAAAAATTGTCATTTATAAATGTTATAATGGAGGTATTGGTGACAAAATATTTGAGCTAGATTGAACATGATATTTTGTGACAAAAATTTGCTAAAAAAACATATAATATGGTCTCCTTTAATTTTTATTTTTAAAAACTCGAAAAAGCCAAAAAATTGTAAAAAATACAAAATCATTAATAATTTTAAAAAAGTAAATATTATGTACCATTTTTAGCTTTAATGATAAAAAAATACAAATCAAATTTAATATGAATACAAATATTTACATTTTCGGCTTTAATGTTATAGACTTAATATTTGGATCACATGTTAAATATTAATTTTTGTTTTACACGTTCACATCAAAGATGAAATTACAAAAATAAATCGATTCAGTCATGGTTACAAAAAGGGAAAAAGGGAAAAATTGAATTGGGCGAAAAAGGGAGAAAGGGAATTTCCTTATGAACTCTCCTTTGATTCTCCTAATTTTCTTTGGTGTTACAATGAAAAAGAGAAAATTTGGATTGAGCGAAGAAGGGAAAAATTGAATTGGGTGAAGTGAGCCGTCTTTGATCTCTTCTATTTTTTGTAAAATTGAATTGGAACTACCAAATCCTGAAAGAGGAAAAATAAAATGCAAGAAGGAGAAGAAGTAGGGAGAAAGGACAAACATACTCTAAAACACAATTGTTTCCCTCACACTTTAGTTGTGAGTTTGTATTTTTAGATAGATAATATATATAGAGAGAGTAAGGAAAAAAACAAATGAGTAGGTTTGCATAAGTGGTTAAAGGGAAGAGTTGAGAGAAGAGTGCATAGGTTCGAATCTTGCAGTATCCATTTTTTTAAAAACTGGTTTTTTCATTGGTCTTTTTTTTTTTTTTAATTTATTTCATTAATGTTTAGCAGCTCTACCAATGATCTTTGCACTAATGTTTTAAAAACCGACCCGAGGCAAAACCTGGCAAGCTGGCTGGGTCCCGGGTCGATCGATTGAACCGGATCAACCATGACGTCAGCATAGTGACATCAAGGAAAAAAAAAAGATTTCAAAATTTAAGTTCCCTGCGAGAAATTTATTAACAAAACATAAAGTAACATCAATATAATCCATGTTACAACTAATTAGGGTTCAAAATAACAA
Organism: Pistacia vera; assembly: GCF_008641045.1. Lineage (NCBI taxonomy): Eukaryota > Viridiplantae > Streptophyta > Magnoliopsida > Sapindales > Anacardiaceae > Pistacia > Pistacia vera. The sequence goes on from NW_022196634.1 coordinate 14,040, forward strand.
AATTCATAAAGAAATCACATAATAATTAATAGTTTAATACACATTTTAGCAAAACATGGTCTTCTTCACACAATGATCTTCATTCTTCAATCCATCCTCAATTCACCATATGTCAGGTCACATATCATTATATCATTATCAACATCATCTACAAAAAAATTCATCAAAAAATGAAAACCATAAGTTAAAACTTCTCATTTTAAAATTTAAACTAATTGAATTTAAACTAGCTACCAAATTCAAATTGCTTTTTAACACACCAGCCAAGCAAAACCGAAAACCCAGAAAACCTTAGCCCACACCACAAGGGACTGTAGCAACCAAAAACACACCGGCCAAGCAAATATCTGGCACGAAAGAGGGGACCGCAGCAGCCATAGATCCCATAAGCAGAAGAAGTTAAAACAAATTAGTTTGTTTGCTTATTATTTGCTTTTACCTTAAGGCCCATTCTAAAGCACATTCTAAAGCATTATGATACAGGCTTATAGCAGAACTTTTTATAAACCACGACATTTGTTGCCAAAAGAGACATCCAGATAAACACAACCATAATCAACAGTCAACGCCTCCATTCATTTACTTCGAACCAAAAACACAAACCCCAGTCAAGTTCTCAAAAGAAAGGAAGAGATCGACAAACCAGAGAAGATGAATTGGAGTTGACGACGAAGATGAGCTGCTACCGAGGATGAAAGCAAGCCTCCACCTCTGATGAAACAAGGTTGCCGAAGATGAGTTGCTGTCATTGAAGGAGGAAATCGATGAGAGATGAAATGCAGAAGTTAAAGAGAGATGTAAGCATTGAAAGGAAGAGACGACGGTACCTGGCGAAGATAAGCTTCAACTGATGACGAAGAGCAAGAGATCGACAATGAAGAGAGGAAATCAGGCAACTGGAGTCACGGTGGAAGATTTTCCAAGCAAAATGTCGAAGGGAAATAGTGTAAAATGGGTGAAAATCGCTGGAATTTGGGAGGAGAACGATGATGAAGAGACAAAATCGGGCAAATGGGAGTCACGATGGAAGATTTTCAGAGGAAAATGTTAAAGGGAAATGCTGAAAATTGGGTGAAAATGCTGCAATTTGGGTTTAGGGAATAAAAGTTTTTTTTTTTAAAGTTGACTTGGTCTATTGAAAAAAACGGTTGGACTAGCAAGTCGATACAGTGCCTCCGGTCCAACCACGAGCTGAATTGGATGAATTAAAATCCCTAGTTCTTTGCATCAACCAGCCTAGGTCACCGGCCGGGTCCCAGTTGAACTAGTTAGACCGGCTGGTCCGGGCCGGGTTTTAAAACATTACTTTGCACACAATTTACTCTTAATTTGGAAAAAGAAAAGAAAAAAAAAAAAGAACCCATTTTAGTATATTAGAATATATCCTAATCCAATAAAAATACAATGATAGTCCATGGGTTTAGGCTTTTTATATAGACCTATAAGTTATCATAATTCCTAATCCTAAAAGGATTCTAATGGCATAATATCTTAATTTTGTAATGAGTAATATTCCTAATCATATGTAGCAATGCTTAATCCTAATACTACTTCAACTTCTAATAATAACTCTAGACTAATAAAACTTGACTAAATTAATTAATATCAGAAAAAGACCCTATAACCAGTATTTTGATTAATAAATAACAAAATCTTTAGACCATAAAGGCGGTTGTCTCGTCCTCTTTGAAAAACTTCCATTCTTTTTTGTTGTCATGTACTAAAGTATATACAGTATATGATCATATGAAATTAGAAGATTGAGGTAAATTATACAATTCAAGCTACCCTTGAGGTGGGTGTTTGATATGTGGTTTAGTTAATACTCTATTTAATTTAATGTGTAATTTCTAATTTATTGTAGCAAGGACTCGATTGAGTGATTGATTTAAACTTCTAATTTTATAGGGTGAATGAGAATATATATGCATGTAAATGATGAATATGTATTAACTTGAAATTATAACAAAAAATCAATTACAATATTTACAGTTATGACAAATAATAATATATATTTTATATATTAACGATAGACATTTTTTATTTTTTTTTATAAGCATAAGTAATTGATTAATTAAACATATATAAAAACCTGAAAAAAGCTCAATTGAAAAGTTTAGTTCATTAAATCTATAAAAATTATGAAGGGTCGAATAATATAAATTGTGTTGGATATGATGAATAATAATATATATTTTATATACTAAAGATAAACATTTTTATTTTTGTTAAAAATTAGTCTATTAAAAAAAATTAACTTTTTTAAACAAAAGAAAAAAATATATAAAATATAAATTAATAAATCCAATTTTAATAATTAAGAAAAAAATTAAATTTCAAATAAATAGAAAAAATTGCCCAACCCCTTTTTATCTATTTTCCCCACCACACGACCCCAAAATCTCCACCCCCCAATTTTCTTTAATGTCTGCTGCTCACATTCCCTCATCCCCACTGACTTCCCTCCAACAGCCCCAATTTTAATAATTTGTTTAATGTTTTCATGGATTTTTTCATTTTCAAGGTGAATTTGATGGTTGTTTGGGGTGCACTGGTTGCTTGTGTTGGGTTAATATAACGCGTAGTTTGGAGGTTTTTGTTTGTTGCAGTTATGGTTTAAGGGTGCATTGGTTGTCGAAATCGCACCATGCTATTCCAGGCCTGGTGTGAACTGGACGATGGTGGAGGCTAAGGTGACGACGGTGGGTAGAGAGGCAGAAGATGAAGGGGCGGCAGCGTAACGGCTTGTTACAACTGTGAACAGAATAGTCATCTGGCTAGGGATTGTCACCAGGGAGGCAGCGGCGTCGAATTTCGTTTGAAGGTTTGATTTTTAAGGTTATATACTAAATCTCTGGTGTTTTCAACTTAAAATTTTTTCATTTGAGTTGGCATATTGCGTTTAAATTGATTATATGGCGCATTGTGTTGGTTATGTGGGAGAAATTAATGGAAGATGGAATTTATTGAGCAGTAATATATAATTGTGGAAATATAGAGACAAAATTTCAACATGTTTGTTGGTCTTTTTATTATGATTTACTGTAATCAAAATCATATTACTTGTTGAATCCATTGTTCTTGGATTCAACTTTCATTCAATATTATTTATTTGATGATAATTTGTTTGTGATACACATTAATTTTTGTGTTTGACCATTATCCTTAATGGTTATAGTTTTGTGTAAACATGGTATGATATTAGCAATTACTGACCTATGTCTCTACAAAGGAATTAGACCTTATCTAAATGAAACAGAGAGGGAAAAGGGCAAAATCAGCTCTGGTGGAGCCAAAATCTAAGCTGCTTTTTATCATACGCATACAAGGTACATTGCATTCTTTGGTGATTTTCCTAAAGTTTTTTGCTTTGTATTGTTTTGGGTTATGATATCTCACTGTCATTTTATTCAGGCAAAATGACATGCACCCCAAAACTAGGAAGATCTTGTACAAACTGAGATTGACGAAAATCTTTAGCGGTGTTTTTACCATGGCTAGTGAAGGCATATAAGAACAACTGCAGAAGGTGGAGCCATATGTCACTTATGGGTAAGATTACTTTCCATTATTTTGTGATATGATATGTTGGATGTTTAGCGTGAGGATCAAACTACAAGCATTTGGTGCATCTCATGAAACAGCATGACTTTTGTATGATATGCACTTGGTTGGATGATGAATGTTGAAATCTAGAATAATCTAGAATTGTAACTTCTTTGAGGATGTATCATTTTATCACTTCATATATTCTATTATCCCTTAATTAAGTAATAAGAAGATAAGTGTGTTCTGTTGAAGGATGCAATTAAGTAATAAGAAGATAAGTGTGTTCTGTTAAAGGATACAACTATGATCAAGTTCTACAGATATAATTAATTCTTGAGCATCTTGGTTTATGTTTTTGATGTGGGAGTACTGCTGGTGTTGATGAATTAGTAGCTTTTATTCCTTCAACCAAACTACTTATTCAGGAAATCATTTTGTTAGTTTATCATCTTTAGTTTCCCAATGCAAATAATTTGTAAGATGTTGCCCTCGTTTGAAGTAATGGTTAACCCTTATGTGCCAAATACTCCTAGCTTTAAGTCAATGGAGATAGTTATAATGTTGGTTTTTCTTGAGTATTTTACTCAGTATTGACTAGTTCCAACCTCGATGGGCTCACCTGTAACACCCAATAGTAGCTACTTTGTATTACCTTACAGTTCCATTCTCTCTTCAGAATGTTACCACTTTATGCTTTTCCAAATTCTTTTAATGCTATAAACATTGTTTCTATTGTATTGACCATATTTTTCCCTTTTTTTGTTTTTGTTTTTTTAACTCTTCAGGTTTTGGATGCCGCCAAGTCTCTTCCTCCAAGGGAGCTGCTGCATTCTTGCTTACTTATTCGTGTGTGCTAGGTGAGTATTACTGTTTGGGCTGTAGATATTTCTATGTTGAAACCTTGGAGGCTTGGAAGAAGACTTTTCTCGCCATTGACCATAACCTTTTCTGGAGCTGTTTTCACTGGGGAATTATTTACAAATTGCAGGTTGCTGCTCCCTGCTTTTCTTCTTGTTTTGGTTGCGTATATAAGCAGGATTTTAGTAGTTGTTGTGCAGAATTTTTGGGTTCTTTGGGTGGATGGTTCTTTTGTGTATAGCATGTGTAGTTGGCTTTTGTATACCAAAGTCTGACATTGTTTTTGTGTTGCTGGTCATTTTGTAGAGTCCTCTTTGATGCTTGCTTGGTGGCTTTTTTGGAATGTAAATCCATGCCACCTTTTTTTGTTTTTTTGGCTTGGTTGCTTGGGCTTGTCTAGGGAACTTGACTTTGTAGGGGTCTTCTTTTTGGGACTCATTCTTTTATTCTTTATATAATTACCTTTTACCAAAAAAATATGCAAGCAGGGTTATGCAAAGATAGAGAAACAAAGTATATTGAGACGACAAAAAATATTTGTCACGCCTATATTATTTTGACAATAAAAAATTTGTTATGTAAAAATATTTGTATTAAAAATTATTTGTCATGCTATTAAATTTTTTACAAAATTATTTCCATCACTATGCAATCTTTGACAAATAATATTATTATATAAACAAACATGTGACAAAATAAATGTTATCACAATAAAGTCAATGACAAATAAATTCCAATCACTATTAAAATTATGAGAAAACAATTTAGTCATTATTGTCATAATTTTGACAAAATCAATTTCTGTCATCATATATTATATTCTCACCATAAAGCTTATCATTTGGTCTTTAAATGTAAATCAATTGTGATAAAATATTACTTAGAGTGATAAAAATTGTCTTCTATTGTCACAAATAATTTATCACAATAAATTAGTTTACAACGACAAATTATTATTGTCACAATAAATAATTAAGCTATGGTGACCAAACACTTTTTCGTCACCATACACTTAAGAGCACAAGCTTAATGTGACCAACTTGGTGACTAATATAATTCCTGACATTAGTGAAATGGTCACAGTTTTGATATTTATAGTGACATTATTTTGTTGCGAAAAACCTAAATTCTTGTATTGCAAAATGGAACAGCTTGATTAGAGATTATTTACCAAAAAATCTGAATGGAACGATCATTCCATTTGGAAAATTTGCATTTTTGTTTTGGTTACGACTTTTGTCATACCTTTGCACATTGTTAGTTCATTAATCACTATTTTTTTATAAATCTTAGCACATAAAAACACATTAGGGCTCAACAATCTGCCCCTTTTTTATTGATGACAAAACTAAGCAAAATAGAGTTCCATAAAAGTTAAGAAAAATGCAAAACTCTCCCCCTTGCAAAAAGCATATCCTTTCAACCAAAATGAACTAAAAATTGAGAAAATGAACTAAAAATTGAGAGCAAAAGCTCCCCCTCACATTAAGCATTCCATACGTAATAAGCACAAGCATAATTAACACATTTTATTATGTAAATCATCCTTAATCTTCCAGAACTCATCATACTATAAAACTATTATCATCACAACTCAATCTTCTCCCTCTTTTTGTCATAAAACAAAAAGAGATAAAATCATCACACTCAAACACATCATAAGGATTCACATAAAGCACAAGTATGATGAAAAGAAATGCATGTTAGAGTAGATGCCCTNCAAGAAACAAGAAACAAGAACAAAACAGACACACAAACAAGCCACGATTTACCGTGGTTCACTTATCCTTTTATGGATAAGCTACATCCACGTTGAGCTTAAGAACGGTATGAGCTCACTACACTTCTATTATCAAGAACAATCAAGATTACACAGATTCAACACTCACCAGATCTACCCAAATACAACTGCAATCAGCCTTACAAGATACTCTCTGAATATCCCTTACCCGAGAGAACAACACTCTCACCTGAATGATTAAACTCCCTAACCACTCAACTGATTTCACCACAATCTGGAATAATAATCTAAACCCTAACACAGAGAAGTGCAAACCCAGAAAACCCCTAAAATATGTGTGTTATTGTAAATCTGAACGAAAGTGCGTTTATATATGGTTTGACTTCGTGGTTGATCCTGGCCGTTAGTTCTGGAGTGCATCCTGCGGTCTAAAATTGTTCCGGTCATTATGCCTAAAATGACGTCGTATTCTTTTTACTTAAAACGACGCTATTTCAGGCTTCCACTTTTAACAATAACATACTGTTCACGACTTCAAGCCAAGTTTTCACCCTTGTCCAGTCAGAATTAGGAAAAACCCAAAACATGAAAGTTGTAACTCTACTTCTTAGCTTTCCAAAGCTTCTAAAATAGGTCATTTTGAGTTTCCAAGCTCGAGTTACGCAATTTACGCTCAAAACTGTCATTTATGCTCAAAATCATCGTTTAGGCCTGCAAAGACAAATTAATAGAATTATGTAGCAATTATGGCCCAAATTGTATGAGAATTATCCTAAATCCTATCGAAATTCAATGCAAAATCATAGGAAAAAATAGGACTATCATTTACAACAGCCACAAATCCACCAAAAATATTCTACACAAATTTAGAGCTCAGTCACAACTCTAACAAAAATAAAATACACAAAGATTTACAAAAATATGGATTACAATAACTCCAAATCAGATCTGCATGTAAAAGGGAAGTTGGGAATTGGGGAAGAAAAACTTGAATATAAAAAAGACAAAACCTAATTTTACTTTTTTTTTTACCTTCTAAAAAAACCTTTCAATTTTTTTTTTAAAGTTTAGGGTAGGCCTAGGCCTACCATCAAGGGGCCTGGGTCCGCCCCTGCTTATATGGTTAGGCCATACCTCAGGAACCGAAATGGATTTAACTATTTGTACTGAGGGTTATAATTTGATTGAATGACCACTTGACCTTGACCGTCTAACTTATAAAAATAACCATTTAGCCATACCATTTATAACTTTATGAAAAATGACCATTTGATTCTACATCCTTAAATGGTTTTCGGCAAGCTTTAGCGCCATCTCAGTGATCTCACATAGGGGAGAAATCGAGTTGAGTCGAGTTGAGTATTTGACTACTCGAGCTCNCCAGAACCTCACAAGTCGCGGTAACCTATCTCTAGCGTTCACTCAACCTATGGTTTTACTACCGTAGACCAACTAAGTATCATCTCTCGATCTCAACTTAGTCCATTAATTCATTCAATTCGTGGGCCCTTAAGAATCAAAAGCATTAGGCATAATAATAAAACTTAGGAAGAAATCTTAATAAAAAAGCAACATAAATAAATCAACACATAATCAAGAGATTGGGCTACATCTTAGCCCTAAAGAACAAATTTAGTTCATAATCAACATGAAAGAAACAATCATCTTTATTAAAATAAGAAACATGAGTTCAAGAAAGAAATAAGAAAACTTCTTGCAAATCAAAAGCTCTAGAAATTCTGTCATTTGATCTTCTGTTAAACAATGACCCATTTTCGATTGAAGGAGCGGTCGCCGCAGCGGTGGAAAAAGGACGTTGCAGCGAGCATGATGATGTTCTTTGAAACAGATCAAAGAACGATCGCTATGGCGACAAGAACTGTCGCTACAGTGAGCGTTGGAAAATTGACGCGAACGTTGGGCAATTGATGATCGCTGCAGCGAAAGTTTCTATCGCTACAGCGAGCGTTACTTCATGAAGATAGAGACATTCAGGTTCTTTTAGATAACTGTTGGAGAAGTTATGACTTCCTATTTCTAAACTGATTGTTCAGTTATTTATCATTATCTTATCTCTTAGATAAACTATATATTTGTGTAACGTTGAATTATTTTGCAAGTTTTTTATGTAGTTGATTTTTAATGAAACTCTTCCTTTAATCAAAAAGTTCATCTGTCTTTTCTGCGTTCTTTGTTTATTTTGCTTCCAATTCTAACAATTGGAATTAGAGCGGTGTTCTTAAGGGATCTGTGAAGTAGAAAAAGAAATTTGTGGAAAAGCTTGAGTTGTGTAATGGTATCATCAAGTATATCATTGCCTCTAGTTCCGGTCTTTATAAAAGTTCTTTACCACATATGGGTGGTGAAGATGAAGGGATTTTTGCAAGCTACGGATTTATGGGAAGTCACCGAAACAGGTGGAGAATTTCTTGAAGAGCCTAAGTTTCCAACGGTTTCTCAATTGCGGTTGTATAAAGCAGAGAGTAGGAAAAGAGCAAGGGTTTTTTTATATTTGCTTTTGGCTGTTCCGATTCAATCTTTATGAAGATTGTGGCTTGTACTACCACCAAGGAAATTTGGGATAAGTTATAGGAGGAATATAAAGGTTCCGAGAAGACACGGAACATGAAGATAATAACTCTAAAGAGGTAGCTTGAGAATTTAAATATGGAGGAGACAGAAAGTGTTTCACAGTATTCAGACAGATTGATGAAGACTGTGAATCAAATAAGATCTTGGGAGAAGATCTTTTTGAAGAGAAGATAGTGGAGAAAGTTCTGGTAAGTGTGCCAGAGAAGTTCGAATCCAAAATTTCATCGCTTGATGTTTCAAGGGACATTAAGTCCATGACAGTGGCTAAATTGATGAGTGCTCTTAAAGCATAAGAACAAAGGAAGAAGATGAGAAGTCATAGTGGTTTGGAGACTGCTCTACAATCAAAGGCAAAAATTTTGTCTCATATTCAGATAGATGGAAAAAAGCCTAGATTTAGTTTTGGGAAAGGCAGATTTGATGCCAAAAAGAAAGGAAGAGGTCAGTTCTATTGTAATCGTTGCAAGAAACTTCATCATTCGAAAGATGAGTGTGGGTACAAAAAGAAAACATCACCAAAAACATGTTGTTATTGCAACCGTCCAGGTCATTTTGAGAAGGATTGCTACCGCAAGAAGAATCAACAGATGCAATATCAACTTGTTCAGCAACAACAACAAGCAAATGTTTCTGAGGATGATGAGAATGAAGAGCAATTATTTACTGCCTTCTTAGCGGATACCAAGGATCAATTTGATTCTTGGTTTATTGATAGTAGATGTACCCAGCACATGACCAGCATATTGGAGTTATTCACTAACTTGGAGGATATGAAAGGTATGGTGAGGTTGGGAAATGAAAAGCGAGTTTCAATCAAAGGGAAAGGTACCGTAGCCATTCCAACAATTAAAGGTATTAAATCGATTCTTCAAGTTCTCTTTGTGCCTAATTTAGATCAAAACTTATTAAGTGTTGGTCAATTAATGCAAAGGGGTTATATGCTTGAATTTGCAAATGATGTATGTAAAATAAAGGATTCAAATGGTGTGGAGTTCATGTACGTGCCTATGAAGAACATAAGTTTTGTAGTGAATTGGAATTCTAGTGATAAAAATGCCTTGAGTAGTAGATTAGAAAGTGAATCTTGGTTATGCCATAAGAGGTTGGGACATTACAACTTCAACTCCATTAAATTGGCTGAAGAAAAGAAAATGGTGATTGATTTACTAACCATAGAAGTTAGTGATGTAATATGTGAGAGTTGTCAATTAGGAAAGCAAAATAGAATGCCTTTTCCTAACTTTTCATCTTGGAAACCCAAGGAGAAATTGCAATTGGTTCATTCTGATTTGTGTGGACCAATGAAGACACCTTCCCTAAATGGAAATAGATACTTCCTTTTGTTTATTGATGATGCAACAAGGATGACATGGATTTATTTTTTGAAATTGAAGTCTGATGTGTTTGGAGTGTTTGAGAATTTTAAGGCAATGGTTGAAACTCAAAGTGGTGTGCCTTTGAGGAGTTTGAGAATTGACAATAGCAAGGAGTATTCCTCTGCCAAGTTTGATTTGTTTTGTGCAGATTTTGGAGTCCAACATCAATTTATAGTAAGCTACTCTCCACAAAAAAAAAGGAGTAGTTGAGCGAAAGAATATAACCGTAATGGAGATAACGAGATTTTTGTTGGCTGAGAAGAAAATGCCTAAAGAGTTTTGGGCTGAAGCCGCAGGTACAGTTGTATATTTGTTGAATAGGTTACCAATCGAGGCTGTAAGGGAGATGACCCCATTTGAAGCTTGGTGTGGGATGAAACCAACACTAAAACATACAAGAGTGTTTGGTTGTGTGTGTTATGTGAAAGTAACAGATGTGAAAAGAAGTAAACTTGATGAAAAGGCAAAGAAAGAAGTGTTTATCAGGTATAATAGCCAAGCTAAGGGCTATAGAGTCTATGACCCGATTTTGAAAAAAAAAAAATCAATTAGTAGGGATGTTGTGTTTGATAAAGGAGCATCCTGGAATTGGAAGACTGAAGATGAAAATAATGTTGTGACTTCCTTGAAAGAAGAATGTGTAGAAAATAAGAATAGATGAAGTAGCCGTGAGGGGTACTAGGTCTCTTGAAGATGTTTATCAAAGGTATAGTAGTACAGTGTTAAAACCAACGTCATATGAAGAAGCAAGTAAGATAGAGGACTGGAGAGATGCAATGGAAATTGAAATAGCAATGATAGAAAAAAAAACAAGACATGGGAGCTTGTAGATGTACCGGAAGGTAAGAAAATAATTGGTGTAAAATGGGTTTATAGAACTAAGTTGAATCCTAATGGAACCATTCAAAAATTAAAGGCTAGATTAGTGGTTAAAGGGTATGCTCAAATGGCGGGTTAGTATATTGGTCAACCGGAAGGATTTGAGGTACAGGGAAGTGAAGAAAAAGTTTACAAGTTGCATAAAGCCCTTTTATGGGTTGAAACAAGCACCAAGGGCTTGGTACAACAGGATTGATTCCTGGTTTGTGGCTTAAAGATTCATGAGGAGCCAAATGATGCAACATTGTATGTAAAGGAAGATGAAGGAAGTATGATTGTCTCTCTGTATGTTGATGATTTGTTGATTACGGGTGATGTTAAAAAGAAAATTGAAGACTTTAAGAGAAGTGTGATGAAGGAGTTTGAAATGAGTGACTTGGGGAAAACGAATTATTTCCTAGGTCTTGAAGTAAGTGAATAGAAGGATGGCATTTTCATATGTCAAAAGAAATATGCTCAAGGGATTTTGAAGAAAATTAAAATGGAGGATTGTAAACCTACAACAATTCCCCTGCCATTAAATTTGAAGCTTGTGAAAGTTGATGGAAAAAAGAAGGCGGATGGAAAAAATTATAGAAGCCTTGTTGGAAGTTTAATGTACTTGACGGCAACAAGGCTAGATATTATGTTTTCCACTAACCTTTTGTCTAGATTTATGTAGGAACCAAGTGAAGAACATTTCACAGTAGGAAAAAGAGTTTTAAGATACTTGAAGGGGACAAAGGACCAAGGTATTTGGTTTAAAAGAGTTGAGGAGGAGAAGCTGATAGGTTATGTTGATAGTGATTAGGCTGGAAGTGCAGACGACATGAAGAGCACCACTGGTGTTTGTTTCACTCTTGGGTCTGGGGTGTTTTGTTGGTGTTCAAGAAAGTAAGAGATTGTGGGTCAGAGTACTGCAGAGGCTGAATATGTTGTAGTAGCAGCAGCTACAAACCAAGCCTTGTGGATAAGGAAACTGATGAAAGATTTAGGAATAGAGCAGGAGGAAGACACTTCAATTATGTGTGATAACAAATCAACCATCTCCACTGCTGAAAATCCAGTCCACCATGGAAGAACAAAGCACATCAATATAAAGTACCATGTTGTTCATGAAGCTGAGAAGATGAAGGAAATCAAGATGATGTTTTGCAAATCAAAATTTCAAGTTGCTGATATCTTTACCAAATGTTTAACAAAATCCAGATTTGAGATGTTAAAAGACTTGCTTGGGATTAATACCAAAATGGTTCAAGGAGGAGTGTTAAATGATAAACCATTTTCGGTTGAAGGAGCGGTCGCCGCAGCGGTGTAAAAAGGATGTTGCGGCAAGCATGATGATGTTCTCTGAAATAGATCAAAGAACGATCATTGCGGCGACAAGAATTGTCGCTGCAACAAGCGTTGGGAAATTGACACGAACGTTGGGCAATTGACGATCGCTGCAGCGAGCATTACTTCATGAAGATAGAGACGTTCAAGTTCTTTTCGATAACTGTTGGAGAAGTTATGACTTCCTATTTCTAAACTGATTGTTTAGTTATTTATCATTATCTTAACTCTTAGATAAACTATATATGTGTGTAACGTTGAATTAGTTTGAAAGTTTTTAATGTAGTTGATTTTTAATGAAACTCTTCTTTTAATAAAAAAGTTCATCTGTCTTTTCTGCATTCTTTGTTTATTTTTGCTTCCAATTCTAACACTTGCATTAGCCTCCTCTAATTCTTCCTAAAGAATCCTCAAAACAATGCTAAAAGACTTCTATTTATATCCCATAAGGGGTAGGGTTTTATTTTCCTTAATTCCATTTAGTTTAGGACTGTTACCCCTATTTTCCTAATTAAAAACGGAAGAAAAATTCCTAAATGTGGTGACTGTGCCCTGGCACTGTGCTGCAGCATGGTTGATTCTAGACAAAGTGTTATGTGGCTGTGTGGCATAGTGATAACTTCCTCTTCTTTAGTTCAAATCTCGCATCATTCCTCAGTACTCTAGAGATGGTGATTTTTTAGCACGATAACGATGAAATTTGGAGAAGTGGTAAACATATGAAATGTACCCCTTTGAATCAACTTTCCAAAAGTCAAATAATCATCTTAATATGAGGTCTATAGATTGAGTTATTGTTAAAACATCAGGGCATGCTTAAACTGGAGCGTAATCTAGAATCTCCTCTTTACTTCAAAGCTCCATAACTTCTTCAATTCAACTCTGATTCTCAATCCGTTTGTTTCTACTTGTCACTCTTTCTATTGTCAACATGATTCTTCATCCAAGTATAACATTTAGCACTAATAACCTAAAAAACATTCAAACACACTCGCGATCCCATAAAAGACAATTATGAAAATATTAAGCAACTTTACCAAATTAAGTCTAATTGCTCACAAATAATCCCCATTAACCACTAAGTAAATGTGAATTTTCAAGCTCTTATCATAACCCTCAACCAGCCTCTTGCTAGTCCCGAGCAAGCTAAGCAATAAAACAAGTCTTTTAGCTTTAAAACAAAATAATAATAATAATAATAATCTATATCTAAACTATCCTAAATCACTTCCGTAGATTGTCATGGTTTCATTTAGTATATGCAACAAGCCTTTAAACCCCTAGGCGGCCCTAGTTGGATGAGTTGTAGTCTCGTGAGGGTTTTCAATGATGATACCCACAAACATCCAAACCTAACCCCACCTAGACTTAAAACTAAAGACTCAAACAAACATTTCAGGATCCATACAAATAATCATCTCAAAAATTGTGTCAATGTGAACAAAAAGAATAATTAATAACACGCAAATGAAAAAAATAAGTGAATTTCAACTATACTTTTGTTATTGACTCTCTCATGATCATTCACAAACCTTCATCCAAAAAGCCGGATGATTTTATGCATGGCATTCATGGGCGAAGTAAGAAAATAAAACAAATGTACAATCAAACTCCATAGGCTCATTTTTCAAACCACTCTCCACTAATGTAGAATCCAATCACTACCTCAGATCATTAGGTCTTTATCATGGTTGTAACGTTAGGCTAGGGTAATGGTTTATGAAAGAACGGAAAGGAATTTTTAACAAAATGTAAAAAACTTAATATTTTATAGTAAATGACCATGAACAATCTCTTCTTTGCTTCCCTTCTCATTCACCCTCTACCCTTTCACATTGATTGAACTCTTCCTTCCAACATTAGCACCAACCCTCATATAATGTAAACCTCATTCCATGTTCTTCTCACTTGCTACTTCTTCCTATTTTTCTGCAAAAAAGAAATTTCATTTTTTTTTCAAATCTTTTTTTCTTTTGCACTTTTTTTTTCATAGGAAGATTGTAAATTATAAAAACAATCGTCTACCCCACCTTGCTTCTACTATTATTTTTTTTTCAACCCCTAACCTATCTCATTGCACATACTCAGGTTGGGGTACAAATGATACATTTTTTTATTTATTTTTTTTAAATCACACTCTTTTTTCATGAGTTTTTCTTCTAAGGTCACTCCAAATTAAGTCTCTCACGATAAGATGGGTCAGAAAGTGTTTTAGGTTTCATCATCAAGGTGAGATATAGTGAGTTTAAAACAAAAAAAAGTAAGGCTTACCAAGTGTATATAATAGGCTCAAAGGGTTAACTAGCGATAAAGTAATATAGGTTGGCTTGAAAGGCTCAATCGTTCCAAAGAAAATTGTCTAAATCATATCCTAAGCAATGCGGATTCTAGGATTTCGCCTCAAGTGGTTATCAAATGAGTTCTAGAATTTATGCACAATTTTCACAAAAATTTATTACCCATAAAAGCACAAATAAAACGTCTCCAAGTTTTCGAATTATTCAACCAATCAAACACATTCCCAAGAGAGTCATAACTAAATGCAATTGTCATCTACTATCATCTTTACACTACGCGAAGTTAATAAAATCTTCATGTCACAAATTCACAATCATGGTCTTATCATTGACTTATGCATGAGTTCCAAAACAAAACAAAATACATTGACTCTTTGACCCTACAACACACCTAAAACAATTCCACTCAAGAACTTTTAAAGAGATAAACAAAATAAAAAATAAAAAGATATTCAAATATGTCCATCAAACAAAACTAAATTTGGCCATAAAAAGAAAAAAAAATTATTTCTTACCCCCAACGTTAGAGATGGACATTGTCCTCAATGTGCAAAGAGAACAACTACAATACCTTTCGTGCACAACAATTATGTGGAGATAGTCTTGTGAAGGCATGCATATTGTTTGTTGTATCCAATAGCCATCAGGAATCTAGTCAAAAGAAAACAAACTATGCACATTTCTTGGCCAATTTAGTGTGCATAAAAGAAATTATGGGTGAAACATAAACAACTAACATATCAAACCAAATCAAAGTTATCACAACTTAACACATTAAACAAAAATCTAAAATAAATTCAAAACAAAAATCAAAATTAAAGTAAAGAGCTTGGGTTGCCTCCCAAGAGACGCTTTATTAGAGTCATAAAGCTCGACTTTTTTACTTCTTCAATTTGGATCATCTAGGAAAATCCAAACCCTTCTATCCTTAACGCCACCATCGACATAAAGCTTCAATTGCTCTCTTTCCGTCTTATTCTCAATTTCCTCCTCTAAAGTTCTAAAATGTACAACACATGTTTTTAGGGGTAAACGAGGGTATTTTCTTCTAAGGTCTCAGCTACTTTATCATCAAGGATGCTAATCTTAAAGCAAGTATCTAACTTGGGTGGACATTTCACAGTATCAAAAAATTAAATTCAACTTGTTCATCCTCTACCCTCAAGATTAGTTTATCTTGATGAACATCTATCAATGTTCTACCCGTAGCTAGAAAAGGTCTTCCTAAAATTAGAGGCACCTCCCGATTTTCTTCCATATCTAATACAATAAAATCCACTGGGAAAATTAGTTTATCTACTTTTATTAAGACATCCTTTACTACTTCCCTAGGATATTTTATAGACTTATCTGCTAATTGAAGATGAACAGTGGTTGGTTTTACTTCCCCTAGGCCTAGTTTCTTATAAATTGAAAAGAGCATCAAATTTACACTAGCACCAAGGTCACATAAAACCTTATCAAAATGAATATTACCTATTGTGCAAGGAATTGTGAAACTCCCTGGATCTCTAAGCTTCTATGGGAGTTTTTTCAATATCAGTGCACTACACTCTTTTGTAAGTATCATCATCTCATGTTTTTCAAACCTTATCTTCTTGGTGAGAATCTCATTTAAAAACTTTGCGTACTTCGGCATTTGCTCCAACATGCCTACAAAAGAAATGTTAATGTGTAAAATTCTAAACATGTCCATGAACTTACCGAATTGCTTGTCTAATCTCTTTTTCTACACTCTCTGAGGATACGGGAGGGTCATGTCATCGTTTGTCACAGCATGGGCATTTTCATCATTTTCTACCCCTGTGTTGCGACACACTCGCTTCTACCCTCTCCTATGTCGCGGCATTGTGCTGTGACACACTTGCTTTTGTCTTCTACTGTGCTGCAACATACTTGGTTCTGCCTTATTTTTCATCTTCGAGTTTTTCCCTTGTTTCTCCTTCTTTGCTTGCTTCCTTCTACTCCTTACCACTTCTCAGCATGATAGCATTGACTCTCCTTCGAATTCTTCTCAATATCACTCGGCAATGTTTCCTTGAACTCTTCCCGCTAAAATAATGTGGATTTTCCCCATTTGAGTTTCAAGATTTTTTATGGAAGCGAATTGGTTTTGCAACAAAACTTCATACTTTTGGAGTTAAGCTTCATTCTAGACTCCTCCATGGATTTAGTGATCACACTCTCCATATTAGATCTCTTCTCTTGAGGTTGGAAGCCCGGTGGTGGTTTGTACTCATTATTGTTTCTCCATGCTGGAGTGTATGTGCCAGAATACGGATTCCCTTGCCCTCGTTGAAAGTTGTTGACATAGTTAGCCTGTTCCGGTTGAGCAAATGGATTTCCTTCTTGACAATCCTTAGATGAATGACTTCTTACACAAAGTTCACAAGTTAGAGAAGACGATTCAATAGCATTTACCTTTAGGGAAACTCCCAATTGCTTTTGGATGGTTGAGAGTTGAGTGGCCAATGCGGTGTAACCATCAACTTCGTGCACTCCCGCTACTTTCCTTGTTGAATTTCTCTCTAAAGGCCTCATGTAATTATTGCTCGCCATTACTTCAATTAGATTATAAGCCTCCTTCGTGTTTTGTTATTCAAAGCTCCCCCACGTATAGCATCAATCATCACTTGTATATTTGGCAGCAACCTATTGTAAAACGTCTGCACTTGTGACCATATTGGCAGCCCATGGTGATGACATCTCTGTAAGAGATCTTTATATCTCTCCCAAGCTTCATAGAGTGACTCCATATCTTGTTGGAAAAAATTAGTGATGTCACTCCTCATCTTAGCAGAATTGACAGGTGAGAAATATTTTGTAAGGAATACTTGAGCTAACTCATACCATGTAGTAATATTTCCTGATGACAAAGAAATCAACCAAGGCTTAACTTTATCCCAAAAAGAGAATGGGAAAATTCTAAGCCTAATTGCATCATCAGATACTCCATTATGTCTGAATGTGTCGCATAGCTCCAAAAAGTTGGCAATGTGCAGGTTGGGATCATCATTAGGAAACCCTGCAAATTGAACCAAATGTTGTATCAATTGAATAATTGCTGGCTTTATTTCAAAAGTATTCACTTGAACTGGTGGCCTCATGATGCTAGAATAGCACCCTTCAACAGTAGGACTAAAGTAGTCCTTCAATGCTCTTTGGACCACTACCACTCCACCAGTTACATTGCCCCCTGGGATTTCATCATTCTCTTGATTACTCATATTTCAATTTATACTTCCCTTGTCAGCTAATGCTTTTTCTAAGTTGGCTTGCCTCTTTTCCTTTCTCAACTATCTCACTATTCTATTTATCTCAGAATTGAAAGGATTAAGATCGCCACTGCCTTTTGAACGTAAGCTATCCAAGATCTAAAACAAAAAAAAACAAAAAAAAAAAAAAAACAAAAAAAGACCAAAACAACAAAATAAAAATTAATTTTAAAACAAAGATAAAACAAATCAAACTAGCAACTAAATAATTCGTAGTGATATTGAAAATAAATAATTCCTTAGCAACGGCACCAAAAACTTCTTGTGAAATCCTCAAGTGTACAAATTTTGCAAGTAATAAAGTGTAAGTATATGGATGTCGAATCCAAGGAAATTACTACTATCAATTACCAAAATAAACCATCCTATTACTTTTGATTAATCCAAATTTTATCAACAAAAATCTAAATTAAAAATAAACAATTGAAATTAAAAGAAAACAACTAAAATAAATCTTTGGGTTTAAAGCAAGATGACTAGACTTAGGGCATAAATTTTACGCTAACTCTTATTCATATGTATTGATCACTTATGCTAATTTCATTAAGCTCTTCCTACAGGTCAAACTCCCTAAATTTCTAATAATTTTCTCTCAAACAATTATCAAATTAACTCCTAATTACTAACCCGAATTATCTCTAATCAGATTTAAGCAATTCTCTATGGAGTTTACCAGAACCTCACAAGTCGCAGTAACCTATCTCTAGCGTTCGCTCAATCTATGGTTTTACTACCGTAGACCAACTAAGTATCATCTCTCGATCTCAACTTAGTCCATTAATTCCTTCAATTCTTTGGCCCTTAAGAATCAAAAGCATTAGGCATAATAATAAAACTTAAGAAATCTTAATAAAAATTAACATAAATTATTCAACACATAATCAAGAGATTGAGCTACATCTTAGCCCTAGAGAATAAATTTAGTTCATAATCAACATGAAATAAACAATCATCTTTATTAAAATAAGAAACATGAGTTCAAGAAAGAAATAAGAAGACTTCTCTATATCGCAAATCAAAATCTCTAGAAATTATGCCACTTTGATCTTCTCTTGCATTAGCCTCCCCTAATTCTCCCCAAAATAATGCTAAAAGACTTCTATTTATAAGGATTTGGGTTTATTTTCCTTAATTTTATTTAGTTTAGGACTCCTACCCCTATTTTTCTAATAAAAAAACGGAAGAAAAATTCCTAACTGTCGTGACTATGCCCCGATACTGTGCTATGGCGTGGTTGATTCTGGACAGAGTGTGCTGCAGTACAATGATAACTTCCTCTTCTTTAGTTCAAATCTCACATCATTCCTCAATACTCTAGAGATAGTGATTTTTAAGCATGATAACAATGAAATCTAGAGAAGTGGTAAACATATGAAATGTACCCCTTTGAATCAGATTTCCAACAGTCAAAGAACCATCTTAATCCGAGAT
This sequence comes from Pistacia vera, assembly GCF_008641045.1. NCBI lineage: Eukaryota > Viridiplantae > Streptophyta > Magnoliopsida > Sapindales > Anacardiaceae > Pistacia > Pistacia vera. The sequence goes on from NW_022196634.1 coordinate 33,352, forward strand.
CTACAGATTGAGCTATTGTCAAAACACCAAGGCGTGCTTAAACTAAAGCGTAATCTAAAATCTCCTATTTACTTCAAAGCTCCATAACTTCTTCAATTCAACTTTGATTCTCGATCCTTTTGTTTCTACTTGTCACTCTTTTCGTTGTCGACATGATTTTTTATCCGAGCATAACATTTAGCTCTAATAACCTGAAAAACACTCAAACACACCTATGATCCTATAAAAAACAATTATGAAAATATTAAACAACTTTACCAAATTAAATCTAATTTCTCACAAATAATCTTCATAACCCACTAAGTAAATGTGTATTTTTAAGCTCTTGTCATATATTGGGGTAAATTAAAAAAGCAAGTTACCAGTTACATCAAAGATCTGATAAGATTATGATCAAGTCGTGGTAGAAATATGCACGGAAATTATCCCTAAACATAAAAGACGTACGGTAGAATAAAATGCATGCATAAACTTCAGAATCAGTGAGAGAAATAGATTAATTGAACTGTTGTTGATCAACACAATAGCCACATTTCACATGAATAACTGAACGACATGCCTGTCTTTTTGCATGTTTAGACGAACTTGGGTTGTCTACGTATTAATGACAACAGCCGTATATGAAAATTTCGCCGTCAATAAAAACATGTGAACGACAAGTTGTCACACTGTAATGGCCTATCTTCCAACTAGCCAATGACACATTGTTTATACTTCATACCAAAGAACTGCAGTGTGAATCAAAGTAGAAGTGGAGTTTGAGGGGTAATGAAAGTATTAACCGAATTCGCAGAATATGGTATGTGATCACTGGAAGACAAACGAATAGTCCACAACCGATGATCCAAAATGCTTGCTGTTTTACGTCGAACTTCTACATTGGCGGGGGCTGCAAAGCGTGGCCCTTTCAGAGTTTCTGTTAGTAAAAGAAGAGAGATTAAAACAGACAATTTAAAGCATATACCAATTAAAAAAAGCTAGTTAAACAAGATGAAATGTGTTACCTAGTTTCCATCATTACAATTGATGATCTTGAGAAATCCTTCGCAATTAGAGCCTTTTGGTTGTTCATATTATCATATACATGCCTTTAAGGACATTTTTTGTTGGTATCGAATATTACAACTAATTGTTATATAATAATATTATTAAACATATTAGCAAAGGTTACAGTTTTTCTTTGAACTTTAGTCGACAGTTTCACAGTAGGAGCTGGTGAGGAATCCAAAACATATATCGACTCAATCCTTTAACGGGTGGACCGTCGGAGTTTCTAATAATTTCTCTTTATAAACAGATTATTACCAACTGAACAAGCGATTATACTCCTGGGATCCCAAGGTATGTGTGTCCACATGTGTAAATATCTCAACATTAATAAAATTAATTTCTTAAAATACGACCGTACATGTTTACAAATTTGAGTGAAGAATATGCATATTCAAGAGTTAGCATTAGTGGTGTTATTGATTTTATAAGTAATATTATTCATTAAGTAAATTTTTAAATCATTAAATTGATATCATTTTGAACAATTGCTTAATTTATAATTGCCATTCAAGATTAATGTGCATTGAAAATATCATTTGTTTTAGATTTAACCCTATCTTCTCAAAATATATATTAATATAGTGATTCAGAAGTCATGTCAAACTGATCATAAATTCATGGCAATTCTAGATTTAGGTAGTCTGTCGATTTTGAAAATTATAGGAGCAAAAGACTGTTTTCTATTGCATGTTTAATATCAATATTATTAGTAAAAGGATTGTATTAATATTTAATAATTACTCTTATCTACAACATGTCATGAATGTCACCTTGTGTCTCTCTTCGACATTTCTTTTAAATACCATTCAAATTTCAAATTATGGCACAATCAATCGCCATTCGGCTTCTTCAAACATGTCCTCAACAACATCAACATCAATTGCCCACGAGAACTCCTCCTTCGACCACGCTCAAAATTTAGAGCACCAAAGGCAAAAACACAATGGAAACTTCGCAAATCATGAAAATGTTTCCTTTAATAAAACTGTAGTTAAGCATCATCTCATCAACCTCGCCAATACTTGCAGAGCTACAGAAGAGGCTTATCCCTTCATTCTTTCATTTAACAAATTATCATATAGTGTCAAAGTTCATCAAAAATTGGCATTTTCATTTTTGGGAAGGGGCAGACGCGGCTTACAAGAGTGTAACAACAACAAAGTTTTACTAGATAATATTTCGGGTGAAGCACGAGAAGGTGAAATTATGGCCATTCTTGGTGCTAGTGGATCTGGTAAATCAACTTTGATAGATGCTCTTGCAGGCCGCATAGGGAAAGAGAGCTTGAAAGGAACCATAAGTTTGAATGGAGAAGTGTTGGAGTCTCGACTTTTGAAGGTAATATCTGCTTATGTGATGCAAGATGATCTTTTGTTTCCAATGTTAACTGTACAAGAGACGCTAATGTTCTCAGCAGAGTTCAAACTTCCTCGATATTTCACGAAGAAAATGAAACAAGCAAGAATTCAGGCTCTAATCGATCAACTAGGACTACGAAGTGCGGGGAATACTATCATCGGTGATGAAAAGCATAGAGGCATATCAGGAGGCGAGCGGAGGCGCGTTTCAATCGGAGTTGATATAGTTCACGACCCCATCCTCTTGTTCCTGGATGAGCCCATATCAGGGCTAGATTCCACCAGCGCATTTATGATTGTTAAGGTCTTGAAGCGGATTGCAAAGAGTGGAAGCATTGTGATCATGTCCATACACCAACCCAGTTACAGAATTTTGAGCTTACTGGACCGTTCTGTCTTTCTCTCACGTGGACAGACTGTGTACAGCGGAGCATTAGCTGGTCTTTCCCACTTCTTTTCAAACTTCGGGCATCCAGTTCCTGAGAACGGGAACGAAACCGAGTTTGCTCTTGATTTGATTCGCGAACTTGAAGAAATTCCAGGCGGAATTACCAGCCTCGTTAATTTCAACAAGGCATGGCAAACCCTCATGAAACATGCAAATAAGGTCGATGATCAACCCAAAGTTTCACTCAAAGATGCAATGAAGACAAGCATTGCGAAAGGGAAACTAGTCTCCGCTGGTACATCCACAAATGACTCAAATCAAACATCTTCAGTTCAAACCTTTGCTAATCCTTTTTGGATTGAAATTATAGTCATTTCCAAAAGATTGCTAATTAACTCTAGAAGAATGCCTGAACTATTTAAGATTCGGTTAGGTGTAGTTTTTTTTACAGCATTTATCTTGGGCACCCTTTACTGGCGACTCAGCAATTCCCCACAAGGCACCGAAGGAAGATTAGGGTTCTTAGCTTCTGCAATGACCACCATACTCTACATTTGTGCGCACGAAATCCCTGCATATCATCAAGAACGATACATTTTCATAAGAGAAACTGCTTATAATGCTTACCGCCACTCATCCTACGTCCTCGCTCACTCTCTAGTCTCCATTCCTTCAATGATCATCCTCTCTTTTGCCTTTTCTGCATCAACCTTTTGGGCGGTTGGTCTTGCTGGCGGGTTCTCCGGATTCTTCTTCTTCTTCATCACAATCTTTGCGACATTTTGGGCTGGGAGTTCATTTATGGCATTTTTCTCTGGACTCGTCACTAATTTGATCGTGGGTTTCACCAGTGTGGCAGCAATTCTGGGTTACTTTCTAATCTTTAGTGGATTCTATATCTGTCCTCGCCAAATACCTTTCTATTGGAAATGGTTGCATTATGTTTCTCTAGTGAAGTATCCATATGAAGCTGTTTTGCAAAATGAATATAGCGATACAAGGAAGTGCTTTGCGAAAGGAATTCAACTTTTTGATAATACGCCATTCGTGGAACTCACTGTGGCCACGAAGATGAAGCTATTGGAAAGCATGAGCAGTGTGTTGGGCAAAGATAAATTATCGAGCTCAACCTGTCTGAGCACTGGGGTGCAAATACTGAAGCAAATTGGGGCATCAGATTTCAATAAATGGAATTGTATTTTGATTACTATTGCCTTTGGAATCCTATTTAGGGTTCTGTTTTTTCTCTCTTTGCTGTTTGGAAGCAAGAACAAGAGGAGGTGAATAATTTTTTTGTGTATGGCGCAAGGAATTTTCCTTATATGAAACTTTTTTCCCAAATGGGATTTATTGAAAGCTTCATAATGATATATTTAAGTGTATATAATCTTTGTTTTTGATAAAATTAATTAGAAGCACAATTTGACTTTTAGATGTTTGTAATCTTATAAGTTAAATTAAGAGCTAACTTACTTTTTCTCATCCAAATAATGGTTTAGTGACACTTTTCCACCCACAAACTTTTAAAATATCATCTTATTATCCAAATTTATATTTCAATAGCGAACAAATAAAAACTCAGTTCAGGCTGTTGGGGTTTTTGAAAATGGGAGGCCAATGAGTCTTTTGGTGGTGAAATTTTGGATTTTGATGGTTGAGATTGATCGTAATTTGACTTAGGAGGGGCAGTTATGCAAACCCTAATTGTTCGATTGCCGACGATTGGTAAGGTCGATGGGAGTAGGGTTTGAGGAGTGATAATTGGGAAAGAGAATGGTTATGGTATGAGGTTGCAACGATGCCAGAATCCGAAACAAAGTATAAATTTGGGTAATAAACTAGTATTTTAAAAGTATGTGGGTGGAAAGTATCATTAAGCTATTATTTAGATGGGAAAAAAATCGTTTACTCTTAAACACCCATTTCTTTTTCTTCTTCTACCTTGTGCTCTTTTGTATGATCACGGTTTAAGTAATTAAATTAACCCATTCCTTGTTTCGAAGGCAAGTTTTTCTCAAAGCAAGAGCAATATCAGGAGATTATATTTGGAGGATCAAAGTGTAGGACTTAATTATAAGGGCGGCAAATACTTTAGAAAATTGCATTTAGAGCCATAGATTAACAACCAGCGAACCAGTACCAGTAAGGGTGATTGGTGAAAAAAAGTAAATACTTGTGAGGCCAAAGTATTTAAAGAAAAATTTAGGGATGCTATAGAACAAATACTTTCTATTGCTTTTACTACAAACTCACTGGTCTCTCACCCCGTTCCCCATTTTCCACACACAAAATTCAATTCTGTTGATTATTTGATTTCAATTCTCAGGCGCAAATTAACAATGCCCCACGTCATAGCTCTACTCAGTTGCAACATGGTTAGTTTTGCGGCACAACGGCCGCAGCGTAGTAAAGCAAAGAAGATGAAGCAGGTGAGGACAAAAGAAAAGCAGAGCAGCAGGAATGCGGGGTTTGGCATCGAGAAAAAGGAACCATTGTGGCGATGCGTCGAAGGTTGTGGTGCATGCTGTAAGCTTGACAAGGGTCCTGCCTTCCCCACTCCGGAAGAAATTTTCGATAACCCAGAAGATGTTAAGGTTTCTTTTCATTTTTCACACCCATGCACCCTTTCTGTTTGAGAATATGAATGTGAACCCTCAAGACCCACTTCAATATGGTTGTTAATTGTACTTTTTCAGTTGTACAGAAGCTTGATTGGTCCCGATGGGTGGTGTATAAATTATGAGAAAAACACACGCAAATGCTCTGTTTATCCTGGTACGCATTTCCCTTTGTTCTTCACTAGCGTTTACATTCATATTCTATTAATTTTTTTTATATTTCAGAACGTCCATATTTTTGTCGCGTGGAGGCGGGCGTGTTCGAGTCATTATATGGAATTGGCAAGAAGAAGTTTAATCAGGCGGCATGCAGGTGACACCTTCTTATCCTAAATGTTATCTTATGTTGCCTAGATTACTCTTCTCTTCATGCTTGTGTTGCTTGCAGTTGCTGCAGGGACACCATCAAGGAAGTTTATGGTACCCATTCCGAGGAATTAGCTAACTTCAATCGCTCAATACGCAGCTGTGATGCTTGAGTTAGTTTGATTTGCTGTTCTTGAAGCTGGTACCTGCTTAATTGTAATTAAGAATACGAGCTTAGTCAAAAAGGTATATGTTAATTCTTTGCAAATGATAGTGTACCAAAAATGAGATTCTGCAATAATATTAAGTCTTCTTTCATTCGCAATTCAAATTAGTTTTTACAATGTCATGTCCAATTTTATTTAGTTCTATATAACCTTAATATGAATCTAAATAGATGGTTTGGTGGTCATAGCTTTAAAAGAGTGCTTGAAGCGTAAGACAGCCACATGTAGTTACCATCTTAAACATGGTACTAGTGTACCAATTCTGTTAGAACCGTCATTCAATATAATGAACCGTCATTCAATATAATTTAGCGGGACTTACAAAATACAAGATAGATTTCTTTTACACAATCTTGGATCTTGATTTCTCTCTTTTGATCTCTCTTCTTCTTATCCAAATGGATAATTCAGTCTCTCATATTTTAACCACCACCATGCTGCTGCTCCTTTTAGCCTTCTTTGCAATCACTCCTACAGCTGAATCCTTATGCTCTGAAACCATGGCCGCCACTCTCTTCTAGTGGTTTCACCCTCTTCGCTCATGCCCTTCAACAGTACAACCTAACCACCAACTCCGCGGCCAACACCGCACGGCTGACCTACCTTGCACTACCAGACAATGCCCTAATTAACCTTCCCCTTGATGCATACTCTGTCCGCGGCCTGGTGCCAAATGCTGGAGCCTTCTATTACCAGTCCCTCCTCACTATCCCTGACAACACCACCCTGCCTACCCTCTGCAACACCACTCTCCTTGTTGAGACTAACAGTGAAAGGGTTTCTTTCAAAGATGTTTCTTCTTATTGCACCAATCTTTACATTAATGGGTCCTGCATTGTTCATGGTGTTGAAAGACCACTATCATCATCCATGGTTCATCAAGACTTTGCAAAGGCAAGAATGGAGACTAAGTCATCTCCAGTGTCCTCAGGACGTTAAGTGGAACATTTGAAGAGTATGCTCGATTCATTCACCAAGCAAATGGTCCAACTCATCTTGATGAGAATGGGGAACCTGGTAGCACTCGCTGAATCATGTTTGATGTGACCAGTCTGCCCTGTTAACGTGTCCTTTGTGTCTTTTGTTTGGGATTTGGATCAGCTAGGATGAAGATCAGTGTTTTGAAAGTAAATGTTGGCTCTGTATGATCTGGAAAATATTAAGTACTTTCTTTCGAATGTAGTATTCTCCCTAGCCCCTAACCATATTGTATTGCGACTCGATATGCTACATAGGATCTTGATGGAGTCCCTAAATAGATTATGGCTAATGGACCTCGATAAAACTTAAGGCTTCAAAATCCCCGTATCGTGAAAATATATTTGTTTCAATAGATGCATGACATCAATGGCAACTTCAAATTATTGTGCAGGGGTTGAGTTGCCCCGATACGGTTTTCCTCTTTTCTGGCGCCGTTGCTGCGTCAGGGCATTTCTTTTCCGGTGGTGTTCGATTGCAGACATGTGTACCTTTTTTCTGTTCATCTTGCGATGATTGTATAATTTGTATTGATGGCTAGCACTAAAATCCACAAGTAAGTGGGTAGTTGGCAGTGGGTATAGTGGGTAATGGCCTAATCCTACTGAGCGTAACAAGTTCTTGCCATCTTGTTAGTGGCCTAAATCCTATTAGGCATACCAATAAGTTCTTGTCACTCTAGAAACGTGATTATGTTAACTATTTTGATAATGTTATCCATTCATCATTCATAATTAGATTAAAATCTTAATTTTTATTGTGTGTTATTCAAGAAATCATTCCATGATGCTATGATTTCGTTAACATGATAGGCATTTTATGCCATTGAAAAGAACCTTGACATTTGAAGTTCTGAACGTTCCAATTCGTATGATCAGTAAGAATCTTCAAGAGTGAACGACTTTTTACCACCCAAGGTTTGCCTCAATGACATTTCCCATCCACAAAGCTTCAAAATACCGCTTTCCATATATTCTGTTATTACTCAAAGCCAATTCCAATGGCAAAAATTCTCTCTATCACCACCATTTGAATCTTCAGTATTTTCTTTACAAAATCCCTCTTACTTCGACACCTGATTTCTTGTCGATCGTCGACCATTACAAAGCTAAGGTTTCAAGTTTTTAACTAATTTCTAGAGGCGAATATTCAATTGGTCACCACCATTCGATCCATCGGCCTTCATTATACAAAACTCCTCTTACCCTGACTTTCAAACGCCAACTGAGAAAGTGAAATACGCTTTGGGTATTAACGGAATATAAACTTTGTTCTCATTACATAGAGGAGCTTTATTACCAGTATAATGAGCAGGAAGCGAGACCAACATATAGCTTCGGCCAAGATGAAATGGGATTTTGTGAAGGAATTTTGAGTTACAGGCCTTGCTTGTACCAGGAAGCTCAGCGACAAGCAGCCTATGTTGAACAATGAACTAATAGGCAAAGGTGTGAACATCCTTTATATACTTCAATTAACGAAGAAAAGAGGAGCCTTCTCCCCCAAATTTCTTTTTCTTTCTTCTCATTAGTGTCATTAAGATTTAAGAGTGAGCCCAGGCATGAATTTCTGACTGATAGCTGTAATAATAGTCCAAGGACGTGATTCTGGACGTCTTTCCGTTTACACTATTTCATCTATGAAGACCTAATTGTTTTATTTTCTGCTCTCCTAATTAATCACATTAGCTGGATTTTAATTAACATAATTAACTTATTATAGACGAGATAACTACCTGAACCACCAGGGAACTTGGAAGAAAAACATTTAAAATCTATCTTTTCATGGATTCATTATCGCCATCCACAACTTGATTTGTCAAAATTTCATAATAGACCTTGGCATTCACATAAGTGACAGCCTATCTCACTCCTATAAACTAAAGCTTGAGTTTTCAGAGTTTTCATTTTGCTTCGGAAATTTAAACCCCACGTTCCTACATTTTGCTTCAAACTTTCAACCTCAAGTTCCCTCATGAGTTCTTGATCGGAATGAATCTACTATCATCATTAACAGCAATATACTCTGCATCGTCACCAACAATACAATCCTAATAGTTTCGGATCCTTAACCCAGTACCTGCCAAACTACAAGGCTACCAGTGATAGCATATAAATGTGTATCAGCCTGAGCAAATCATTCACTACCTTAGAACATATGGTTACATACATGCATCGTGCAAAATTACACAAAGTAGAATAACTTTTTTGATTTTTTACTCACACTAGCAAAATTTATGTAAGATCAACTCACTGTACAGGAGATATTCAAGTTATTGTAATTTATCATATTACATACCAAGGCCCAATTCATCCTCAATGTCATCCCCATCTTCAAACAGCTTCAAAAACCGAGCTTGTTCTTTTTCTCTCCTCTTCTTTTGCCAGTACCTATATGCTGCCACCCCTCCGACTATCAGTACAGTTGAAGCAAGTACTGTGATAAGTATTATTATACCGACATTCCACCCCTCTTCTCCATGCAGTGTGCTAGAGGCTGAATTGGAAGCGATAAACACATCAAACAAAATGATGATAATCATTTCAAAAAGAAAAATAGCCATCATATGCCTACTTATCCATCCAATTTAGGGAACAAGTCATGAATTATGGGATTTTCAGACAAAAAGACATTTAATTTGTATTTTGATAAATCTTTTAAGCAATTTATTTAAGGATCAAATGCATCTACAAATTTCCAAGAAAAATGAATATGAAACCAAAAATGTAATAGCCAGGATGATCAGCTATCTATCCAGATCAACCAGTAAACCATTGCACTTAGCAAAGCTATTAAAGTCTGAAACAACTAAAAATTATGCTTCCCGAAACCACTTTAAGATCCATAACCATTCGTTTTTTATGTCTTCAAAATTCATTCAACCACAAGTGTCCCCTCAGTGAAAACTCAAGTGAACTTTTTTCTTGCACTAAGAACACTCCATGTTTATCAGGTCCTTCTAAATTTATGCTTATTCTTCTTCTGAAACATTTTATCTGCGCAGCTTTAGTCTTTTCAGACTGTTGTTCAAATCTATTGTCAACTTCTGCCAAAAGACAATAGTCCATTTATATCTAGGTACTCACAGGACTTCTTAAAGAGTCATAGTCCAAGATGGGAAAAAGAGAGATTGAAATTTCAAGGTACACTGGCATAAGGCAGAATAACTCCTTTGTATGCAAATAAAAGAAACTGCATGCTCTTAAACAAACAAATTGATATGGCATATGAGCTGTAAATGTCCAACATAGATCACCATGTCGAAATAGAGCAAAACTATAAAAGAGAACACTAACTAGTAAGTTAAAAAGCAAGAAACTCACAGCTTGCTTCAGACTTGCACTCCGGACACAGGAAAGTAGCCTTAAATTCCTTTTTCTTGTCTCGAACATATTTCCCCTTATTAGCTTTAAAATCAGAAGGACAAAACTCCCACTCATCAAATACATCATCTGACTTAATCATATCCTTCTCATAAAACCCACATCGCTTGCATTTCTGGCCCGAAAAATCTGTTAGCGGCTGCAGACATGAACAACCATGTTTAAGCTTCACCAACAATTACCACACTTAATAGTAATGGGTGTTATACAATCCGAAATACAAATAAAACACAGTAAAATCCAAAGGCCCCAGCCTCTCTAATACAGTCTAGTATCATAGAAAAACCTACACAATATAATCCTATAACTATTCCAGTGCCAGTCTTAGTTTTCAATTTCCTAGACAAAAATATGCTTGTTGACCACTTGTGATAATTTCTACCAAGCTTTTACATTTTTATGACAGATAGTTTTAAAACAGAATTAAAAGTTTTAACATAACCGTAGTGAAATACTAACCTGCCAAGATTCTTCATTCTTGAAAGAATACATATAATCTGCGCGCTTGACATCAGGCAAAATCGTCTTTTTCTCTCCTTTACACTGGAAATAAACCGTTGGTTTAGAGTCTGGCATCCATTCGTGAGTAGTATATATTTCAATCGAATCAAGCGTTACTACTGCTGTTAATACGAAACCTACCAAAAAAAAAATAATAATAATAATAATATTAGGTAAAGGAAAATGATCAATTTTCAAATTGAAACCGAAGTCGTTCAATATCTGTTTGTTTCTCGAGAAAATTACCGGGAAAGCAGTTGAGGAAAATAAAAAAGACAAGGAAAACACAAGAAGCTTTGGAATTCAGCGAACTCCGAATCGACATAACGAGCTGTGTCACCATTCACTAGCTAATCAATTTTAATTGACGGATATCATAAGCCTGCTCAGATCGATCGGAGAATTAAACAGGGAGTGCACACTACGCACCTTTCCGTTCTCTGTTTCATCCAATTACGAAGAAGCGGCTTCAGGAAGCTATGGCGGGTTTTTTTCTTTTTCTTTTTTTCTTTTTTTTCTTTTTTTTTTTTTTATTCTTTTGTTTCGTGAGAGAGGGAAAGGGTGATGGGAGGGCTGACCGGTTCGCGATGCGAGTTAATGGACAGGGTGGCGCCTGTGAGACGCAGGGTGCGCATTACGCAGTGGTTAAAAGGTCTTGCCACGTCGTGCGGGACTTGAAATATGAGTGACGTGTTGCCAAGCACAGTTGGCAGTTAGGGAACGGCTTAGTCTCTGACAACATAATCAACATGTGAAACATATTTTTATTTTTTTAATAATTGAATAAATAATAATGCATTTTTTATAAGAAGAAGATGTTTCTAAATTTACATAAAATAAAACTCAAGCATTTATATTTAAATACAAAACTACTCCAGAGTCGAGATGAAGCCCATTTTCTCGAGCTGTCTGAAGTCTGAACCAATTTTTTTGTAATTTTTATTCGGCCAGGTCGACCGACAAGTATAGGGATAGGCTAAATTCGAAAGTTGTGCATTTAGAGTCCAATTAACTGATTAAGTAGGGACCGCATTGCCCAAAACGGACAACTATATATAATGTTTTTAAGAAATTAAAAGTAAACTTTCGCTCAAAGATATGTTTGATTGAGGGTTTATGAAACAAATTTTAGTAATAATGTTAAGAATTAAATTAAAAAATCAGATATAAATATTTTTTTTTTCAATGATATTATATTTAAGTTATTGCGAGCTGTCACTGTGTTTGTGAGAAGAGTTTATTAGCTTAGTATTACTTACCCCTCTTTCTTTATTTCACATATTTGTTTTATTAACCCAATTTCTATATTTTTTTTCTTATATTAAATCACTAAAGAATGATATGATTTTATTCTTAAAGATCGAGTAAAATCCACGAAGATGAAATATAAATTTATTGGGTGATAAAAAAATATATATATATGAATCGGTAAAAAAAAAATTATAGTTAAAAAAAATATTGTTGATCACCTAACAATACATTGTCCCACATTAAATAGATGAGGTGAAAAACCAATTTCATGTAAGTTTTTCACCTTTCAATACATGTGGCTTCCCTCAAATTGCGGTGCTCCATGGAGTACATATAGAAGCTGTGTTAGGATTAAATCCCTTCTTCAACCTCATTCTCCACCATGCCGCTGCTCTCGGATCCTGACAGTGGCTAACTGAAGTCGCAAAACCATCACCAATCAAAATCATTTCATTACAACTATCGTTCAAGCCACCAATGTCGTCGCTAACATTCCAAAATATTATAATATCCACCTTCATATTATATCTCCTCGTCTTCACCGTCGCCACCAAGGCACACGAAGATGAGGAGCTAATGAAACAAGAGTTTCTCGACGCGCACAACAAAATCAGGGAACACATGGGCGAGCCACCTTTGAATTGGGACGAGGAGTTAGCTAAGTGTGCACAAAATTGGGCCAACGGTCTCTCGGGGGACTGCAACATGATACATTCTTATGGACCCTACGGAGAGAACTTGTTCTGGGGAGGGTATGACCATTGGACACCTACAGAAGTGGTGCAGTCATGGGCCAGTGAGTCGCAGTATTTTGATGATAAAGGAAATACATGCAGCGAAGGCCAAATGTGCGGACATTACACGCAGGTCATATGGAGAAAAACTTGTAGGATTGGCTGTGCACGTCAGAAGTGCAACAATGGAGGTTTGATTGTCGTCTGCAACTATGATCCACCTGGCAATTATGAACATGAAAATCCATTATATGAAACAAATTAACCAGTAAAGGAGCTCTTACTACAATCAAGAAGAGAGTTCAATGATGGGTTGGGTTTGTTTTAATAATACGGAAAACTCTTTCATTCATTAATTGTTTTTTCATTTTTTCATATTATGACAGTAAGGTTTAATTGTAATAATGTGAAACACCTGGTCTGGCTATAGCCTATATGTCTCCCTTCAACCATATTTTCAATGTTTAATTATAAGACCATAATACTTCTGGAATTTTCGCTTGATCATTGATATTTTGTAATTTCATTTTTGTGTAGAATATTAGCTTTTCCTGTTCATTTTAAACCCGGAAATATAGGCAAGGGTAAGTCTGGTTTATGATATTTCTCATATCTGTATCCATGTTGTTATTCTAATAATTTTTTAACAGTTTTGGTTCAACGTGGGGCTGCAAATCGGCAGAGCAATGTGATGTGTGCAATATGATATAACTTCTCTGGTGTCAACCCCTTTGAAATTGGGAAAAGCCTGCCTTAGATGGACTCAAATTCTTCGTGTTTGCATTGTTCACGTTTTAGCCTTTTAGGGCTCAATTTCCATCTCTCATTGATCATAATAGTTAAATATTTGAACCATTTGTATTGATGTTTGATTTTAACACCAACGACTTTGCATATGTAAAGTGTTAAGAAATCACTTGTAAGTAGATTATGGAAGTGTTTATGATACAGTGATAATATATGTTTGAAAAAATATAAATAAAAGATTGACGAGAGAGATTTTTATAGTGGTTTAGATGCTNAGCAATGTGATGTGTGCAATATGATATAACTTCTCTGGTGTCAACCCCTTTGAAATTGGGAAAAGCCTGCCTTAGATGGACTCAAATTCTTCGTGTTTGCATTGTTCACGTTTTAGCCTTTTAGGGCTCAATTTCCATCTCTCATTGATCGTAATAGTTAAATATTTGAACAGTTTGTATTGATGCTTGATTTTAACACTAATGACTTCTTATATATAAAGTGTTAAGAAATCACATGTGCAAAAATTATGGAAGTGTTTATGATGTAGTGATAATATATGTTTGAAAAAACATAAATAAAATATTGACGAGAGAGATTTTTATAGTGGTTTGGATGCTTGAAGCAAATCCTACACCCACTGTAATTCTATTATTCTCTGACTATTGTTTGATATCGTTTGTAAAACATACAAAGATTAAGTAATGTTTTGTTTACAGAGAAAAATAATGGTTGAAGCTCGAATTTGTGCCCAGCTCTCATATGTCCAGCCCCCCATTGCATGGAGAAATGTGTCTATTTATATCTTTGAACTCAATGTAATGAGTGATTTTATAAATTGTGGGGACACATGGAGACGCCTCCCCAATCCTTATCCACGTGTCCCCAATCCTTATCTTAAAATCGGATAAAGAGCTTGAATTATGCCTAGCATGATCGGGTGTTGGGATCTTGATTTATTATGATGATCTGAGATCTAGGACTGCACTCTAAGAGCTAGGAGCACCCTGATCGCTAAAAGTTGATTGCAATATGAGAATTGGGAGCTGATCGCAATCTGATCACTGACGTAAAACATCTAGAAGAAAATAAATCTCTGGTGAGAGCAAAGAGTCAAAAGCCCAAACGCATGATTCAAAGGTCCTAAACAGACATGCAAACTTAAAACAGCCATAACTTTTTATCCGAAAGAAGTTTTGGAGCATGTAATATATCAACAGAAAGCTCGTTTTGAGCTCTACGTCATGGCAATTGAGGGTCAATTTCAAGGCCAAAATCCACTGTTTCGGGGCTATTTTAAGTTTTTTACGTGTTTTTTTATGTTAACAGCTGATCGCGATCTGAGAACTAAGAATTGATCGCAATCTGAGAGCTGAGAACACGATCTGAGGTTGTTCGCAATCTCAGAGCTGAGAGTTGATTACGATTTGAGAGCTAGGAGCTGAGCGCGATGTGACAAGCACTCGATTTGAGAGTTGGAGGTGCGCAATCTGAACGATCTACAACGCACAATCTCGGGATAAGAAGCTTGATCTGGACCATGTGATTTGCACGATCTAAGGAGCACGATCTCAAGTGAATGAGTGAGCTTATGAGCTCAATTAGAGAGTATAAAGAGCTTTGATTTGAAAACTCAAGAGCTCTTTGTGATCTGAGAGCTTAAGAACTCTTTGCGATCTGAGAGCATAAAGAGTTCGATCAGAAAACATAGAACACAAGGAGTTCGATTAGAAAGTACGGAGCTTTATCTGAGAACACGAGAAATTCAATCAAAAAGCTTGAGGCTTGATCTGAGAACACAAGAAGTTCGATCAGAAAATGCGGGGCTTGATCTGAGAACACAAGAAGTTCAATCAGAAAGCACAGGGCTTGATCTGAGAACACAAGAAGTTCTATCAAAAAGCAAGGGGCTTGATCTGAGAACACAAGAAGTTCTATCAAAAAGCGAGGGGCTTGATCTGAGAACACAAGAAGTTCTATCAAAAAGCGAGGGGCTTGATCTGAGAACACAAGATTTGAAGGATCTTAGTGATCTGGACTCTCAGAAGCGCGTGATCTGGCCACTCAAAAGCGCGATCTAGGTACTCAAAATCACGGTATAGGCACTCCAAAGCACACAATCTAGGTGTTTGGAAGCATGGAATCTAATAGATCTAATGAGTGTGATCTAAAAGCTCTCATGCACATGATCTGAGAGCTTTGATGCACCTGATCTGAGAGCTCTGATACAAAATAGGCTTCAGTATTTTGACCATAACTTGAGCTGTAAACCTTGGATTTGGATGATTCTTAGACCATCGAAAAGATAACTCGAATGGCTACAATTCTTATGTTTGTGGCTTCTTCAGATTCAGACTTTATCATGCTCAAATTTTCACATCTAATAACGTGATTCTAGAAAAAGAAGTTGAAATTTGCTGAAGAAGTCGAAACTTGCTGAAAGAAGTTGAGATTTGCTGGAAAAACATGGAGAGCTTATGTGAATCATGCCCTCCTTCTAGTGTCAACCTGTTGATGCTTGATTTTGACACTAATGATTTCACACGTGTAAAGTGCTTAGAAATCACATGTGAATAGATTATGGGAGTGTTTACGATGCAGTGATAATATATGTTTAAAGAAACAAAAATAAAAGATTGACAAAAGAGATTTTTATAGCGGTTCGGATACTTAAAGCAAATCTTACATCCACTGTGATTTTATTATTCTCTGACTATTTTTCTGATATCGCCTATAAGGCATACAAAGATGGAATAATGCTTTGTTTATAAAGAAAAATAATGGTTGAAGCTCGAATTTGTTCTCATACATTCAGCCCCTTCTTTCATGAAAAGAGATGTCTATTTATATATTTGAGTTCAATGTAATAACTATCTTTGCAAGTTATGAAGACCCCCCTCTAATCCCTATCTTAAAATGATATATGATTGATATAAATTAGTTTAATAGCAACTTAGGTCCATTTGGTTTTGACACTAATATTATTTTATCCTTTAGCTCTCGTTAAACTTTAATGGATGGGATTGTCAACTCATTTTGGTTGGTGGTGCTGATTTAATTGATGGGATTCTCAACTCATTTTGATTGGTGGTGCTGATGTCATGTCAGTGTATTTTTCGGCATATCAGTTTGTAACTTCGTAATGTGGATCAAGAAGAAATTTACTGAATCCCCTTGAGACTGCTGTCATCAAATAGAGCTCAGCCCAGCAAAACAGATTATTGGCTGTCGTATCAGTTAAAATATTTATAGCCCAATGTACTGAATTTCAGCTCGATGTGTAAAGATTTATATTGAAAGTAAATACACATTAACAGGGTCAGGGATGTTGGTTTTGATTGAGGTTGTATTGTGATAGAAAATGATTCTGCTTGCTGCTCTACTTGCATTGGTAGAAGTTCTTTTGGCATCTTTGCTCCCTGAAGGGTGATGTTATTATATCTTTTATAAGTAGAAAGTGGGAAATTGGGAATCCCTTTAAGCGAAGGATATTAGCATCCCCAGACATGACCTCAAAATAAAATCAACCATGCACTAAACATATAAGATAGCTATTACCAGATCAAATTTTCAAATGCCACAGAAGGTTCATGCACCAGCCTAGCAAAGAAAAAATCTAGAATTTCTAAAACATTCATGGAACTTTTCTGCAACAGCAAACACAGATTGATTATACTAAACATGAATAAATTTCATATATGTGATAATTAATAGAATACTCAAATTCAATCTTACCAGTCTCATTCAGAACTGAAGACTTTAGTTTCCAGCTGATATGCTGTGGTGAAGAAGGCAGGCCAACAGAGGTAAGTTGACATGATGCTGCTAACTGTAGATGCACCAATAAGCATGTTCATTACAACAATCTGCAGTTGAATGGCCTCCAGGGGCGAAGCTCCTCCCATTATCAGTCCAGTCATTGCCCCAGGGAGTGAAATTAGACCCACGGTTTTGGCGTTGTCCAATACCGGAGAGAGTGCAATAACCAGAGCCCTCTTCACTTGCAGAAGTGTTGCTTGCCGTGGCGTTGCACCCAGAGCTAATGCTGTCTCCACCTGTTAAACAAAACCATCCATCAGATGAAGCCATTGACACCTGAATTGGGAATATTCACTAGAATTTTGTCAAATTCTAGTTTCCAAAAGATTTCAAAACATCATTCGTTAATTTTTCCTAAAAATTAGAACTTACCAAGTTCAATTGTGTCTTGATATCATCTCGAAGTCTTTTCATTGTTACTCCGGTTACTGTCATTGCATTTCCAACCATCATTCCCGCAACAGGAATGATGTATCTTGGAGTGAAAGGGAAGACCCTTAGTATAACAAGCAAAAACATGGTCACTGCAGTTCCGGCCAGGATGGAAGCTCCAGCAACGTACTTCCCACGGGGTACATGTTTCGCCCGTTGACCGGCCGTATAACCAGCAACTGTGACCTACAGGAAACAGTGAAACAATGTCAAGAACGAAGACACGAGTAACAGCAGCACCCAGAAACATGTCAACTGCAAAAGGGCTAGCTTAAAATTGGAATAAAAAGGCCCTGCATCTCCAGAATTTAAACTTTACTTGTCCAGTTCATATTTATTAATTAGGCTGAAACAGAGGAGGAATAATTCGGTGACACTTGTGGACAATATGAACAGATCAAAATTGCATACTCTTTACTCGACATGACAGATAGAAAATAAAGCATGGACCCTCTCTGTTTCTTCTCATTTCAGGTAATTAAGCTGGGTTAGAACATCGGATCTCCGTATATATATAAGAAAATTCCAACCTGAGAGCTTGATTATATCTGTATTAGATGTTTTCTTTCGGTTCTTTGACAACAAACTCTTTCAGCTCTTTGACTGCAAAACTTATTTATGATTCTGATAACATATGCAAGAAAAATCCAACCACGAAAAAACAAAGCAGGAAAAAAAGAAACGATAAGAATTAAGAACGAACCATGAAAAGGTAAGCAAGAATGATCCAACCACTGTTTTCTTGGGTAAAAATGAACTGAAGAACAAAGCCAATAACAGAGAGTTGAAGAAAAGCCCTGAAAATGGAATAAATCATTTCACCCTCCAATCCAAGCTTTTGAAAGATGGACAACAGCACAGCCATTAGCACCACCGCCGTGGCTGCCGCCGGCTTTATCATACCCTGGAAAAAATCAAGTATCCACAAAAAATCCATATTCCCAATGACAAAACCACTGACAAAATGCATATACAAGCTGCTGGGCACCGAGCTTTTGCATAAATAATGAAAGAGACGCACTATCGTTTCGAGTGGATGTGGAGATAAGAGAGACAGGTTGTGGTGGTAGCGAAGTTGAAGGAGAAACGACCTGCCTTAGATCAGTAATTGCCATCTCGTGGAGTTACTATTTGAATCATAGACGAGAAGAACAAAAAGCTGAGTTTAAGCTACCACGTGGCAGAGGGTGAGTGATTTAATAAACAATCCGCTATACGACGCGGAAAGTAACGACGTACGTACGAACTATACGAAAGAGTCCTGTTCCACGCGCGCGTGGAGTTTCGAAATGTTTTAATCAAGTGGGGCCACATGAATAAAATTGACGTGGCAGAGTGATCGTGGGCGCCACCATCAACTGATTTCGTAACTAGAACATTTCTAACGACGCTCTTCGTTATTCGTTATGAACAGTATCTTTTATATAAATAATGTGTATTTTTATTAGTTTTAAAATATAAATAATATAATTTTTATTTAAATCTAATAAATTTTTTAAATTTAATAAAGATATTTTTTATTTTTAAGAAAGAGACCTAATGAGAGAGATAATTAATAAATAAAATATATAGAAACTTATAGTTTATTAATTAAAATTAGGATAAAGAGTAAAATTTAACTCTCTAAATATAGAGAGTCAAACTTATTTTCTAATTTATATTTTAAAGATAAAGAGTCTATTGGACTCTTGTTTTTATGGATAAACTCTTTATAATAAAAAGTTTGGATCATATAAAGAGTCATTTGGAAATGCTCTTAGAGGTTTATTTTCTTTAGGTGCAAAAATTTTGGTACGGAATTTTAATGTAAGATTTTTGAAATAATAAATATTATTCTGTTAATAAACTTTATATATATAAAGTTGAATACTCATACAAGTTGTTCACCATATGACATATTTTAGAAGCTTTGAAATTGCTCTATTTTGATACATTGAATTGACAAGCCAATCAAATTACTCTATCTTGACTCATTCGATTGATATTTATTGCTCCATATATAATTATTAATTAATTAAAAAAATGAGATCTATATTAATAATTAATAATAATACAGGTACATTGCATTAGCATTCTAAAGATCTAACCATAATGACACCTTGAATTTGTGATTGCTATATGGTTGAATTTTATCGGTGATAATGTAGACAGTATTAATTGCTACATTGGTATTTCAAAGTCTAAATAAATAGACATAAATATTGGATTATATAGGTGCATTGCATTGGTTATATTAATAATTAATAATAATACTAATTATATAGGTGCATTACATTAGCATTCTAAAGGTCTAATCATAATGACACATTGGATTTGTGATTGCCATGTGGTTGAATTTTATTGGTAATGATGTAGACAATATTAATTGCTACATTAGTATTCTAAAGTCTAAATAAATAGACATAAAGATTGGATTACATAGGTGCATTGCATTGGTAGTAAAAGCATACTTGTTTATTAATAATTATATAAGTGCATTGTATTGACATTGCGAACCTTTTTTCATATTCAATTCATATTTAATTGTGTTGGCATTCGAAAGGTCTAAATAAGGAGTTATAAAAGGGGCGTATGTTCAGTTGTGTATTATCGCAATATGTTAGTTGATGTCAACAATACCTCTGGTCTTTTGTTAATTGTTTATAGGTCATGTTAATTTGTGTCAAAAATACATCTGTTCTTCATGATTTTGTGAATTGATGATTTTTATTTATTTATGTTTTTGTTTTTGTTTACAAGTCAAAGATTCATGAATTGGCATGGAATCAAGGAACGATGTCCAATTGACATTGTCAAATGAGTTGTTATTTTAATTCGTTCTTCTAAACTGTAAGTATATCTTCTAACTATTTTAATACGAAAGTGTAAGTATATCTCCTAACTATTTTAACAGTTATTATTTTGTTGAATGATCATTTTTGTTCGATCAATCTGTTTAAATGATTAATTGTGTTAGTCTTACCGAATGGTAAGTATATTCCTTAACAATTTTAATATGAAGATTAATTAACTTTTGTTGATTTCGTTTTCAAGTAACAATTGTTATACGAATGAATAATTGTTCCTTAATAATCTTAACATAAAGATCGATTAAATTTTATGTTTGTTTTCAAGGAAATGTTCATGTACTTTACTAAGATCAAATCGAGGATGATCCTATTGTCAGTCGAACTGTGAATATATGTCATATCTATATTAGTAGAAACAGTTCATTTGTGTTGAATATATTTTCTATAAAAACATTCGTGTATTTTAATTTGTTATATGAATGATTAATTGTTTATGTCCTGCTGATGTGCGAGTATATATGTTAAATGAATTAATTTTGGCTAATTCCGCTTTCCAATACATAGGTGTTATTTGAAATATTTCTTATCAGTCCTAATATAATAATCCCTTAAATTTGGGTCAAGTAAACCATTCATTTAATCATCACACGCATTTCGGTTTCCACTAAACAATCAGTAGTAAATTGATCACAACTTGCTCAATAAAAATCAAATTGATGAGAGGTTTGCATCTTTAGAAACTAGATAGACAGGGATTTAAATTGATATATTATACGCTTAATTTGGGTAACTATAGCCCCACTGCTGAACCATTCATTTTATTATCACACACATTTCGGTTTCCATTGAACAGACAGTAGTCAATTGACCATAACTTGCTTAATAAAACTTCAATTGATGAGAGGTTTAAATATTTAGAAACTAGAAAAACGGGGCTTTAATTTGATATATTATACGCTGTAGCCCCACATCTGAACCATTCATTTTATCATCATACACATTTCGGTTTCCACTGAACAGACAGTAGTCAACTGACCATAACTTGCTTAATAAAACTTTAATTGATGAGAGGTTTGAATATTTAGAAACTAGAAAAACGGGGCTTTAATTTTATATATTATACGCTTAATTTAGATAACTGTAGCCCCACATCTGAACTATTCATTTTATCATCACACACATTTCGGTTTTTATTGAACAGTCAGTAGTAAATTGACCATAACTTTCTCAATAAAACTTCAATTGATGAGAGGTTTAAATATTTAGAAACTAACTATAGCTCCACTTCCAAACCATTCCTTTTATTATCACACACATTTTGGTTTTCCCTGTTTCTCGATTTCCACTGAACAATAAGTAGTAAATTAGTCATAACTTACTCAATAGTTAATTGACCATAACTTGCTCAATAAAACTACAATTATGAGAGGTTTGAATCTTTAGAAACTAGACAGATATGACTTTAATTTGATATATTATACGCTTAATTTGGATAACTGTAGCATCACTGTCAAACAATTCCTTTTATCAACACATATATTTCGGCTTTTCACTGAACAGTCAATAGTAAATTGAATTACTTTCTCAATAAAAATCCAATTGATGAGAGATTTGAATATTTAAAAACTAGACATGTAGGGCTTTAATTTGATATATTGTAAGCTTGATGTTGATAATTGTAGTCCCACTGCCGAAATATTCGTTTTATCATCACACACATTTCGGTTTTCACTGAATAGTCAGTAGTAAATTGACCATAACTTGCTCAATACAAATCTAATTGATGAGAGGTTTGAATCTTTAGAAACTAGACAGACAGAGCTTTAATTTAATATATTATACGCTTAATTTGGATAACTGTAGCACCACTTCAAACCATTCCTTTTATTATATCACACATTTCGATTTTCCTTGTTCTCGATTTCCACTAAACAGTCAATAGTAAATTAGTCATAACTTGCTCAATAAAAATCCAATTGATGAGCGGTTTGAATCTTTGTAAACTAGAAAGATAGGATTTTAATTTGATATATTATATGATAACTTAGGATAACTATAGACCTGCTGCCGAACCATTCATTTTATCATCACACACATAAAACAAATTCAATTTTAGTGATGACAAAGGAAAACGAATATTGATATGTAGTTTTAATTGTATTTGTTCTATCTCTTTTTGTTGATTTTTGGATTGATTTTATTGTTTGATTTGTGGGTTTTATGGTTTTACAATTATCGTCTTTCTTTAGGATGCTATCATCAAATGCTTTTTTTGCTATAGGTGGTGGTCAATTCTAATTGCAGCAAATAGATTTGTATCATAGAACATTTATCTTCAAGGCTGCTTCAATGCTTCAATTAAGTTGCGTTCAGATTATACTGTTGGAGTTGTTGCTTTCTATGTGAGTTCTCTTCTCAATATTCTTAATTTTTTTTTTAATTTCTAAAATAATAATAATAATAATAATTCATTTTATCTTCTCAATAATCAAAATCAGTTTTTTTTCCTTTGGCTCTGCAAGTCTCTTGCTTAAAAGTTCACATTTTTCAACAATGTTTCTCTATCTCTGATTGATTTATAGACTTATCAATAATACCCCATGGGTTATCCTGCAATTTTTTTTGCTTTTCTTGACAAAGTTTTAAACTTTGGTTGCGATTTCAAATGGTGACATATTTAAGAAGAACTATGATGATATAGACTTTGAGTTCAATTTGTAGATATTTTATTTATTGATTTTTTAATTATCAATTCAATATAAAATGAACTTCAATATAGAAAATATATATTTAAAACACAAAAACCCAATAATAATGTAAAAAAAAAATATATAATAAACATACCCGCGTAACGCAACTTGAAAATGAATATAAGTTATAGAAATTGCGGAAGGTCAGTATAAATTTTAAATTTAAATAGTTGATCTTGATAATATTTAGGCGATCTTAAATATTATACACGATTCACTATAAAATACTGACAACGAATATTAAAGACATGTTTGCAAAAATAATATCAATTGTACAAGATGATGATCCAGAAAATATAATTAAACCATATAATATTCATGTGATCTTCTCAAGTTGGATGAGTGATTTAATGACATCAACCTATAATTGATATTAATAATTATATATGTACAATTATTAATTTTATCTTAACACAACTTTGTATATATATAAAATTTATATTTACTTTAAAAATTGTATAATTTAACAATTATTATGTCTTAATCTAATTAGTTTATTTTGTTAGAATAAATTTGTTTACAATTTGTTTCAAAAACATTGATTAAACATACCTGCACAACGCGCAAGCCTCATGTCTAGTTAAAAAGAGTAATACTAGCCTTATAAAGAGCCATACAAAGAGTAGTACAAAAAGTCAAATCTAACCCTTAAAAGAAGGGAAAAAGAGAGAGAGAAAGAGGCAATCATGAATTTCAAGGGCTGGATTTGACTCTTTGTATGCCTCTTTGTATGTCTCTTTGTAAGGCTAGTATTACTCAGTTAAAAAACATACTAATATGAATTAATGAATATTTGATTGTACTGTTTACCTAATACTGTATTTATTTTTGTTATTTCATATTTTTTACAAAAAAAATTAATAAATATTATTCTTTTAATAAGCCAATAAAAAATATACTTCTATGAATTAATGAATATTTGATTGTACTGTTTACCTAATATTTATTTTCGTTATCTCATATTTTATACAAAAAAAAAAAAAAAAATTATTATTATTATTATTATTATTAACTAATCAAATCTTGAAACCCGATTAATTCTTGCAGTCGACTATATTGAATATTAGAGTTGTCTATGAATTAATATTATTTTCAAATAATAGGATAAATTTAATGTTCAATCGGTATGAAGATTGTGATATATTTGGAGGTAATAGCCGGTGTTATGATTAGATTAAACTATATCTGGATAGTTAAGTGGTTCGATATAGATTATTGGGTGTATTATTCAAGAGATCACAAGTTGGAGTCCCTCCCCAGTTGTTAATCAGGATAGTCACTAAAACTCTTACCTGATTGATAATTCTAAAGTCTCAAATGATTACTTGAGATATGTGTAAACTGATCCAAACACCCACAATAATCACAAACAGAAAATATTAGATTAAGGAAGGAAATCCGTGAAAGGTGGTACTGGTATCTGGTTATAGTTGGTCCAAAACAAGAAACAAAGAATAATAATAAAAAGGTACTTAATGTGGACATTCACATGTGAAGGTGAACCACCGTTCATATGAATCATATACGTACAATACTACAGTCTAGTTGAACCTACATCTTATCAGGTTTAACTAGTCTATAGTGCAGTCGGATGTGAAGATATCATACGGCAAATTATGTTTTGTATTATATTGGTAAAAATTGATCTGGTTTAATTTTTATTTCAGCTTATATATAATATACATGTTCCAAATCGATCCTGTCCATTTTACATGTTTTATTATATGGTTTTAATATAGCAAATTATTTGGTGCAAGTAAAAGACGACATGTGATACAGTAGGGTAACTGACCAAGACAAAAAAGGGAATGGATAATTGAGAATCACTTCATACTTTATGTCTTTGTCTTTTCATTCTTTTTTTAACTCTTTCAATATTAAAGATTGAGATTCCAGTAGATGGATTTGTAGGGCTAAAGACATGGCTTCTCCCATATGATATAAGTTGTATTGATTATCAAAAGGTTAATGACATTTATCTTGTTTAATTTAAGCATAATTACGTCTCACCCTTTCTTTCTTCATAAATAATAATAATAAGGGAGAACGACTTACACTTACCCAAAGTTTTTTGTAAAGACAAATCGGTACTCAAAAGGTTTGGAAAAGATAAATAAACACATTCCGTCATGTGCGGTTAAGGAGTTCTATTTGTTAAAAGACAAAAATGATTGAAAAGACTGAAATGCCCTTGGAAGTTTAATATTTTAGTTTTTATTAATTTATGGTCATTCAACTCATTCAATTAAATAAATACCCACATCATTTGTTGAATTATGATTATACCATCAAATTATTATGAGTTATTGAAATGACCAGTTTGTCCTTATGAGTTTGTAGAAAATGAGATAAAAAATGACCAATTTATCCCTATTTTGGTGGCAAATTTTCAAAGTGAATATAAAAAAAAAAAAGGCAGTAGAATAAAATTGCTCATTTATGGCCGAAGCAATGTGTAATGAAAATTTTCATGATTTAAAGGAAATCATTCATACAAAAGAACATAATTTGTAATGAAATTCTTCCAAAGTTACAAATAAACAGAAATTACGAATTCAGTACAGCAAAATTTGTTTACAAGGAAGATATACAAAAAAGGCAGAAGCAATTTTCAAGATGCTTCTGTTACCAACTCTTAAATGTTGCATAAATCTTCCATTGTATTTGTTGAGTTACATCTTCAACAATTTCCTCCTTGGGGTTCGCCATTCTGATTTCCGAAAAAGTATAGATAGACAAAGAGATACACCATGGTTTTCAATAAAAAAACAAAAAGGTGATCATAAATTAGAAATATAGCTACAGCAGATAAAAATTACGATGAAGAACAAAAACAAATAACACAAACAAATCTATCATGCACAATTGCAGCCTACCCAAACAAATAAGACCAAAATCCAACCACCAAAAACAAGTAATAAAAACACAAACAAATCTACCATGCACAACTGCTGCCTACTCAAACAAATAAGGTCAAAATCTAACCACCAAAAACAAGTAGCTCAAATTTACCCAAGCAGATCATGCCAAAATCAAAACATAAACAAACAAACAAACAATTACACCATGCATTACCAAACATTTATGAAAAAATTAATATGTACCAGAATAAGAAAAAGGGTCACTCTCTCCATGAATCAATTCAAGCAAACCAGCCNAATAAGTTGACTATCACCGCGGCGAAGAATGAAGAAATTCCACATCGTCTCTGTCTTACTTCGCCGTGGCGAAGACAATTTCTTCGCCGGGGCGAAGCTCCTTCAAAAGTTCTAAAATTTACAGAACTGCCACTCTGCTTGCTTCTTCGTTCGATTCTTTGATTTTCGGCTCTCTTCCTTGGAAACAAGCTTCATCGTGCTTTGTCCTGCTCCAGAACTCTCCTATCTTCTGAAATCCGCTCATTTCTGAGTCAAAACTATCCAATTTTGTCTTTATTCGAACAAAAAGTCCATTTTAACCTGAAACACGAAAAGTACAGAATTAAGCACCAATTCAGGTAAAAATGCACTAGAAAGTACCTGAAATCCGACAAAAAGATCAAATAAAACATGTATAATTTATGGATTATCAGAGAGTGTGCCCTAATTGGTAGAAAGGAAAAGATAGTGCAAAACTCAAAACAAGATCATAAGATGACAAAAACACTAACATCACTGATGAACGTGAGATCTAGGACATACACATTGAACCGGGCGGTGAAATGACAGAGATGTTCCCCATATTGCCACATTGCATTGGCTCCAAAATTGTGGACAAGAAGAAGATTAGGTATGAGTTGGTGGAAGTTTTGGGGATCCAACAATGCATGACAATGCCATTGCTAAGGTTTATGGAAATCGAGTGAAGGCTAGCGTTTGAAAACATGTAACGGTAGATCCAATCCAGGGATGCGGTGAAGCTGAAGCTTTTTGACATCTTGAACAAATTAATGGGAATCAAAATTCTTCCTCGATCTCAAATCATTTCATTTGATTATTAGAATTTTGCAAAATGGACATGAAGAGGTGTGGATTTTAAGATTAAGAAGAGCGGGAGCTAGGATTTGTGTGTCAAAAAGACAATAGAAGGAGGTTTGAAATGATGAGAGGTTTTGGATTCTTAATCATTTTTGTTGAAACAGCTAAGAGTCAATCAAAATGCTAGCCATAAAAAAAATTGGGAAAACCTAAAATGCAATCACATACCACCTTATAAAACCACGTGTCTAACTTATTCAAGTAAGCATATGTTTTAATTACTTCCCACATAATTGATCATATCTTAGAATTACTTTTGTGATAGGGATATGGACTGCCCTACCCCATCCCTAATCCCTTAAAAAAAGTTAATTATAAAATAAATTATTTAATTTCATGTTAATAATTTTTATTTGTTATAAGTATTGTATATTTACTCAAATTTAACGAATTAGTCATTAAGGGAAAAATTGTCTTTATGCCTTCTGATGAGTGCTTGAAAATGCACTTTTACTTAGTGATTTATCAATATTATTTGTGGGAAATTATGTTTAAGTTGTGTGATTTGACTTAATTATTTCATAAATGTATTTTTTGGGATCACAGGTATGTTTTGTGTGTTTCAGGTCATAAATTCTTAAAAATGTTATTCAGATGAAGAATAATGTTGGCGATAAAACTTGTGATGATTGGAAACAAACAGATCAAGAATCAGAGTTGGAACGAGAAAGTTGTGGCATTTTGAGTATGAGTTGAAAATCCTGGAACATGCTTGAGCCTGGAATGTGCTTTAGTATTTTGATGATAATTTGAGCTGTAGACCTTGGATTTTGATCATTATTAAACCATTGGAAATCCATGTCTAAAGGCTACAACTCCTATGTTTAAGAATTTTCCAAATTAAGATGTTATTATGCTCAATTTTCCACATCTTCACTCGCCACGACATTCAAAATCTTTGCTGTAGTGAACTTGTCTCTGGTTGAGATGGAAGTAATACAATTGTGTGCTTGCTACAGCAAACAAATGTTTGGCTGCAGTGGATATCCTAGAGTCCCAATTTCACTCTAATTTTGCTAAGTCTTTGGCCGAATTTCATTACCCTAACTTGAATAGAATTGTTCCAACTACACTCCTAAAACCCTAGCACTATAAATAGATGTCTTTAGCTATTTTCAGAGAGGGAGAGAAGAGAGAGAGGAGGCTGGCCGCAATTTTGGATCACCAATTAGAGAAACTTTCTTTTATCATTTTCCTGAACTTATGTCTATTATATTTACAATGGTTGTTTCTTTTAATTCAATTATGAACTAATAACATTTTCTAGGGCTAAGATATAACCCAAATTTATGAATATGTGTTGATTAGTTATTGTTAATATTTATTAAGCATATCTTTTCTAAGTTTCATTATGGTTCTTAATGCTTCAATTCTTTTAGGCTTGAGAGCTAATTGAGCTAATGGACTAGGTTGAGATCGAGAGATGAAATCTAGTTAGTCTACTGTAATAAAACTGTAGATTGAGCGAACACTAGAGATAGGTTACCATGATCCGATGAGGCTTTGATAAACTCCACAGAACGTAATGATCTCTTAAGACCTAAATCCAATTTAGAGATATCTTCGGTTGGTAATAAAGAGTTAATCTGGTAACTATTTGAGAAAATTTTATTGGAATTTTGGGGAGTTTGACCTTTAGAAAAAAGCTTACTGATGTTAGCATAATTGTCAATACATAGGAGTAAATTGGTGTGAAATTGTAACGCCCACACGGAGGTATGTAATTTAACTTATGTTTTTATAGCCCTTAGTTGATTTTCGTTAAAGTTATTTTGAGAGAATGTGAAGAAAATGCCTTAAACTTGTAGTAAGGGTAAAATGGTCTTTTCACTCAAAATTAGTTGAAATTGTGGGGAGTGAAAAAAGATAGAATTTCATGGAGAATGCAATAAAAATGAGGGCATTATGGTAATTGACTAAGGGACAAAGATGGAATTTTTAAGAAAGTGTAAGGGCAAAATGGGAAAATATGTTTATAAAATAAGATATTAAGGGTTTCGTATTACAAACCCCCTTATTTCTCTTCTTCCACCGCCACTTTCCTTCTCCATTTTCTCTCAACTTTTCACTCAATTTTCCAAGGATTTTTAGGGCTTTTGAGTGGATTTTGACAAGGCTTTGATCCTAGGTGATAATCCGTAAATTATACAGTTTTTATTTGATCTTTTTGTCAGATTTCAGGTACTTTCTAGTGCATTTTTACCTGAATTGGTGCTTAATTCTTTACTTTTCGTGTTTCAGGTTAAAATGGACTTTTTAAGCGAATAAAGACAAAATTGGATAGTTTTGACTCAGAAATGAGCAGATCTCAGAAGATAGGAGAGTTCCGGAGCAGGACAAAGCACGATGAAGCTTGTTTCCAAGGAAGAGAGCCGAAAATCGAAGAATCGAACGAAGAAGCAAGCAGAGTGGCAGTTCTGTAAATTTCAAAACCTTTGAAGGAGCTTCGCCCCAGCGAAGAAATTGTCTTCGCCGCGGCGAAGTAGGCCAGAGACGATGTGGGATTTCTTCACTCTTTGCCGCGGCGAAGAATTCTTCTTCGCCGCGGCGACAGTCAACTTATTCAATTTTGTAAACGCACAGTTTCGTGTTGTGCGTGTTTTTGGCTGGGTTTTTGGACTAAGTATAAAAGAAAAACTTAACCTTTTGGTCCAGGATCTTCAGCTTTTTAGGTTTAGCCGTTTTTACACTTTTCTGAGAGTAAAGCTTTTAGTTTTTCGGATTGTTGAAGGGAATATTCAGATTTTGACTAGAAGATTCATCTTTTGGGAAGATTTCTTATCTTTCATCTCAGTTTCATTATGTTTAATGTGTTTATTCCTAATTTTCGTTTTTGTAGTGTTTTAGCTATGAACTAATCTTCTAGGGTTAGGGTTTTGATTCTAGTTTGGATTTGAAATGGGTTAAGTATTTGATTGTGTATTTCCATGTGAATAAGCTTTGGTGTGTATTACTCTGAAATTAATTGCTGTATGTGATGAACATGATGAGATTGAGAAATAATTCATGTTAGGCTTCTTGGGTAATCACCATTATAGTATTGGATGCTAGAGTAGATTCAAGAATTAATGAAATCAATAGGATTCTTGTGCTTAATGAATTTAGAATTATTAACCTTCAATTTGTGGGTGCGGAATGCTAATAAGGTGAATAGGAAAACATAGCCCGAGAGGGTATGTAACATATAGTGAATCCGATTTACAACCATGGCGATGAATGTGAAATAGCGTAACTCTTAGGTTTAACCCATAAAGTCCAAACGAAGTCAAAACCCTACCCGTTTTAATTGAATTGATATTCGTGTTTCATGTCGCTATCTTAGTAAGATTTAATTCTTTGTTAATTTCATTTTTTTGTTTTCTTTTTCATCAATTTGCTCCACCAACCAAAGAATTCGATTACTTCAACTTGATAACGTTAGGAAACTTAGTGCTTTTGACAGTCCTCGTGGGAACGATCCTACCCATCACTTTATTACTTGAGCGACTAGTGCATTGCTAGTTTTGCAGTTATAATAAACAAGCGTCAAGTTTTGACTGTAGCAAAGCCATAAGTTTCCTAACGTTATCAAGTTGAAGTAATCGAATTCTTTGGATTGGTGGGAGCAAATTGTAATGAAAAAGAAAACAAAAAAATGAAATTAAACAAAGAATTAAATCTTAACTAAGACAGCGACATGAAACACAGAATATCAATTCAATTAAAACGGGTAGGGTTTTGACTTCGTTTGGACTTTTATGGGTTAAACCTAAGAGTTAACTATTTTCACATTCATGCGCAGTGGTTGTAAATCGGATTCACTAATATGTTAAACATACCCTCTCGGGCTATGTTTTCCTATTCATCCTTATTAACATTCCGCACCCAACAAATTGAAGGTTAATAATTCTAAATTCATTAAGCACAAGAATCCTAAATTGATTTCATTAATTCTTGAATCTATCTCTAGCATCCAATACTATAATGGTGATTACCCAAGAAGCCTAACATGAATTATTTCTCAATCTCATCATGTTCATCACTAGGCAACAAGAGGTAAGAATTCTTGCTCTATATATAAGATTTACTTGTGTGGAAGTTGAATTCTTATGAAGTTTATGCTTAGGGTTAAGGGGAAATTTGAGTCCAACAAGAGTAGAGAGCTTTAGTGGAGACTACACAAGTATAAGGTAAGTAAATCCAACTCAAGTTAAAGTTTTAGAAATCAATTGAGTAGAGATTTCTTTAAGCATGTATATGTTATGATTGTTGGGAAATTGAGATGAGATTGGTGATTATTTATGCTTGTTGTTTGATATATGTGAGTATGAGAAGTGTTTTTGATTGTATGATGATAGATTGAAGTTTGGTTGAAATTGGAAGAGTTTAAGAAAGTTTTGGGAGCGTTTTGCCGTGATAGGGATTGTGATGATACAAGAGAGTTTTACTCTCATTTTGGATGGTTTAAGAAACAAATAGAATTATAGTTAAAGTAGAGTTTGTATATACACATTTATTGTTTGATGAAACGCCTCAGAGAAGCATGAGTATGAGTAGAAACCTTAATTTTATGCAACATTGCATATTTGCATTTCATGAGTGCATTTAAGTAAGAATTCTAAGCATGAGCCATTCATATGCATATATTTGTATAGATGTAGTACTTAAGAAAGAATAAAGAATTTTAAGAATAAAGAGAAAGAAGGAAAAAGCACTAAAGAATTAAAGAAAGAAAAAGTGTTAAAGAAGAGAAAAGAATAGGTTGTTGTGATGGGGAACCATGAGTGCTAAGAAGAAATTCCCACATACATGCCACCTTAATTGAGTGGCATAAGAAGAAAAAGAATTGTACGACCCGTAAGAGTGTATGTGGATGAGGGTTGTACCAAGAAGAATTCCTACATGCACACCACCTTAATTGAGTGGCCTAAGAAGAAAGAAAGAATTTGTACGGTCCGCAAGAGTGCATGTAGATGAGGACTGTACTCACTTACACGGCCGAGGTTCCGAATCCATGCATCAACCGAGTCCGATCTGCAAAGAATAAGAAAAGAAAGAATAAGAATAAGAATAAGAAAAGAAAGAATAAGAATAAGAAAAGAAGGAATAAGAAAGAACAAGAATAAGAAAAGAAGGAATAAGAAAGAACAAGAAAAAGAAAGAAAAGAGAAGCTTGAGTAAGCAAGACAAGAAAGAAAAGAAAAGAATAGAAAGAAGAAAGATAAATGCATTTTTATGCTTTATTGCATATGCATATCATTCATGTATATTACCATGAATTCCATCATGGTTAGAAAGAATAGGAAGAATAGAAAAAATAGAAAGAAAGAACAGAGAGAAGGAAAGAACAACGAAAATTAGGAAGAAAGAAAGAACAGTAAGAATTAGAAACAGAGAAAGAACTAGGAATGAAAGAAAGAAGAAGAGAATTAAGTAAGGAAAGAACCAAAGAAGGAGAAGAGATAAGGGATTTACTTACTGGGCATTTTTGTGCTCACCCCGTTGTCTTTCCATGTTTTGCAGGAAATAGGTGAGCAGCGGTCGGAAGGAAGTCGACAAGTGGAGAGAATTGGCATTACTGTCCACCGTTGCTAAAGTTTTTGTACTTGTTATTTTGGTATATGTAAAGAATTATATTTTATAAGTAAAGAAAATTTGGGCCCAACTATTTTTCATATGCTAAGCATGTATGTTTTTATTGTATATGTTCTAAAGTATACTAGTAGAAAGAAGTCATTACAGAAATATATGCCCTAGGTTTAGTCATATTGCCTTACAACCAACGTGTTATTTAAATTCTGCTTCCTTTTAGTTTTTAGTTTTCTTTTAATTTGAGGAATTACTAATTTTATTTACCAATATCAATACATGCTATTTAATTGCTAATTTGATTTGTTTTAATTTTAAGTTTTAGTTTTCTTGTTTTATCCTGGAGCATTTACATTCTAGGGGTCAAAATCTTGTTCCTTTTGATTCTGAAATTGAAAGAACAATCCGAAGGTTGAGAAAAGTAAAGAGACAAGCAAACACACAAAATCGATTTCGATGGCTGAAAGGGGTGTCATTAATCAATGAGTGAATAATCAAGCAAATAATCAAAAGAATGAGAAAGAGGAAGTCTAAGGGGGTAATCAAAGAGGCAGAGAAGTTCAAAGAGTATTAAGGGATTACTCTAGCCTTACTATTGAGGGGTGTGCTTCTAGCATTAGGAGACCACCAATTCAAGTGAATAACTTTGAGATCAAGCCTACCATTATTCAAATGATACAACAATCAATCCAATTTGGAGGTTTGCCAAGTGGTTATCCTGATTTGCATATTACAAATTTCTTGGAGCTTTGTGACACTTTCAAGCACAATGAGGTATCTGATGATGCAATTAGGCTTAGGCTTTTCTTATTCTCTCTTCAGGATAAAGCTAAGGCATGATTAATTTCACAACCACTGGAGGAATTACCACTTGGAATGAGTTGGTTCAAGCATTCCTTGGAAAGTATTTCCCATATATTAAGTATGTGAATACGAGAAGTGACATAACCAATTTTGTCCAACAAAATTTTGAGTCACTCTATAAAACTTAGGAGAGACATAGAGGGCTCTTAAGTAAGTGTCTTTATTCCTTACCATGGTTTGCCAATGTGGTTACTATTGCAAACATTTTACAATGGTTTGCTTCCAAATAAGCAAGTTATGATTGATGCAACAAGTGCGGGTGCTCTAAATAATAAAACACTAGAGGAAGCTTACAATTTAACTCGAGTGATAGTTAGCAATAATTACATGAAGCCTTCGGAACAGATTTGTCCAATGAAAGTTGCGGGAGTGCATGAAGTAGATGGTTACACCACTGTGGTCGTTCGACTTTCAATTATTTATAAGCATTTGGTGTTGCTCTTATGATTAATATCGAGTATCCTATTTCAATTTGCAAATTTTGTGGAGGAAATCACTTGACAAGAGAGTGCCAAGCAGGAAGTTTGTTTGCTTAACTAGAACAAATGAATTATGTTAATAATTTCCAAAGAGGGCAAGGAAATCCATACTCCATCACTTATACTTCGGCATGGTGGAATCACAATAACTTCTCTTGAAGTAACAACAATGATTATAAGCCACCACTCAGTTTTCAAGCTGTAGAGAAGAAACCAAATTTGGAGAACATGCTTAGCAAATTTATTGATGACTCAAGCAAGAGATTTTGCAAGAATGAAACTTAACTCAAAAAATATGAAGTTGTTCTCCAAAACCAAGCAGCATCCATTAGAAATCTTGAAAATCAAATGGGGTAAATTCATAAAATTTAGCAGGAAGAGTTCAAGGATCATTGCCAAGTGATACGAAGAAGAACCCTAAGGAACAAGTCAATGTCATCACCTTAAGGAGTGGTAAGCAATTGGAAAAGCCAAGAAAGGATGAAACAATTGAAGGAAAAGAGGCAGATACGAAACTAGAAGAAGAGGATGACCACTGCAATGAAGAAGAACAAATGAAGATGGGAGATCTGGGAAAGGACGACTGCTATGGCGACAATAATCTTTGACACAACGAACCAATAGAATTTGGGAATTTTTCAGAATCTTCTCATTCCAACACAAAAGTGGAACCTACCCTTCCATACCCGTATGAATTGAAGAAGTAGAAGCTAAACAAGCAATTTGGTAAGTTCATTGACATGTTTATGAGCTTACATATTAATATTCCTTTTGTAGACATGCTGGAGCAAATTCTAAAGTGCATGAAGTTTCTAAAGGAGATCCTCACTCACAAAAAAGAAGTTTCAAGAACACGAGAAAGTCATGCTTACCGAGCAGTATAGTGCATTGCTTCAAAAGAAACTACCACCTGAATTAAGATATTCAGAAAGTTTACTATTCCTTTGTAATGCCCCACTTGAGGTATGTAGCTAATGTTTCTTATTTTGCTCTTATTTGAGTCGGTTTATTATTAATATTGTTTGGTTGGCCTTAGTTGAATGGAGATATTGGTTTGGTTAAGTGTTTGCCCTAGAAATTAAGAAGAATTGGCGAAATTTTAGGGTTACAGGCTTCGCCGGGGTGAAGAAGAAGCTTCGCCGCGGCGAAGAGGTGTTTTGGCCCACGGTGAGTTGCTGGAGTGTTTCGCCGCGGCAACGGGTCGGCTGAAAAATTTATGGAAGTTTAGATATTTTCTTCCTTAAGGGCAATTTGACCATTCCACCCCTAATTAGTGGGAAAAGTGGGGAGTAAAATGTAAGGAAATTTCATGGAAAATATGTTGGTATGGGGGTGTGATTGTGATGAATTAAAGGATATAGATGGAATTCCCAAGGAAGAGTAAGGGCAATATAAGAATGCTTGCCTATAAGTTGAGTTAAAAGGATTTAAGTCATTACAAACCTTTCATTCTTCTTCTCCACCGCCATTCTCCTTTCCTACTTCCTCTCAACTCCTCTTTCATTAGTTCAAGGATTTTTAGAGGGCTTTTTGGAGTGATTGGAGTAGAAAATCAAGCTAAGGCATCCTAAGGTAAGGATTCTTGCTTTGGATGTGAGGCTTTGTGTATATTTGTATATTAAAGTTGTATGGTTTTATTGTTAAAGGGTAGAGAAAAGTCAAGCAAGCAAAGGAAAAGAAAATACTAGTGAGAGTTCTCCATTACAAGGTAAGTAAATCCCCACCCAAGTTGAGATTTGAGAACGTTCTTGAGTAGAGATTTAATAGCAATTATGTATGCATGTTATATGCATGTTATATGCTATGAAATTGAGATTAATTATCCATGTTGTGATTGAATACACTTCATTTAAGAGAAGTGTTGATATGTGTTGAGAAGATGTAGTTGAGATGAGGTTTGGAAGGTTTTGAGTAAACCTTTTTAGAAGTGTTATTCCTTAGCAGGATTTATAGCTATGTGAGGGAGTTGTCTCCCATTTGGGATGGTTAGAGAAAGGAATAGAGCTATTGTTATAGTAAAGTCTTTATATGCACTTGAGTTGTTTGATGAAATGCCTAAGAGAGGTTTGAGTATGAGTAGCAAGCCTAAATTCTTGCAATATTGCATGTTGGCATCTCATAAGTGCAATAGGGGAAATGAACCATCCATATGCATTAATTGTGCATTGAGGAGTGACTTAAGAAAGAGTAGAAAACTTTGTGAATGAACTACTCTAAGAGTAAAGAGAATGAGAAGTGCTAGTTCTAGAGTACAGTGAATGAGAAGAGCACTAAAAATGGGTAGGTGCTTTGTGATCTCCACCTGATAGCTATGAGAAACGGGTTGACGCTTTGTGATCTCCACCCGAGAGGTATGAGAAAACGGGTTGACGCTTTGTGATCTCCACCCGATAGTTATGAGAAAACGGGTTGACGCTTTGTGATCTCCACCCGATAGTTATGAGAAATAGGTTGATGCTTTGTGATCTCCACCCAAAAGTCACGAAGAGTGGGTTGGTGCTGTGTGAACTCCACCCGGCCGTGCCTCTAGCAAGATGAGGCCATGACATATAGTAGAGATTAATAAAAAGAAAGCTGTGTGAAAGAGAAACAGAAAAAGAAATAGTGTATGGAAAGTATTGAGAGAAATAGTTACGGGGATGGACAAGTAGAGGACTTACTTACTGAGCATTATTTTGTGCTCACCCCATTATTTTTCCTTTGTGGTTGCAGGATCTAGGTGATGTTGCAGTCGGTTGGGCGTCGGCAAGCGAGGAGCAATAGCCACACTGTCCCCTGTTTTGAATGACATTTTGTAAATGATACTATTAAGTACAAAGAATGTATATACATAATACAAGAAAATTTTTGGGCCCATTTACTTTTATTATTGTACATGTATTTTATTAGTATACAACAGTTATTACATTTTTGGTATCAGAGCAAAGATTTTGGGATTGGACAGTGTACTATTTTCATCGCCACGACGTCTACTGACCGACTATGTGAGTTAATTCTTTCCTCACTCTAATTGTTTCTCGAGTTGATTAATGTGATTATTTTGTAGATGAGGCGTAGTTACCGAAAACGTGGTAAGGGTGTGGTGAATGAAGGAGAACCTTCTAACCTACCAGAGTCTACGCCCCCTCCCTTGGATGAAGTTAGAGTTCGGGGAATCATACAGCAAGTTATGGCAGAAACCCAAGGGAGAGTTGTAACCCCCATGCAGGTGCCACCAACTACAAATGTCGAAAGAGGGCAACCGGTACCTCCCCAGTACAGAACAGAGTTGAACCAATTTACGGTCTTTTCAATCAATATCAACCCTCAGAGTTTAAGGGTACTACGGATCCAGTAACAGCAGAAGAATGGTTTAGGTCCGTAGAACGTACCACAGGTTTATTCCCCATGACAGACCGGGAGAAGATCTGGTATGCAAGTTTCTTGTTTCGGGGTGATGCCCGAATTTGGTGGGAATTAATGGAAGAAACCCATGATGTGGCAACGATGACTTGGGAAGAGTCCAAGAAAGAGTTTGAGGCCGAGTATAGATCAGAGGACCACGTTCATGAGAAGGTCCAAGAATTTATTAGCTTACAGCAAGGATCGGGTACCGTGAAGGAGTATTCGGTGAAATTCAACTCTCTTGCAAGGTTTGCCCCCGGAATAATTAGTACTCCGGCATTGAGAAGAGATAAGTTTGTGCACAGGTTGAAGCCGGAGATTCTACGAATGTAAAGCTTCACTTCCACCACCCATACAGAGTTTTGGAGGTACTACGAATGTCAGGGTGTTTACAGTGGCACAGGGTGAAGCAGAAGCTAGTTCATCAATCGTCACTGGTCAGTTATTATTTCATTCAGTTCCTTTATATGCTTTAATTAATTTAGGAGCCACTCATTCCTTTATATCGTATAGGATGATTGAGAGGTTAGATTTGAAACCTATTAGAGTGACTCAACCCATTAAGATGGAGTTACCCGATGGGGTTAATGTTCTTACGCAAGAGATGTTGTCAGAGAGTCTGTGGTGATCCAAGGTAGAGACTTAACAGTTGATCTAATAGTTTTTGATATGCCCAACTTTGATGTGATATTGGGCATGGATTTCCTAGGGAGGTATGGGGTAGAAATTGACTGTCGGAAAAAGAAAGTGAGATTCAACCTCGATAGTGGAGACAAGTTTAGTTTTGGAGAGGGTCATCAATTGAGTATGCTGATTAGCAGTGTGAAGGCTAGAAAGATGTTGAGAAAGGGGTATTCAGGATATATTGCCCATGTAGTGCAGAGTGGTGATGTTCCACAGCCAGAGATTCAGAGGGTGCCAGTAGTTCGAGATTTTCTCGATGTGTTTCCGGTAGAGTTACCGGGTTTGCCTCCAGAAAGGGAGGTTGAGTTTAGTATTGAACTAGCACCCGGAACAGCACCAATATCTAAAGCCCCTTATAGAATGGCCCCAGCTGAGCTTCAAGAATTAAAGAAGCAACTCCAAGAGCTTTTAGATAAAGGCTTTATCCGACCGAGTCATTCTCCCTGGGGAGCCCCAATCCTGTTTGTGAAAAAGAAAGACGGGTCACTACAGATGTGTATCAATTACAGAGAGTTGAATAAAGTGTCAATGAAGAATAAATACCCGCTACCTCGCATAGATGATTTGTTCGATCAGTTGAAAGTCGCTGCAGCATTCTTTAAAATTGATTTGAGGTCAGGGTATCATCAGGTAAGAGTGGTTGAGAAAGATGTAGCTAAAACTGCTTTCCGTTCAAGGTATGGGCATTATGAGTTTGTAGTGATGCCTTTTGGCTTGACTAATGCCCTAGCAGTTTTTATGGACTTGATGAACCGGATATTCCATGAGTATTTGGATCAGTTTATTGTTGTTTTCATTGACGATATCCTGATTTATTCTAAATCAAGGGAAGAACATAAGGAACACTTGAAATTAGTATTGCAGTGATTGAGAGAAAAGAAGTTGTATGCTAAATTTTCTAAGTGTGAGTTTTGGCTTAATCAGGTGATATTTCTAGGCCATACTGTGTCTAAGGAAGGGTTTCATTGGATCCGAGTAAAGTTCAGGCAATCCTTGAATGGCAGAGGCCGAGGACAGTAAAAGAAGTCAAGAGTTTCTTAGGCCTAGCAGGTTACTATCGGCGATTTGTAGTAGGATTTTCCCAGTTGGCTAAACCATTGACAGCTCTTACCAAACAGAAAACTCCTTTTGTATGGTCAGCAGCATGTGAGGAAAGCTTTCAGGAGTTGAAGAAGAGATTAACAACAACTCTTGTGTTAGTGTTACCACAGGAGGGTGTAGATTATGATATTTATACAAATGCCTCTTTGCAGGGACTTGACGACGTATTGATGCAGTTAGGTAGGGTTATAGCTTATGCATCTCGTCAACTGAAAGAGTACAAGACAAGATACCCTACGCATGACCTAGAGTTGGCAGCTGTGGTCTTTGCCTTAAAGATTTGGAGGCATTACCTTTATGGTGTAAAGAGTAATATCTACACTGATCATAAGAGTTTAAAGTATTTCTTTACTCAGAAAGAGTTGAATATGAGACAGAGAAGGTGGTTAGAGCTAGTTGAGGATTATGAATGTGAGATCAAGTATCAACCGGGGAAAGCCAATGTAGTAGTCGATGCCTTGAGTAGAAAATTTTATCTGTTCTGGCTCACTAAGCAAAAAGAGTTGCTAGAAGAACTGTGTAGAGAACATATTGAAGTGTTTCCAGGAAAGATTGCTAGTTTAGAGGTTCAGTTTACTTTACTGGAGGAAGTCAGAGAAAAGCAAGTGGCGGATGGGTGGTGTCAAAAAACAGTTCAGCAAGGGCATGAGGGTAAGATATTAGAGTTTCAAGTAATAGATGGAGTCCTCTATTTCAGAAATCGGTTGTGTATTCCTTCAAATGATGATTTGAGAAACAGAATCCTTACAGAAGCTCATGACACACCATACACCGCTCATCCTGGAGCAACCAAGATGTATCAAGACATAAAAAAAGGCTATTGGTGGTCAGGTATGAAGAGAGACATTGTACAGTTTGTAGCTAAATGTCTAGTTTGTCAGTAGGTGAAAGTAGAACACCAACGGCCGTCAGGGTTGCTTCAGCCGCTTAGTATTCCATAGTGGAAATGGGAGAGTATTTCGATGGATTTCATCACACTAGAGTTCAGAAAGGGTATACTGCTATATGGGTGATTGTGGATAGGTTAACCAAGTCAGCCTATTTCCTTCCAGTAAAGAAAAGCACCACTACAGATCAATTGGATCAAATTTATAAAAAGGAGATAGTCAGATTGCATGGTGTGCCCAAGACAATAGTGTCAGATAGAGATTCCAGGTTTGTTTCAGCTTTCTGGATGAGTTTACAGAGGAATTTGGGTACCCGTTTAGCATTCAGTACGGCCTATCATCCTCAGACGGATGGCCAAACAGAGAGAACGAACCAGGTGATTGAAGATATGTTGAGAGCTTGCTATATGGATTATAAAGTATCCTGTCATTAGATGTTACCCTTAGTGGAGTTTGCCTACAACAACAGTTATCAGTCTACAATTAAAATGGCGCATTACGAGGCTTTATATGGTAGACGATGTAGGTGTCCACTACATTGGGATGAGATGGGCGAAAAGGATAAGTTGAATACAGCTATTGGGCCAGAGGTGACTCAAAAAATGATAGAGGATGTCAAGCTAATCAGAAACAGAATAAAGCAAGCCCAAGATCGACAGAAAAGTTATTTCGATTTGAAGAGGAAAGAAATTGAGTTCCAAGTGGGTGATAAAGTGTTTCTGAAAGTTCCCCCCTACAAGCGAGTAACGCGCTTCAGGAATAAAGGGAAGTTAGCACCAAGATACATAGGTCCATTTGAGATTTTACAGCGAGTGGGAAAGGTAGCTTACAGATTGGCACTACCACCTAGTATGGACAAGGTGCATGATGTTTTCCATATCTCGATGCTGCGGAAGTATGTAAGTGAC
Organism: Pistacia vera; assembly: GCF_008641045.1. Lineage (NCBI taxonomy): Eukaryota > Viridiplantae > Streptophyta > Magnoliopsida > Sapindales > Anacardiaceae > Pistacia > Pistacia vera. Next base: position 74,568 of record NW_022196634.1, read on the forward strand.
CCCTCCCATATTCTGAGTGTAGAGGTTATTGAGTTAGCAGAGAACCTTGTGTACGAGGAACGCCCAGTTCAGATTTTAGACCAACGAATTAAAGAGCTCCAGGATAAGAGTATTCCATTAGTGAAGGTCCTTTGGAGAAATCACAAGGTCGAAGAGGCAACTTGGGAGGTAGAACAAGACATGCAGAATCGCTTCCCAAAGTTGTTTGTATGAATTTCGGGGATGAAATTCTTTTAAGGGGGGAGAATTGTAATGCCCCACTTGAGGTATGTAGCTAATGTTTCTTATTTTGCTCTTACTTGAGTCTGTTTATTATTAGTATTGTTTGGTTGGCCCTTAGTTGAATGGAGATATTGGTTTGGTTAAGTGTTTGCCCGGGAAATTATGAAGAATTGGCGAAATTTTACGGTTACGGGCTTTACTGGGGCGAAGAAGAAGCTTCACCATGGCGAAGAGGTGTTTTGGCCCGCGGTGAGTTGCTAGAGTGTTTCACCGCGGTGACGGGTCAGCTGAAAAATTTATGGAAGTTTAGATATTTTCTTCCCTAAGGGCAATTTGACCATTCTACCTTAATTAGTGGGAAATTTGGGGAGTAAAATGTAAGAAAATTTCATGGAAAATATGTTGGTATGGGGGTGTGACTGTGATGAATTAAAGGATATATATGGAATTCTCAAGGAAGAGTAAGGGCAATATGGGAATGCTTGCCCATAAGTTGAGTTAAAAGGATTTAAGTCATTACAAACCTTTCATTCTTCTTCTCCACCGCCATTCTCCTTTCCTACTTCCTCTCAAATCCTCTTTCATTAGCTCAAGGATTTTTAGAGGGCTTTTAGGAGTGATTGGAGAAGAAAATCAAGCTAAGGCATCCTAAGGTAAGGATTCTTGCTTTGGATGTGAGGTTTTGTGTATATTTGTATATTAAAGTTGTATGGTTTTATTGTTAAAGGGTAGAGAAAAGTCAAGCAAGCAAAGGAAAAGAAAATACTAGTGAGAGTTCTCCATTACAAGGTAAGTAAATCCCCACCCAAGTTGAGATTTGAGAACATTCTTGAGTAGAGATTTAATAGCAATTATGTATGCATGTTNTAAGAGACTGTTTTACTTACTGGGCATCTTTGTGCTCACTCCGTTGTTTTCTTTGTTGTACAGGAACTAGGTGAGGACTTGGTCGGATGGACGTCGGCAAGCGGGGAGACTTGGCTTCACTGTCCCTTGTTTCGTTTTGTTTTGAAAGTCCTTGTACTTATGATGTTTTGTTTTGTAAAGAATGTGATTATTAAGTAAAGAAATTTTTTGGGCCCAACCTATTTTGGATAAATATGCTATCTTTTTGTTAATCGATATTACGAATTTGGTAGAAAGAAAGTAGTTGTTACATCTGTACCCTTTTGTGCCTTCTTGGTAACCTAGGAATATGCATTTGGTAGACCTAGGCTCAAGTTTCCCTCCCACAATATGTGCATAAACAGCATACCCAAATATTCTTTGGTGGCTTAAGTCTGGTCTCCTCCTAGACCAGATCTCTTCGGGGCATTTCCTATTGATGGTAGTGGATGAGCTTCTATTTACAAGGTAGGCTGTAGTAGCAAGAGCTTCCCCCCCAATATGTGTTTGGTAGCCTTGAGGTAAATAAAAGGCACTTAACCTTTTCAAGTAAGGTTCTATTCATTCTTTTTGCCACCCCATTCTGTTGACGGGTCCTAGCAACAGTTCTATGCGTTAGAATGCCATGCTCTCTACAGAAATTATCAAACTCAGTGTTGCAAAATTCTAGCCCATTATCAGTTCGTAAGCCTTTGTTTCTTACCTAGTTGGTTTTCTACTAGCAATTTCCACTCCGTAAACTTAGTCAAAGCTTGGTCATTGGTCTTCAAAAGAAATGTCCACACTTTTCTATTGTAAGCATCAACTATTGATAAGAAGTAACTATTTCCATCATGAGGTCCCCAAAGGTCAAAATATAGGTATTCTAGGCAATTTGTGGGTAGGTGAGTTCCCTTTGAGAAACTCAGTCTGTGTTGTTTTCCTAACACACAGTTTTCACAGAATTCTAGGTTAGAGATATTGTCCTTGCCAAACATTCCCTGACTGTTAAGGGTATTCATACCCTTCTGACTCATATGCCCCAACCTAAGGTGCCATTTTTTAGTTACAGATTGTTTAGTAGGAGGCAATACAGTATTGAAACATTTAGGATGAAAGTCTCCACAGAGTATATATAGACCATTTCTCTTTTCCCTTTTAAGAACCAAGTTCTAATTTTTATACACATACAAGCATCCATTGTTAGCCTTATAGGAATATCCAGCCTCATCTGGGGTCCCTAAGGAGAAGAGATTCCTTTTTAAATCAGGGATATACCTAACTTTGGTTAATTTTACAAGTTTTCCATCAATTAGTTTAAGGGTTACATTGCCTATTCCTTAACACTAAAAGCCTGATTGTTACCCACATCGACAGTCTCATTTTCATGTGATTTTAGGTCCTAAAACCAGTTCTTATTTGGGCTCATATGGAAGGAACAGCCTAAGTCCAAGACCCATTCCTTAGCAGTGTCAGATGTTGACACTGTCAAGACCTCATGCTCATCCAGTTGGTTCTTACTAGAGGCCAGGCTGCTTTTAGTGTTTCGTTGTTTTTGTTTCTTTAACCAATCAAAACAGTTCCTCTTGATATGACCGGGTTTATTGTAGAAAAAAACACTTTCTTGTGTCTGATTTTGTTTTATTATTACCCGTCCATGTTTTCTTGTTCTTAGACCCCTGCTGATACTGGTTATTTTTTCTTGCTTGGCTAGATTCTGGCCTACTTCTTACAAACAGATTGCTACCTGATCTTTTCTGGACTTTTAGCTCTAGTTCCCTAGCTTTGAGTCCTGCAACTGTCAAGTCTAGACTAGGCACAGTCCCTAAATACTGTAGAGCATTCTTTACTACTAGGTATTCATCGGTTAACGAATTCAGTAAGATCATTGCTAACCTGGTGTCCCCTAGTTCTTGGTCAGTTCCTTTAAGGATTAGAGTCATTTTTAAAAACTCATCTAGGTTGTCTTCAATTGACTTAGCACTATCCATTTTGTATAAAAATAGGGCACCCTTTGAAAACGCAAGATTGGGTGCAGACTGTAAAGAGTATAAGGTTTTGAGTTTACCCCATAGGGCTAGAGGAGTTTCTAGCCCATCTACCTTCCACAGGACATTGTTTGACAGGTTCATCACTATGAGATTATATGCCTCCTCATTGATCTCATCCTTCTTTCTCAGTTTCTCTTCTAGTAGGCCACTTGGATGTGTCCTTCTCCATGGCAATCCTCACCTTGTTGTGAGAAAGTAGCGCCTTCATCTTTTTCTTCCAACTGCCGAAATCAATCTTTCCATCGTATTGTGTGATTTCCAGTCGTGTGGTTGTCATGATATAGGTGTTTGCGTTTAGAGATTGTGTTTGTTTCAAGAAGCCCTAATTGAAACCGTAGACAGTATCGATAAATTGATTCTTGAAAGATTGCTAAGAACCTAGATCTTCAAAGAACCTCCTTAAACGATGATTTGACAACTAGAATCTTTAACCGTAGAACTCTAGATCACCAAGGAATGACCCAATTTGAAAAGCCCCAAATCTTGACAAACCCTAGGACTTCCAGAAAACCCTAGATCAATCGATGATTTAACAAATCAATCAATCCTAACGTCTATTGGCTCTGATACCACTATTGTAACAAACCGATTAACACAAATAAACACTGAACACACAAACACAAAAAATTAAGAACAATCACAACACGAGTTTTACCGTGGTTCACTTATCCAGATTGGATAAGCTACGTCCACGTTAAGCTCCGAAAATGGGAGAGCTCATTGCACTACTTATTAGAACAAGGTCCAAAAAAGAACAAGTACAAACCAAGATCAAACCCTCACCAAATTACACGAAAATCTCTCAGTAACTAACCCTAGAGCAACTCACCAAGAATCCTTAAGCACAAGAGCAAAAACTCTTCTGATTAGCTAACCACTTAACCAATCAACCCAAGTTACAAAGATTTTCAGAACTTGAATAACTCCCTAAAATGAGAGCAATCTGAATCTATTTTAGCAGAGATGACAACCCGAGTGTAAAAGTGAGGATTCTAACTATTCATACACTTATATACCGTTGACCTTTTTGACAATCCTCAGCCGTTAGATCTGAATTTGTTCAACGATCAGGATCCAACTCATGTTGTAACAACTGTTTTCTACTCGTATTCTCATAAAATATGCAGAGTAAAATACATGTAAAATAGCATAAAAGTTGGGCCCAAATTTTTCTTTTATTAAACATATACATTCGTTATACAAAAGCTATATCATGGTACAAAAACATCAAAAGCAAGGTGGACAGTGGAGCCATTTCCCTTCACTTGCCGACGCCTATCCGACTGTGTCCTTACCTAGGTCTTGCAAAAACATAGAGAACAATGGGGTGAGCACAACTAAGGCTCAGTAAGTAAATCCTCTACTCATCTATCCCCGTAACTCTCTCTCTGATTCTTTCCTTACAATTCTCGTTTACTCCCTCTTTTATAATCTTTCTGTTTTCTCTTTCTCGTAACTCTTTTCTACTGACTCTCTTTAGTAAGTCACGGCCCCATCTGATCGGAGGCAAGGCTGGGACTCACTCCCACTCTACGTGACTTGTACTCATTCTAGCCGATCGGACTCGGTTATGCATGGATTCGAAACCTTTGGCCATGTGAGTATATAATCTATCTCTCCGTAACTCTCGGGTATAGCCCTCATCCTCATGCACTCTCACGGGCTACACCACTTCTCTCTCTTATACTCATGCCGCTCTCTCAATGCGGCGTACATGCGGGAATACTCTACCCTTACTCACAGGTTCCCAATCGCACAACCTACTCTATTCTCTTGATTAGCACTACTTTCTCTTTATGCTCTAGTGCTCAATTTCTCTTTCTCTCTATTCTTAGAGTAGCTCAAACTCAATTTCTCTACTCTTTCTCTACTCTCTTTCTCTAATGCATAATTAATGCATATTTAATACATATGGATGCCTCATGCTCATTAATGCACTTATGAGATGCAATTATGCCATGTAGCAAAAATTAAGGCTTTCTACTCCTACTCATGCTTCTCTTGAGCATTTTATCATACAACTTATGTGCTTATAAAGCTCTACTTTAACAATAACTTTTCTCTTCTTTTTAATCAACCAAAATGGGAGAAAACTCCCTCATACTCTCTAAATCCCTATCAAAGGAAAACACTTCTATAAAGTTTACTCAAATCTTCCTTCAACTTCAATCAAAACTCACTCAACATCATAAAATCTTAACACTTCTCATAAAGGAAATACTTCCAACAATTCAACATGAATACTCATCTCAATTCAATTCATCAACAAGCATAATACAAACTCATACATGCATATATCTCTACTCAATTTCTACTCAAAAACTTATTCAAATCTCAACTTGGTTGAATTTACTTACCTTGTGAAAAAGTGACTTCTCTAGCACTTTTCCTTTCCCTTATTGTCTTGTCTTCTCTCTACAACTCAAAACAACAACAACAACAACCATTAGACTTTCATATAAATAACTATAAGGTGCACCGACTATACGCCAACTACATCTACAGCACGTAAATCCTTACCTTAGGAGGTTTTAGATGATATTTCTGTACTCAAAATTACTCAAAAACCTGCTAAAAAACCCTTTAAAAATATCTTAAATCCCTTAAATCTGGAACAATTGAAAACAATGGAGAGAATTGAAGAATGGATTGGCGTGAGAAGAATGAAATGAAGGGTTTATTACACTTAGCCCTTTTAGTTCATGAGAAAATCAACACTTCCCAACTTTGCCCTTGATCTTCTTTGAAAATTCCATCTATATCCTTTGATTCATTACACTCACATCACACACCCCTATACACTAACCCTTCTCCACATGAAATTCTTACATTTTACTCCCCACTTGTTCTCCTATGCTAATTAGGGGTAATAGTCATTCAACCCTTATGAAAAATATCTAAACTCTCAATCACATTTTAGTGGGCTCGTCGCCGCGGCGAAAAACTTCCGTTGCCCTGGCAAGAGACAGAGCCTACACTGCCTTACTCAAAGCCAACGTCGCCACGGCGATGACTATTCTTCGCTCCCGGCGAAGATTGCAATCTAAATCATAAATCTCAAATCTCAACCAATTTCAAGACACACACTCCAACCAACTCACAATACAAACTCAATTAAGCTGAATCAAATAAACATTTAAGCAAAACAGAAATCTTAAGGTACCGACTCAAGTGGGCGTTACACATGTTGTCTCAAATGCAGCGTTTCATTAATCCCCAAAGCGATATCGTTTCAGTATCACTTCAACATTATTAAAGGTCTAAGCTAAATAGTAGACTATTAGTAATAAACCAAATATTATGTACAAGAAAAAAAAGCATTACCCACCATTGACCCAAAAGAAATTAAAATAGAATTGCCAATTCAATCCGAAAATCAGTCTTGACACAACGATACAGCTTTATGAGACATTTAAGAGACTCGAATAAAAAAATAACCCTGTAAATGTTTTTATATCTCATATCTAACAAGTTATGAATTGAAACATACACCTAACCATTCAATCATCAAATACTGCACGTGTTTGCCATAACGTGTAACAAATTTCTTCTTATGACAAAATGTCGTCGTGGTTGACAACATTGTCGGCCACTCACATTGATCGGCAGCCAGCAAGTGTAAAGGTATCAACCCTGTAAAACTACCCGCCGTTGGTAATACTAGCGGATGACTCCGCTAGTTAGTTTTCAAAATTTTCAGTTTTCAATAAATTTTTATTATTTATTTTATATTAAATATTTTTAATAAAGAAATTCATAATTTAAGTTTACTTTGGGGTGTTTTTGTGTAATTAGCTCCCCCAAAAGCAACTTGGAAATCTAAAAGCTACAAAATCTGCTTTTAAAGTACTTCAATAAAAACATATATTAATATATATATTTAAGTTCTATAATCAATTTTTGAAATGTGTTTACAAAAACCATTTGGAGTAATAAATAGAACAATGATTATATATGGGGAAAACTATAATAACCCAAACTGACCTTCAATTATGTATGTATAATGTGTCTTAAAAATGTCATATAGAAATCTGCAGTCTTTTAACTGTCGTGAGAATTATGTATGCGCCATTTCTGTGGGGTAATTTTTTTTAACTTTCTTCCCGCAAATAATTTCTCTTTATGTGACCAAAAATAGAAAGTTTCGTATGCTCTGGTCTGGCAGTTATGCACATGGTTAAGTTAATGACCTCAACTAGGCTTCTTTATTAAATAAACGAAATCTTAAGTTCATTTATTTCTCTGCCGTCATAAACCTTTATAAGGGCATTTAGAGACTTAAATAAGCAGTATAATTGTAAATGTTTATTATACTCACACCTGAAATGTCATAAATCAGAACTCTCAACTAACTAATCTTTGTCCTTCAGATTAATCTCAGGCTCTGCTGGCTGCTGCTTGTGCTTAATGATATTTCCTTCAAGTCATAGGCAGTAAGAAGAAAGGCCTCCAAATTCTTAAGCGCCTTGACATTTTGGTTGAGGCTGGGGCCTGGAGTGTAGGAATCAGCCTGAGGCCCTGAACCCAAGTGACAAGTTCTTTCCCAAAAATCACGATCTACCAAAGATCCTTGTCGTTGTTGTGCAATGATCTGTGCCCTAGAGGTGTATGTTCATAGTTCACCACAAGCAGAGGAGAATCTCTCGCTATTTGGGTCCTTCCCTCCCGGACAACGAGAGTGCCATCAACATAGAAAGTTGGCCTGATACGATAACATAGTCTCAACGTTGGTTGTCCCCAGTTTTGTAAACTCTTTGACTCTTGACTATAACATATAAAGATGAGAGTGCATGCAATATCTAAACAATACTAGTGGATTTAGAATAAAATTTTAAAAATTACAACTTACTTGACAAAGTACTTCTTTGTTATCCAAATAATTTGTGAGAGAGAAAAAATTCAAAACGACAATAATTATGTTGGCTTGTGGTATAAATGATTCGTACTTGGGTATGAATTTGTTTATATTGCTAATTTTTTCAGTAGAAAAATTAAAATATTCCTGTGCTTATTTGTATTCTAATAATTATTGATTCATTAAATTTTAATATGGAGCATCAATGACAATATATTATACACAACTTGTATATTTCTGTAGAAGATCAAAGAGAAGAAATATGGAATAATGAAGGAAAACATTTGAAGTTCATCAAGCAAGCTATAGAAGTATAACCAAGGTACTCACTTTCTTCAACTTTGGTAAGCAGAGCTCGATCTTATGTCACGGTGGAGCTTTCAGGAAGAACATTGAAAAAAAGTTTCTATGTGAAGAATTTTGGTTTCTTGTCCTTTGTCTAGCTGTAAATTTTTTTACACTTTCTTTTGCAGATTTTCGGAGAGCTTCTTGAGGGACATCCACTGCTTTACCGTTTGTTTCACTGATTTTTCTTCGGATGTCAGATATGTCTGTTTTGCCGGGAGCACATTAGTGGAAATTAGATTCAATGAGCTTCAATCTTAAGCATGTTGAGATAAGTAGAACATGTACCACACTGCATATTTCCGATTAGAAAGCAAACAGCACCGGAATAGATGACTACAGAAAACCACACAAATATTTTCATGTAATCTTAGTTGGTGTCAGTTTTTGGCCGAAACAACTGCGAAGTATTCCATATAACAATTAACTCAAAATTTATTAACTTACATATTTTATGAAGTTATTTTAGGAATCATACATTTAAAATCAGTTGATACTTTCAAGATATCCTTTTAATAAATAGATTATCAAAAAATCGAATTAAAAATTAATACTTCCAAACTGTATTTATATAAAATTATTTAAGATATTAAATAAAAAAAAGATAAGTAATTTATTTCATATGCACAAACCTGAGAGCTTGCATGCCCCATCTAAAACAGTATAAAATCTTCCGCAGAAATTGGGGTTTCCTTTCCACAATACCAGACTTTATAGCTTCGTTGAATATTCCAAACGCTGTGATCTCGCTACATTTTGTGTTATTTTAGGACAACGTACATGTTCTTTTATTCTTATGCATATCACGACAGAGGAAAGAATCAGGTTAGAATTCTTCCTCAAAAAATAGTCTTCCCTCCAACACTGCAAATTTTTCGATATGCAAAAGGGTACCATAGCTCTCCAAATACCTATTTGAGGATCAAATTAGAAAGATATAAACAACTGAGGAAAAAAAAATTAATAATGATTGTTAATCTTTAAATATTACACTCTCAACGGAATACCGCATCAACAGTATGACAAATTAATGGCCCATTATCACCAATTATCTATTTTTCACTATTTAAGATACTATTTATGCATGCCAAACACATTTTCGAAACTCTTAAATTTGAAAACAATTTGACAAACATAATATCAAATGCAATTTTTAGATTGTTATAAAACCAATAATCAAACAGACCGAATACATATGATGAGTTTTAAGAATACCAATGTAGTGTTTATGTGTTGAATTTTGTTTATAAATCGTGACATCTGTGATACTCAAGTAAATTGCAAAAATAAGTGGTGACTGAAGTACCTACATGACCTCCAGCAGATAAAGAAAAGATTGAATACAGCTTTGACACGACTTAGCTTCGGCAAAAACCATTACATCCTCAGTAGCTCTTCTAATATTTAATGACAGTCCAATAACCAGTGAAATATCCGAAGAAACAATCAGCTGCCGCCAAAAAGATCTGGTCTTTCTCTCCCGTTGTCAAATCGGAAGTACCGTCTGCACAACCCACAGCAAGTTTAAACAACTCTTTTATATATATGAGATTATAAAACAAAATTAGCCGTCGAAGAATTGATGAGCTTACCAATGTCATGAACAATACTGGAATTGAATAAAGAAGAAATGTCCGATGCGGTTTTAGAACTACGATTAGATGAAAAGAGCTTTTTTTTTTTTTTTTTTTTAATTGGGCGACATATACAAATTAAGAAGACGACAGCACAATCGTAGCGTTTAATTCATTGACGATTTCGAGGCAATTTTGTCGAAATTAATCTCATAAGCGTAGTAATGCAAAGGATGCATTAAGATACAATCATATAAGCCGCAATATATAGCCCGCGTCCCCAATTGGATTCTATATCAATTTGTCACTCATCTAATTTAGAGCTTTTCGCAAGGATCCGGGTAGCCAGGCATAACAAGCTAGTAATTTATTCGGAACGCCTTGAGGATTTTCACGTTGCGTCGAATCACTCTCACTCTCTGGATCAGAAGCCTGAGGCTAAGACTGAGAGTCCTGTGGCCTGAACAACACATAAATACGTAGTTTATAACAATTCAAACGTTCCGGCCGCAAACAAGCACTTAATGCTGTAACACTAAACTAGAAAATTTTCAAAGACAATATAAAGATTACACTCAACCATCGCTTACATGATGAATAAGGCAAAGTCTTTGGATTTCGATTTGCGAAATTGTTCTTCAAGTACTGGATCCTTCAGTAAGTATATAAAGCCTAGAGGGGACCATAAATTAGTTGCTTTATTTGTTGTTTGAGCTAGAAGTAACGGAAATTTTAGGAAGAAGTATAGTATAAAGGAAAAGTAAAGAAATGTTTTATGTTTAGCCCAAGTCACTGAATAATAAAGGGTACAACTGAGCATATGACAACTTCCTTAATTTGGTAAACTAATGCTTTTTGTAGGTCCTCTTTAGCAGATTGTTGGAATTTATTGTTTATTGCATGAAGGGGGCAAAAGGAATAACCAAACTGTTTATTTCTTTCTCTTATTACTTTTTAATTTTTATTATTATTGTAACCAGTTCAATTAATATTAAAGCAAGAATAAAGTGATTATATAATAATTGCGTAGATTCTAGATTTTTGTAGCAAAAAGAACTTGTTAGACATACCATATTTGTTGATGGTAGATTTCAGCACCAATGACTCACACGTGCAAAATGCTAAGTGGGCTTAGAAGTTACACGTGATCTGGAAATGTGTAAGAAGAGAGTAAAGAAAATGCGGTTTTTAAAGTGGTTGGGATGCTCAAAAGCGGTTCCTACGTCCACTGTTGTTGTATTAATAGATGGTTACAATCAGGTCGCAGATAGCGAGTTGAGTTACAATCTAGAGAGAATAGAGAGAGAGAGAGAGAGTGTGTGTGTGTGTGTGTGTGTGTATGCTATTTAGACTAAGATAAACCAATCCCGTAAATGAGAGAGGAGCCCTCTATTTATATTGGGAGGATTCAAGGTAATAATCATGAGCCTACAGTCCGGCAGGTGGGGTACAATTCCTAACACGCCTCTCATTGGTTGTCTGCATGAGAGATATCCATAAATTGTGTAGGGCTGGATGATTCATAGCCACTCGCAAGTCTAGCACTCACCGCTACACTAACGAGAACCATACCTCTTTCATCATTGCGTGATGTGGCAACGTCTAGATGGCACAGATCCTCTCTGAATTCTGATTGGCTCTTGCTGACGAGAGCCCACGTTAGCCCTAACTTTTTAGGCATAACAGAAGCCCTCCAGTTTTTAAGGTTTAAGGATTGAACCTTGAGAACTTCATGATTATGCCACGACCTGACTTGCCCCGAATGACGTTTGATCGAGCTAATCAAGCTGCGAGGAGGTCGCAGCATCTACCTTTAAGAATAACATAAGCGACCTGAGGTGGCCTTCTCCCATTTAGGCTCTGAACCTGTTTTCGGTTGGTCGGACTTTTCATATCAAGGAGAGCTTGGATCTTCTCGGGGTTGATTTCGATACCCCTCTGGTTAACCATATACCCCAGGAATTTTTCCAAGGATATTCCAAATGAGCATTTAAGAGGATTGAGCTTCATTCTGTACCTTCGGAGTATGTCAAACATCTCAAAGAGATGCGCTATGTGATCTAAGGCGACATACGACTTGACCAGCATGTCATCAACATAGACTTCCATTGACTTTTCGATCTGCTTAAAAAACATACTGTTAACCAGCCATTGGTAAGTTGCCCCAATGTTTTTTATGCCAAAGAGCATGACCTTATAACAATACAGTCCCCTATCTATAATGAACGAGGTATGCTCTTCGTCCGACAAGTACATCAGGATCTAATTATATCCCGAGTAGGCGTCCATAAAACTCAATAGCTTGTGCTTGGAGGTGGCACCGATGAGCTGGTCGATCCTTGGCAAGGGAAAGCTTTCCTTCGGATAGGCTTTGTTGAAGTCGGTGAAGTCAACATAGGTTCGCCACTTGCCATTGGGCTTCTTTGCCAAGATTGGATTTGCTACCCAACGCGGGTAAAATGCTTCTCAAATGGACCTGTTCAAAAGGAGCTTATCTACCTCAGTTTTCAAGGCAGCATAGCATTTAGGGTCCATTGCTCTTCTCTTCTGGCGAACCGGCTTGACCGCACTGTCAACGTTTAGTGCATGACATATAACATTCGGGCTGATCCCGGTCATGTCAGCATGAGTCCATGCAAAAATGTCGATATTCTCTCTAAGGAAGCTTGTCAGGTTGTTGGCAAGCTGAGAGTTGAGATTATTCCCAATTCTCAACACTCAGGTCGGCTCATTTTGATCAATTGATACCTTAGATAAGTCCTCAACTGGCCCACTGTGAGGGCACTCTTGGATGTGAGGATCCAAGTTATCCTCTACTGGGTTAGGCTGTGGCTCGATCCTACTGATCGCCATAGCCTGCTCGGGGATGCCTATTGGCCTTTCTTTTCCCTTGCACGCCATCTGCACTGCTCTTTTGTAGTAGTCGCGAGATTCGCGTTAAGATCCGTTTACTTCCCTGATCACTATCGAGGTGGGGAACTTCATTTTCAGATGGTAGATGGAGGTGAATGCTTTGAAATTTCTCAATAGAGGTAGTCCCAAAATGCTATTGAAGGTGGACGGACAGTCTACAACAAAAAATTCAGTCATTTTGGTCATTTCATTGGTTTCACCCAACGTGACTAGGAGTGAGATCGTCCCCCTAGAAATCAGACGATCTCCGGTAAAACCATAGAGAGGGATGAAGGCAGGCTTCAGGTCTGCCTTGTCCAATTGCATTCTCTCAAAAGCTCGCTGAAACAGGATTTCAACAGCGTTTCCATTGTCCACCAACATTTAGTGGACTTCGCACCGGCCTATTTCAAGTGCGATGACGAGTGCATCCTTATGGGGATGATGCAATCGCACCACATCTTTCTCAAAGAAGGTGATTTCCTTTTCTCTATGAACCTTAACGGGTCGCGGGTCTTGCTCATTACACTCATAGGGTCATGATGGGCTTCTCGAGCATACCTCTCCTAGGCACCTCGAGAATTTTCTATGAGGTGTGGTCCTCCAAAGATGATCCCTACACAGTAGAGACCCTTGCGACCTCGGTGCTTCTTCCCTGGTTCCTCTTGCTCCTTTTCTCGAATGGGAGTCAGACCATCGACATACTCTTTGAAGTACCCTTACTTGATGAGGTCTTCGATTACTTAATTGAGAGCCCGACACGCATCGGTGTGATGCCTACTATCCCGATGATAGCAATAGTAATTTTTGCTTTTTTGGCTGATGGGGGATTCTTCATGGGCTTTGGCTCTCCGAGCAAGCTGGCCTCCGTTGACTTATCTAAAATGGTCGATACTGAGGCATTCGAAGGAGTGTACTGATTTTTGTCGCGATCACGATGAGGAACTAGGGCATAAGATTTCTTGGGCTCAAATTGCTGCTTCTTTCCTTTCCGCTGATCGTCATTAGCCCATTTGCAATCAACCCTTCTATATTCTCGTCCTAGTCGAGAGCACTGGTCGAGGGACCAAAGGCGTGGCGATTGAGAGCAGCCATGGAATTTTCAATTCGAAGGTATTTCTCATCAAGGTTATAGAAGCGAGTGAGGGAAACATCATCCTCAGATTGCAGTTCCTTCCACAAATCTATCTGTAGGCTGACCCCCTCGATGATGAGAGTTGAATGGACTCCTTGGGAGTATGATCTACCTTGTAGAGTTCCCTGTGGAATCTATCTATGTAAGACTGGAGGGATTCATCCATCTCCTACCATATGTTGCTCAGGTAGCTCAACGGCATTGAGAACTTCCTATTCGCCTAGAAGTGTCTCAAGAGTGATGAGCTCATTTGATACCATGAGCTGATTGATCCCGCGGAAGCGACCTGAACCAACGCTTGGCATGGGTAGTCAAGGTTACTGCTAAGTAGTGACATTTGGCCAAGTCGGAGACTTGATGGAGTTCCATGAGGTCGTTGAACTCATAAAGGTGATCCTGCGGATCTGAATTCCCATCGAATGCCCATATTTTGGCATTTTGAATCTCGATGGGAGAGGAGCATCTAAAACTGCTGGAGAAAAGGGAGACACCTCTACGACCTTCCCACGCTCATTCTGTTGAGCCTTAAGTTGATCTAAAGCTCGTTATAGTTCCTCAATCTAAGGCAGCAGAGCTACCTGGGGATCACTTTTCGCAACGTGGGTTTGACCCTCATGGTTGCGGTTAAGGAAAAACCGCAAATCAGGCTCTTCCTCAACTCGACCGGAAGCTTTGGCGAACCTTGACACACGCTAGTTAGGGCCGTGTGAAGGCATTGAATGGCTTGGGGAGTTTTTTCTATCTCTATGGTGGTCCAAACCAACGCGTGGATGACGGGGGTTTCCTATATGACGACGATTGAGGTCGTCATTTCGACGACACTAGGAATCTCCCTGCGTTGCACTCTTGTAGGATTGCCCATGCAACGTGGTGTGGGACGGCTCATGCTGCAACATGTGGCCGAGTCACAATGCCATGGGTATTCTACCCGTTGCACGACTGGTGTTCGCTAGTCCCTCGGAGCCTTTCAATCCATTGCTCGCCACTTGTTTTCCCTTACTTTTGCGCACTGTAGTGCACGCGGTACGGGCTTTTGCCCTTTTTCACGCGACTTGCAGGTATCTTTAGCATTGGCATCGCTTCATTGGATTATGGCGGCACGACCCAATCCAAACGGTCTAGCCTTTGGCTAACCGTTTGGAGAGTATTATTGAACCTCTCCAAGTAACTTATCATGGCTGGGTTGAGCTGTGAGGTTGAAGGAATATCCGCTATGATACTCTACTGGACTAGCAGCACTTTGGGAGAAGTGTCATCTTGTACTTGGGGGATTTCTTCATTGTCAAAGTCGGTCCGCTCAGTTTCGAAACTGCGGGCCATTTGCTGATGGGTAGGACCAATTAGTCAGAGGTTTCTGATGAAGAGCAGATACTAAATTGGGCCCTCATTCTAGTGCCAAACTATTGATGCTATATTTCAGCACCAACGACTCGCACGTGCAAAATACTAAGCGGGCTTAGAAGTTACATGTGATATGGAAACGTGTAGCAAGAGAGTAAATAAAAAGCGGTTTTTAAAGTGGTTTGGATACTCAAAAGTGGTTCCTACGTCCACTGTTGTTGTATTAATAAATGGTTACAATCAAGTCATAGATAGTGAGCTGAGTTACAATCTAGAGAGAATATATATATATAGAGAGAGAGGGAGAGTGTATGCTGTTTAGACTAAGATAAGTCAATCCTGTAAATGAGAGAGGAGCCCTCTATTTATAGTGGGAGGATTCAAGGTAATAATCATGAGCCTGCAGTCCGGCAGGTGGGGTACAATTCCTAACCTGCCTCTCATTGGTTGTCTATATGAGAGATATCCTTAAATTGCGTAAGGCTTGGGTAGGTAGACGATTCCTAGCCACTCGCAAGTCTGGCACTCACCTGCTGCACTGACGAGAACCATACCTCTTCCATCATTACGCGACATGACAACGTCTAGATGACACAAATCCTCCTTAAATTCTGATTGGCTCTTGCTAACAAGAGCCCACGTCAGCCCTGACTTTTTAGGCATAACAATATTTAAAACAAAAGGTAAAAAATGTGTCCTTGTTATTTAGGGAAAAGGAAAAACTTGTGGGATTTTATATGTTATGAAAATAATAATAATATATTTTGTACTGGAGATAACTTGAATTAGCTTATACATTTTAAATGTGATTGGAAAGATGAATATATATATTTTGGTGAAGAATGTCGCTAGGATCTACAGCCTCTATGAATTGCTAGCTATTCATCTCTTTGATTTACGTTCATCAATTAATTAGTAATTAGACGGCTTATAAATTTTATTTTTGAGGGATAATTATATATTATTTCTGGTACAAAAGTAACAAAACACGTGATTATGATGTGTCTTTCTGTGATTCTCCATATCCATCAATCATCTTTATTTAAATGGAAAAGATAAAGTTAAGGTTGGAGAGATCTTATCACCTCATTTTTATTGGTTAAATTAAGCTCTCACTTTTTATTGGGACAAGACAATCTTGTCTACAACTTTAGAAATAACCAACTTTAAGAAGAATCTTTGAGTAGGAATGACAACAGACCACGCCAAGGATCGCCATCCCCGTCCCTCTCCTTGAACAAATTAGGCAGCCCCGCCCTTGGACCAATTCTCGATTTTATTAAGTTGTGACACCGTAGGGAATTCCTCCAAAATAAAGGCGATCCCCGTGCCTGCCCTGGCCTGACTTGAAATTCCCTTAAAAATTAAAATTATATATTTCATTGTTTTGAAATTCTAATTTTCTTACTTTAAATTGTAAACTTAAAAGGAAATAAATATTACATAAACCTCAAATCTTTCAAGATATTTCCCTAAAACTTAATAAACATTTAAAGCTTTAAGGAAATAAAATATTTGATTAAAAATTTTAACAAAAATTTCCTAAATGGCGGACCCAAGATTTTTGCCAAGGGGAGGTCTCCGCAGCTCTGTCATTGTTTGCCAAACAACTAATGAAAATTTAAAAAAAAAATACCAAACCTTAAGCAAAAATAATAATACAATATCAAAACCTGAAGGAAAAAGAATGTAATAACGCAATACTTTTTTATTTGAATAAATCTATGAGAAGCAAAGTTTTGAGTAAACCTTGAGCAAAACCTTTCAATTTTTTTTTTTTTTTTTTTTTTTTTTGGCTTTCAAAAATTATAATATAAATTTTCATGACTTTAATCAGAACTAACATAAGCTAAAGTCAATCAAAATTTAAGTTAAGTTAACATTACGTTGGCTTTTAATATGAATTAATAAAAAATGGGGGAATTTTCTTGTTATAAATATAGATACTCAAATTTCTTTAATAATTTTGAGCAGTTGAATAGTGACATTTGAAATGTAAGAAAGTGGTGGATGAAGGGTGAAAAATAACGTCATTTAAAATATAGTTAAGGTTCTAATTTGGGAAAATTAGGAACATTTTTAGACACAAAACATAAAATAAACTTACAAGATCTTTGTCTTTTTCCCTCATATTAGAATAAAAAACCTCCAAAAAAGGAACATAATTCAACCCTAAAATAAACTAAGTTGAAATGAGCAATATACATACCTAAAACTGATAAACAGAAAATGAAGCTAATTGTGGCATCTTGAGTAGTGAAAGCTTTAACAATTTCAGTCTTCAAAAGTTTTAAAAGCGAATAGAATGAGAAAGAGAGAGAGAATGAGAGAGTAAAAAATTTTGGAGATAAAATCACAAAGCAGGTATAATAGTTCTCATTTTTAAAAAATTTGAGAATAGACCTAAGTATATATATTGAAGATATATCAGTTTCAGCTCCAGTCAACTCTAGTCCAGCACATCAGTTTGACTTCCAACTCAACATACTAATTTGTAGAATTGGTTAAAGTTGTTGTGTTAGTTTACTGGTGTAATAGTTTGTTATGGTTAACCATAGTTAGTTGAGCTGAGTTAGTACTTAAGTAAAGTGTATTCCATTCATTTGTTATTTTCCAGATCTTGAATGATATTCTTCTTCATTGACCTCTCTGTAGAAAAGTTAATATGGTATCAGAGCTCTAGGTCTCGATCTTCAAATCAGAGGAAGAAGATGGCTTGATCTTCAAATCAGAGGAAAAAGATGGTTGAATTTGTTCATCAATCTTGGTTGACCTTGTTTTGATTCAAATGCTCCAGGTTAGTAAGCTAGAAATTAAGTTGAAATCTAAGTCAAAAATAGCTTGTTTTCAAGTCGAAATTTGTTGGATTTGTTTTACGGTAAGTTTTGTTTGTTTCAAATTGATTGTCAATTACAAATTGGAATCTTCCTCTTGTTTCTTCCGAAGCTTAAAATTGTGAGTTACAGAGGTTCTTTTCTTCAAAATGGCAAATACTAGTTTTCTTATAGATCCAAATTGCCCACTATACATACACTCTTCAGACACACCTGGTACAATGCTAGTGACAGAGCAACTCATAGGTACAGAAAATTATGGTATCTAGAGTAGGGCTATGACAGCTTCACTACAAGTCAAAAACAAATTAGGTTTTGTAGATGGAACAAGCAAGAAGCCATCAGATTTGATTTTAGGTGCATAATGGGAGAGATGTAATTCTCTTGTCTTAGCTTGGCTTTTTAACATAGTTTCGAAAGATATCTTCAATGGAATTGTGTATTCCACCAGTGCAAATCAAGTATGGCAGGATTTGTAGGAGCAATACCACAAGGTGAGTGGAACTAGGATTTATGGAATTCACTAGGAGATTGTCAATCTCACACAGGGCACTATGTCAATGGCGATTTATTATAATAAGTTGAAGGCATTATGGGATGAGTTGAGTTCTATGATCAGTTTACCACCACCGGACAGTGAATCAGCCAAGGCATACTTGGAACACTTAAAACAAAAAAGGTTATTGCAGTTCTTAATGGGGCTTAATGATACATATTCGATGGTGAGGAGTCAGATACTCTTGATGTCTCCATTACCTTTAGTTAAACAAGCTTACTCGATTGTCAATCAAGATGAGAGTCAGAGGATTTTGGTGGGAGTTAATACTGGATCAGATTTGACAACTGTTTTATATGCACAGCATACACAAAAGAATTCTAAGTACAAAGGCAAAAAACCCTATATAGAATGTGACTTTTGTCATTTGCCAAGTCACAAACGAGACACCTATTATAAAATACATGGGTATCCAGCTGACTTTAAAGGAAAGATGAACGGATCTAAGGGAAAATCATCTGCTAATCAAGCACAATCACAGTATACTATCCAAGTGCCTACTGTCTCTACTGATTCTAAGAAGGATTCACTTGGAACAATCCTCTTAGTTGAGCAATATTCACAGCTTCTTCAGCTGCTCGACAAAGAAAATGTGTCAACCTCAGCAAATGTAGCAGGTATTGCCACATCCACTTCTCTTCTTTCTTGTTACAATGAAACTAAAAATTGGATAATAGACTCAGGGGCAATAAACCACATGACTAGTAGATTGTGTAGGTTGAAATCTCCTGTTGACATGGATTCTAGCCCACACATTTATGTTGGACTACCTAATGGTAGAAAAACTAGGATTAGGCACATTGGTTCTATTTATTTGGATGAAAAAATTAGTTTGGATCATGTTTCGCATTTGCCTAATTTCAAGTATAACCTGTTTTCAGTTTCCAAATTCACTGCCTCTAATAACTGTGCTATTACATTCTACCCTGATTTTTGCTTAATCCAGGACCTCTGGAGTGGCAAGTTGAAAAGGATTGGTAAATAAAGCCAAGGCCTGTATTTCTATGCTCCTTGTACACAATCCATTCTAAAAAACTCTGACAGTCCTAGACTAGCCAAAATGATTTCTACTAATAATGTTTGTAATTCAGTAATGAATAATGTTTCCAGTTTTACTTCGCAAAATGTTTCTCTTAATTTATGTACAAATTTCCATGTTTAGCATCAAAGGTTGGGACATGTACCAAATTTAGTTTTTAAACAAATGTTGAAAACCTTACCAGTTGATGATTCTTTTAATTGTACAGTTTGTCCATTAGCAAAACAAACTCAAATTCCTTTTCCATTAAGCAAAAATATTTCAAACAATACTTTTGATCTTTTACATTTGGATGTATGGGGACCTTATAAAATACCTACTTTTGGCAATGCTAGATACTTTTTCACAATTGTGGATGATTGCACAAGGATTACTTGGTTGTTTTTAATGCAGTTCAAATCTGCTGTTTTTTCAAGTGTTAGAACATTTTTTAACTATGGTCCAAAATCAGTATCATGTGACTCCCAAATGTCTTAGATCATATAATGGGTTAGAGTTTTTCAATAAAAATTGCCAAGAGTTGTTGCAAAAGTTAGGTATTCACCATCAAAGCTCTTGTGCTTACTCTCCACAACAAAATGGTATTGTGGAAAGAAAGCATAGACATATCTTACAAGTGGCCAGTGCATTGAAGTTCCAATCAAATTTACCACATTCACTTTGGGGTCATTGTGTTAAAACAACCATTTATTTGATTAATAGATTTCCCACCACAGTGTTGCAAGGTCTTTCTCCTTTTGAATTTTTTTTTTTTTGTTGGCAAATCTCCTTCATTAGCACACTTGAAAGTATTTGGTTGTTTAGCTTATTCTACAATTCTTCCTCCTAAGGATAAATTTTCTCCAAGATCCATCCCATGTGTGTTTGTAGGATATTCTTTAGAAAAGAAAGGTTATTTACTATACAATTTGGATACACATGCTATTCAAGTTACTAGAGATGTTGTCTTTTATGAGCATGTCTTTCCATTCAAATTACCCACTACTAATAAGATTGCTTTTTCATCAGACACTTTCTTAGAACTTGACTCATCTGAACCCTATCCACAATTTGGACAGTTCTCTACTCCAATCACAGAACCAGATGTGTCCTCTAGTTTTGCACCTATAGTAGACTCCTCTGCTACACCAACCAGCCCTAATCCTGCACTTGATTCTACCAACCTAGGAGCACCTCCTCCTATGTCTTTAAGAAAATCACAAGGAGTCTCCAAACCACCCATTTGGACTACAGATTTTCACTGTCCTACACTTTCCTATTCCTCACAAACTCATATAGTCAAGTATCCAATTTCGGATTGCCTTTCCTATGACCATCTTTCAACTCAATACCACATTTATCTCCGCAAAATGTCCACTTTGACTGAACCTGCTAGTTTTTTTTAGGCTTCCGAAGATCCTAATTGGATTGAAGCTATGTCCAAGGTGATCAAAGCCTTAGAAGACAATCACACTTGGTCCTTGGTTCCTTTGCCTCTTGATAAGAATCCAATTGGATGTAAATGGGTGTACAAATTGAAATACAATGCTGATGGAACCTTAGAGAGGTATAAGGCTAGATTAGTAGCCAAAGGATATACACAACAAGCAGGGATTGATTATGAGGAAACATTTTCCCCTATTGTGAAAATGGTAACAGTGAGGACTATTTTATCTCTTGCTTCCATATATTATTGGCCATTGTATCATCTTGATATAGATAATGCTTTCTTACAACGGGATTTAACTGAGGACATTTACATCTATTATCAGTCATTTATAAATACTTTAATCAAATACGTAATTACTTAAATTTCAAATGCTTATAAGCTAATTTTCATAAGCTCAGACAAACACCCCCTAATACAACAGCTTTATGTTGAGAAAATGACTATATAGATCGTCCCCTTCAACCCAGCTTATAATGTCAACGCAATTTAGTTTTTGATTGATCACGTAAGCGTAGTAATAGACAGGATGCACAAAGATAACATAGATAAGCGGCAATATAAAGCCAGCGCCCCAGGGAGATTTTTGTCAATTTTTTCACTCATCGATTCCAGAAAATCACGCAGGGAGCGGGGAAGCAAGCGTAACAATCTCGAAATAATTTTTTAATGCGTCGAGGATTTCTATTTCAATTGGAACTATTGTATTAGCTTCCTCTCCATGGGGGGCTGAGGCTGAGACTGAGGCGGCCTGAAAATATATAATTACATAATTACTACAAGCTAAGGTTTGTCATTAATTAATTCAATTGGTTAGCGCTTCTGGGAAATTAAAGAGCATGTAATGTTCTAAAAAAGAAGTAGCGAAACTCAGAAACAATAAATAATTACATTCAACAATTACTTACATGATGAACAAAGCGGAAGTCTTTGGATTTCAATCTACGAAATTGTTCTTCAAATACTGGATGCTATTAATATGTAAAGCCTAGAGGGAGCATAATTTAAAGTCGAACCGCTTTATCTTTTCATTTACACTTTGCACCTAGATGCTAATTAGTTCAGAAATTATTCTCTACATTTTTTGTGCTGAAGTAGCGGAAACTTTAAATAAGTATATATTGTATGAGGAAAAGTAAATTAAGAAATGCTGCATGTGTAGTCGAAGGTACCGAATAATTAAAAGTACATTAGCCTATGAGAACTTAATTCATACTTTTTTCCTTCTTAGTAATCTTTAATTCGAAATGGTTAAATTGATTATTTATGCATGAATGGGGCAAAATTAAAGAACCAAAGTGTTTGTAATTTGCACTTATCACTTTTATCTTTATCATTATTATAATGAGTTCAATATTACATATAGGGCTAGACATTGCAGCTCCAGGTCAACTTTCATCACATTTATAAAATGTTTGAATTGTTTTGAAAATTTTAATTATCTAATTAATATCCCGTAATCTCTTTCTGCATAGTCTTCAATTTCCTTTTAACCTATTTTCACAAGAAAAAATTGGTAAATTCCCTGTAAAAGCTTATTATTAAGTGGCTATATAATTATTGATCTGATTCTAGTTTTCCACAGCAAAAAGAAGGTAACCAGGGAGAATCCATATTAAAAAATAAAAGCATAAAATGTGATTTCTTAAATCATTTTTCTTGTTATCTGCAAAGGGAATCTTCAAGGACTTCTTAGTATTTATATGTAATGAAAAATAATAATAATAATTAGAGATGATTTTTTTTTTTTTTTTTGTGAGAATCCTCCTTAATTAATTAATTGAAGGCCTTTCTATATAGATAATGGATATAGACTGTATGATTGCTGTTGGTCTATATTTAGTTCATCAATTAATCAAACGTTTATATGAATTTTATTTGTAAGTGAAAACCACGTTTCACTCCTGGTAAATTAAACACTTGGATGTATCTTTTCTTATTCTCCATATCCATCGAGTGTATAAGAAAATTAAAGAAAAATTGTAAGTAAGGTCTTATTCTTTTATGTTATTTACCAATGTACGTCAAGACAAAAAAAAAAAAAAAAAAAGGTTTTAAGTTGACATGTGTATCACACATTGATTCTACAAAGAAGGAAAAGTTTAAATCAAACGAAATGGGATAACAACAACAAAAATATGCCCTGGATATTATATTCTGAAGATAAAAGTTAAAAACAAGAAAACACGCTCATGTATCCTAAGTTTAATTTGCACCCTGAATAATCAAGAGCCTCTTTTAAAAACTACATTACAGTAATGCCAACTTCTTCACAATTTACATTACAGTAGCTCCAATTTCTTCACAATCATTTCTCCACTATCTTAGACCTCTCTTGCTTAGGTTCGTTAATTATACTTCTCTTCAGACTAAACAATGGAAGGTGTTGGAATTGCGCCGAGGACAACGAAGGCACGTATTGCACAAGCAACTTCTTAGCTGGTCTTTCCTCGAACATATGATCATAAGAGATTTGAAGCAAATTTGAGAGAAATAAGAGCAAACTAGAATTGGAAGCAAAATATCACAGTGATTTTCATTATCTTGCAAACCAGAGAACAATTGATTATTACATGAAGCTGATTGCCAGCTTGGCAATCCGTGTGACTCTTACACGTCAGCATAAACAAACACAAATTATTGAATGTAAACAAACATAAAATTTAGCTTACAAATTAGCAGATTAAGAAACAAAGAAGACGATAACTTCTGCAATTCCAAAATCTTCTTCAGTCAAAACGCAGAGTTTATCTTTGCTCCTAAACGCACCGTTTAAGCTCAACTCATTAACTTAACGACTTTTAGTGCAGTCCGTTAATAAAACTGACTTTAACAAACTCCAGTAACATTTTCTGTCAAAGCTAATCAAACCAGATTTAACAGATTTTAACTCTTCAATAATCACCGATCTTATATGTTTGATACGAGCATGATTAACAAGATTAGTAGCTAGTAAGACTTCACTAATATTATCACATCATATTACTGGTGTGACAAGAAGAACTAATTGTTCAATAAAAGACTTGTACAGCATATGATCAGCATGACCGAGAGTTCCATTTTTGCTTATGTGAACGAGTTTCTGCTTACAAGAACTTTATTTGATAAGATTAGAACCTAAGAACACACAATAGCTAGTGTAGACTTACAATCTAAATACACTAACTCAATTGTATCATATAACATTCAAAAAGAAAAATCAAATATGACCCGTGCTGTAAATTCGAAGGTTTCTTCTAGCAAAATATTCTCTTCTATGCCTAAAACAAAATGTAGCTTGATGTTCAAAGACCGGCTAATCACTTGTTGCCTTGTTATGGTCACATATGACCAATTGAGAAACAATATACTTCCAATGACATTATAAAATTGATAGCCAAGAAAGCTACTTTGATCAGCCGAGTGCAATAAATATATGTATTTGCAGCCCTTATGCTCACAACTATGTACAAGTGAAATCTTTAGAGATATTGCTCTAAGTGACATGAAATTAATACAACTTATAATAATGCTACACAACAAAGTACATGTCCACATGTCAACAAGAACTGTAAAGACAAATAGCACTTAAACACAACAGTAATTCATTTATTTCTGCCTCCGCACTAAAACTTTTCAAACAAGATAGTTGATGAATGTTTATATTTTATACCTGACAAATCATAAATCAATTAATCAAAATATCTGACCAATATTTATTGTCATTCTGAAATCATCTCGGATTTAATTTGCTTGCTGCTGATGTGCTTAAGAAATATTCTCTTCAAGTCATAAGCCATGAGAACAAAGGCTTCCACATTGGTAAACGCCTGAACAGTTCTTAGCGAGATTGGGACTGGATGAGTAGGCTTCAGCCCAGGTGACAAGTTTTTCCCAAAGAATCCACCATCTTTCAAATACAGTGCCCCTGGAGTTGTATGTCCGTAGTTCACCTTGTAGCACGAAGAGCATCTCGTTAATGGGTCTCCTTCCCGACAATTAGAGTGCGTCAAGATAGAAAACTAGCTTGGCATTGTAACACAGATCCTTCAACGCTAGTTCCCCCAAGTTTCGAAACTCTTCTACCTTGATATACATTCAAGAATAAGGATGAAAGCAAGGTTTTAAAACCGACCGAGGTGACCCGTTCGGTGACCGGTCACGGGTAACGTTTACCGCATTTAATAACCATGGTTTGACAGTTAAAATCTAGCAAACACACCCCTGATAAATACCCTCAGACCCTATAGGTTTGAAATCTAGCAAACACACCCCTGGCCAAATGCAAATGGCTGATTGGACGGTAGTGATGACACACTAGGGAGGATAGATTAGTGATGGGGAGGACGAATTGCAACTGGCAAGTTGAGGCATCGCCGAAAAATGGCAGATCCGTGGTGGAGTCAAATGGTTGCATGGCTTTTTTTGGGAGATGACTGTGGATCTTCATAAGGACGATAAGGGAGCTTGGAGAAGGTAGATCGGTGGTGATGAGCCTCAATGCGAGAAGGTCGATTGATGCCGGAAATAGAAGAAAATTGCTGGACGACAAACATCGCCCAACGCAAGAGAGATGGTTTCCAACAAGGGAAGTGGAAGGTCCCGGAAAAGGGAGGTCATCCGCAATTTGCATTTGGCCGAGGGTGTGTTTGGATTTGAAACCTTCAGGGACTACTGCGTATTTCAAGGGTGTGTTTGTAGATTTCAAACTTAAACAGTTGAAAATAACCCGACCCGAAAGGCCCGGTCTCTATCCAACTGGTTAAACTGGCTGGGCCGGTCTGCTTTAAAACCATGATGAGAAGTACACATCCATTATCCAACCAAAGCTGGAAGATTTATATTCAATATTTGAAAGTCAATAGAAACAAAGGTACTCACATTCCTCAACTGATGTAAGCAAAGTTCGATCTTTATGTCTCTGAGGAGATCTTCAGAAAGAATATTGAACAAAGTTTCTATGTGAAGAATTTTGTTTCTCGCCATCTGCTTAGCTGCAAATTTTTTCTCACCTCCTTTTGCAATTTTTGAGGGAGCTTCTGGAAGGACACGCACTGCTCCGCCGTTGTTTCTGCAATATTAAAGTCGACTGCTCCGGCTCTTGTACCTGAAACGACGTCATCTCCTCATCAATCAGCACTCGAACCGGTATCTCTTCTTCTTTCTTCGCCGCTCCGTCTGCTCTGCTTTCTTTTTTATCTCGGGTTTCAGATATTCCTGTTTTGCCGGAAGCACCATTTAGTAAATTAAATTTAATGAGCTTCAATCTTAAGCATGTTGGGATAAATAGAACATGTACCAACCTGCATATTTCCGATTAAAAGACAAACAGTACCGTGGAATAGATGACTACAGAAACCACAAAAATATTTTCCATGATAAATGTCTGGGTGTCAGGTTTTGGCCGAAACAACTGCAAGCAAAGATTGTATTCCATATAACAATTAAGCTCAAAATTTGCAATTTCTGTCTCTTTCAGCAACTCAAAACTAATTATTCCAAATCAAATCGCATTGTCAGAAAATAAAAACTTGCTCTTTTCTTAAATTATTAATTTAATTATAATTATTAGTATAATTTTTTTTTTTCGGTTCTTACATTATTTATGAAGGTATTTTAGGAATCATACATTTAAAATCAGCTGATCTTTCAAATATCTTTTTATAAAATAGATTATTAAAAATCGAATTAAAAGTTAATAGCTTCTAAATTGTATTTATTAAAAAATAGCTTAAGATGTTAAATTAAAAACGAAGTAATTATATTTCATATGCACAAACCTGGAGCTTGCAGGCCCCATCTAAAACAGTATAAAATCTTCTTCAGAAATTGGCGTTCTTCTCCACAATATGATACCGAAGAGCCTCATTGAATATTCCAAACTCTGTGATCTCGCTACAATTTTTGTTAATCTAGACAGTTTAGCTCTCCTAATTTCTTATGTTTATCACGACAGACGAAAGAACGAGGATTACTTTATTCTTGCAAAATAGTCTTCCCTCCAACACGCCAAAATTCTTCGACAGCAAAAGAGTACCATACCGCTCCAAATACCTATACAGACCATATTAGAAAGGATAAACAATTTTCCACCGTTTTACCTTTTAAGATACCATACATGCCAAACATATTTTCCAAATTTTTAAATTTGAAAACAATTTTTAAACAGAATATCAAATGCATTTTTTAGATGTTTTAAAACCATATCAAACAGACTGAATCATACGATGAGTTTTAAATTGAATACCATATGTGTGTTTATGTGTTGAATTTTGTTGATAAATCGTGACATCTGCGGTACCCAGTAAATTACAAAATAGGTGGTGACTGAATGACTTACGTGGCCTCCAAGTGGTAAAGAAAAAGATTGTATACAGCATTGCCCACTTAGCATGGGCAAGATAGCCAGTCCCCTCAGAAGCATATTTAATAGTTAATGACCCAATAACCAGTAGAATATATCCGAAAAGAAACAATTAGCTGTCGTCAAAAGATCTTGTCTGTCGTTCCCGTTGTCAAATCAGGAATACTGTCTGCAAAACACAGCATGTTTAACTTAACAACTCTAATTATGATGACATTAAAACAAAATTAGCTGTCGAAGAATTGACGACCTTACCAATGTCATCACAATACTGGTATTGAGATAAAGAAAATGTCGGATCGCGGTTTTAGAATAAGGACCATCACCAGTGCAAAGACTTTTTTCAAAAAATTGGGAGTATAGAGCAGCATATAAGCATTAAAGAAGACGACAGCAGCAATCGTGGCGTATAATTCATTGTCGATTTCGAGACAATTTTGATCTTGTTTGATCACATAAGCGTAGTAATGGAAAGGATACATTAAGATAACAATCATATAAGCCGCAATATAGCCCGCGTCCCAAGTTGGATTCTATTTCAAAATTTTTACTCATCCTTTTAGAGTTTTTTGCAAGGATAGGGGTACCTGGCATAACAAGTCGTAATTTATCCAAAATGCGTTGAGACTGAGACTGTTGTGACCTAACGACACATAATACATAGTTCAAAACAATTCAACGTTCCGCGGCAAACAAGCACTTAATGTTTGAAACCTAAACTAAAAAATTCAAGACAATATAAAGTTACACCAACAATCACTTACATGATGAATAACGCAAAGTCTTTGAATTTCGATAATTCCGAAATTGTTCTTCAAATAATGGACCATCAGTAAGTATATAAAAACTGATTTGAGGATGCTGAGTCAATATACATATAAAGCCTAGAGGGAAGCATAAATTAAGTCGAAAACTGCCTTTATCTTTTCACTACACTATATGCAATTAATTAGATGCAAATTCGTTGCTTTATTTGTTATTTGAGCTAGAAGTAACGGAAATTTTAGGAAGAAGTATAGTATAAAGGAAAAGTAAAGACTGTGTTTTAGCCGAAGTCACTGTATAATAAAGGTTACAACTGAGCATATGAGAACTTCCTTAATATGATAAACTACACTTTTTTGTAGGACCTCTTTCGGAAGATTATTGGAATTCTTGTTTATTGCATGAATGGGCAAAAGGATTAACCACCTGTTTGTTTCTTCTCTTATTACTTTTCAATTTTTATTACTATTGTAAATAAAGCAAGATAAAGTGATTATATAATTATTGCTTCGATTCAGATTCTTACAGCAAAAAGAACTTGTTAGACGGGCCATATTTAAAACAAAAGTAAAAAATGTGATATCTCAAATCATTTTTCCTTGTTATCTAAGCAATGGAAATGTACAAAACATGTGGGATTTAATATGTTATGAAAATAATATAATATATATTGTGGTAAGAATGCAGTTAGGAAATAGCCTCTAGTAATTGCTAACTATTCATATCTTTGAGATACGTTCATCAATTTATTAGTGACTCGACAGCTTATAAATTTATTTTGAAGGGATAATTATATATCATTTCTGGAACAAACACGTGATATAATGCGACTTTATGTGATTCCTCCGTATCCTCAATCATCTTTATTTGTTTATATTATAAGTTAAAAGCGAAGAATATTTAGGTTGGAGGATGTTGTGTTATCACACCTTAATTTACTAATAAAGCAAAAGTTTAAATTAAAAAAAAAATGGTTTTGTCTGCACACCACTGGCTTTAAAGCATCAAATCTTTTGTGTTTTTGTAAGAAGCAAGGCAGAAAGAGAGGCAATATAATTGCCGAAGTATCCAAAGGAAAAGACTAAAGAAATACTTTCAATTGTATTCTGTATATTGAACTGTGTCGTACTTTTTACAAGTGATGAATTTATACAAAAACTAAAGAGTTACACAAGGAAATACATAAAAGGAAAGCAATTAAATGAATTCAGCATCATCCATTACTTGAAATCAGCGTTGATCAATAATGCTAAATATCTCTAATTAGTCATAAATCTGACGTGATTCCAGCATGCATTCCATATTCCATTTTCATCACTCCGCCCTCAAGCTGATGGTTTGTAGATGTCAAAAACTATAAGCTTGTGAGTAATATGAATGCTGACGACTGCATATGGTTTTGTAAAGATGTTTGCTAGTTGTTCTGTAGTCCAAATATGCACGGTTTGGATGATCTCTTCCTATTTTTCTGTAAAAAAATGATAGTCAATCTCTATATCTTCGTGCTCTCTGAATCCAGGGTTTACTACATGTCATTGGTAGCTTTGTTGTCAAAATACAAGCTGACAAGTTTTCCTGTTTTTACCTCCAAATTCTTAGTACCCAAGGATCCAGACAATCTCACATGTTATTTTTGGCATAGCTCTATATTCGGCTTCATCAGAACTAATAAAGCTAAAGTCAATCAAAATTAAGTTAAGTCAACTATATTGACTTTTGTATGAATTAATAAAAAAGGGAAGAATATTCTTATATAAACATAGATACCTCAAATTTCTTTAATAATTTTGAGTATTTGATAGTGACATTTGAATGTAGGAAAGTGGTGGATGAAGAGTGAAAAATATAGCCCGCGTCCCAAGTTGGATTCTATTTCAAATTTTTCACTCATCCATTTAGAGTTTTTTGCAAGGGTAGGGGTAGCCTGGCATAACAAGTCGTA
The DNA here is from genome assembly GCF_008641045.1 of Pistacia vera. Classification (NCBI taxonomy): domain Eukaryota; kingdom Viridiplantae; phylum Streptophyta; class Magnoliopsida; order Sapindales; family Anacardiaceae; genus Pistacia; species Pistacia vera. The sequence goes on from NW_022196634.1 coordinate 104,752, forward strand.
ATTTATCCAACACGCTCGACGATTTCCACCTTGCCCGGATTACTCCTTGTCTCTGAATCAAACGCTCGAAGCTGAGACTGAGACTGAGACAGCTGTGACCTGAATGACACATAATACATAGTTCAAAACAATTCAAACGTTCCGCCGCAAACAAGCACTTAAGTTTGTAAACCTAAACTAGAAAAAATTCAAACAATATAAAGATTACACTCAACAATCACTTACATGATGAATAACGCAAAGTCTTTGAATTCGATAATCCGAAATTGTTCTTCAAATAATGGATCATTCAGTAAGTTATATAAAACTGATTGGAGGATGCTGAGTCAATATACATATAAGCCTAAGAAGCATAATTAAAGTCGAAAACTCCTTTATCTTTTCACTACACTATATGCAATTAATTAGATGCTAAATCGTTGCTTTATTCGTTATTTGAGCGGAGTAACGGAAATTTTAGGAAGAAGTATAGTATAAGGAAAAGTAAAGACGTGTGTTTAGCCGAAGTCACTGTATAATAAAGGTACAACTGAGCATTGAGAACTTCCTTAATTTGATAAACACGTTTTTTGTAGGACCTCTTTTCGGAAGATTGTTGGAATTCATTGTTTATTGCTGAATGGGGCAAAAGGATTACCAAACTGTTTGTTTCTTCTCTATTACTTTTCAATTTTTATTACTATTGTAATAGTAAGCAAGAATAAAGTGATTATATAATTATTGCTTCGATTCTATTTCTTACAGCAAAAAGAACTTGTTGGACGGGCCATACTTAAAACAAAAAGTAAAAAATGTATATCTCAAATCATTTTTCCTTGTTATCTAAGCAAATGGAAATGTACGAAAACATGTGGGATTTAATATGTTATGAAAATAATAATGATATTATTGTGGTGAAGAATGAGTATGAAATATAGCCTCTATGAATTGCTAACTATTCATCTCTTTGAGATACGTTCATCAATTTATTAGTGACTAGACACTTATAATTTTATTTTGAAGGGATAATTATATATCATTTCGGGTACAAAACACGTGATTATAATGACTTTATGTGATTCTCCGTATCCACAATCATCTTTATTTGTGTTATATTATAATGTACAAACGGAGAAATATTTAGGTTGAGAAGTGTGTTATCACACCTTATTTACTAATAAGCAAAAGTTAAAATAAAAAAAAAAAATGTTTTTGTCTGCACACCAGCTGCTTTAAGCATCAAAATCTTTTGTTTTTTGTAAGAAGCAGGCAGAAAGAGAGAGCAATATTTGCCGAAGTATGCCAATGAAAAGACTAAAGAAATACTTTCATTGTATTATGTATATGAATTGTGTCAACTTTTTCGAATGATGAATTTATACAAAAACTAAAGAGTTAACAAAGGAAATACAATTAAGGAAAGCAATACATGATTCAGCATCAATCCATTACTTGAATCACGGTTGATCAATGATGCTAATATCTCCAATTAGGCATAAATCTGACGTGATTCCAATATGCATTCCATATTCCTATTTCATCACTCCCCCCTCAACTGATGGTTTGTAGTGTCAAAAACTATAAGCTTGTGAAGTAAATATGAATGCTGACGACTGCATAATGGTTTTGTAAAGATGTTTGCTAGTTGTTCTGTAGTCCAAAATGCACGTTTTGATGATCTCTTCCTAATTTTTTCTGTAACAAAATGATAGTCAATCTCTATATACTTCGTGCTCTCATGAATACGGGTTTACTACAATGTCATTGGCAGCTTTGTTGTCACATACAAGCTGACAAGTTTTCCTGTTTGTACCTCCAAATTTCTTAGTAACCAAAGGATCCAGACAATCTCACTGTTATTTTTGGCATAGCTCTATTCGCTTCATCAGAACTAATAAGCTAAAGTCAATCAAAATTTAAGTTAAGTCAACATTAGGTTGACTTTTGATATGAATTAATAAAAAAGGGAAGAATTTTCTTATATAATAGATACTCAATTTCTTTAATAATTTTGAGTAGTTGATAGTGACATTTGAACTTAGGAAGTGTAGATGAAGAGTGAAAAATAATGTCATTTAAATATAGTAAGTTCAATTTGGGAAATTAGGAACATTTTTAGACACAAAACACAAAATAACTTACAGATCTATGTTTTTTTTCCCTCAAATTAGAATAAAAAACCTCCAAAAAATGAACATGATTCACCCTAAAATAAACTAAGTTGAAATGAGCAATATACAATCCTAAACTGATAAAATAGAAAATGAAGCTAATTGTGCACCTTAAGTAGAAAGCTTTAACAATTTCAGTCTTCAAAGTTTTAAAAGCAAATTGAATGAGAAAGAGAGAGAGAAGAGAGAGTAAAAAATTTGGAGATAAATCACAAAGCAGGTATAATAGTTCTCATTTTAAAAAATTTGAAGAGACCTAGGTATATATATTGAAGATATATCAGTTTCAGCTCCAGTCAGCTCTAGTCTAGCATATTAGTTTGACTTCCCGCTCAGCCTAGTATTTGTAGAATTGGTTAAAGTTGTTGTGTTACTTACGGTGTATAGTTTGTTACAGTTAACCATATGTTGTTGAGCTGAGTTAGTACTTAAGTAAAGTGTATTCCATTCATTTGTTATTTTCCAGATCTTGAATGATATTCTTCTTCATTGAACTCTCCATAGAAGTTAATATGGTATCAGAGCTCTAGGTCTCGATCTTCAATCAAAGGAAGAATGGCTCTTCTTCAAATTAGAGGAAGAAGATGTTTGAATTTGTTCATCAATCTTGGTCGATCTGTTTTGATCAAATGCTCCAAGTTAGTAAGCTGAAATTAAGTTGAAATCTAAGTAAAATAGCTTGTTTTCAATTCAAATTTGTTGGATTTGTTTTACGGCAAGTTTTTTTGTTTCAAATTGATTGTCAATTACAATTGGAATCTCCTCTTGTTTCTTCCGAAGCTTAAAATTGTGAGTTTAAGGTTCTTTCCTTCAAATGGCAAATACTAGTTTTCTTATGATCCTATTCCCCACTATACATGCACTCTTCGACACACTTGGTACAATGCTAGTGACAGAGCAACTCATAGGTACAAAAATATGGTATCTGAAGTAGGCTATGACACTTCACTACAAGCCAAAAACAAATTAGGTTTTGTATGGAACAAGCAAGAAGCCATCAGATTCGATTTTAGGTGCTAATGGGAGAGATGTAATTCTCTTGTCTTAGCTTGGCTTTTTAACATAGTTTCGAAAGATATCTTTATGGAATTGTGTATTCCACCAGTGCACATCAAGTATGGCGGATTTGTAGGAGCAATACCACAAGGTGAGTGGAACTAGGATTTATGGAATGCCTAGGAGATTGTCAATCTCACACAGGCACTATGTCAATGGCGATTTATTATAATAGCTGAAGCATTATGGATGAGTTGAGTTCTATGATCAGTTTACCACCACCAGATAGTGATCAACCAGGCATACTTGAACACTTAAACAAAAAGGCTATTGCGTTCTTAATGGGGCTTAATGATACATATTCGATGGTGAGGAGTTAGATACTCTTGATGTCTCCATTACCTTCAGTCAAGCTTACTCAATTTCAATCAATGATAGTAAGAGGATTTTGGTGGGAGCTAATACTGATCTATGTGACATTGCTTATATAAGAATTCCCTTTTCTCTATTTTTATGATCATTTGTAATTACAAGAAGTTGCTATGCAAATTATTTAATTTTCGTGGTTGATTTTAGCATATATATTCTTTAATTATTATAAAGAAAGGGGTTGACAAGGAGAGGATTAATATGCATGAAAAAAAAATGAAATATATAAAGAAATAAATAAATATAATCTTATTATTTGATTCTGTTCATGAAGATAAAAGAATTTTGATAGATCGATAACGTTTTTATGGATACTTAAAAGAATTTATTTATTTATATATTCATATTCAAACTCTCTTACTTAATTTTTTATTTATTAATTTTTTACATTCTAAAGATTTATAGTGAGGGATAAGTTTCTACCTAAATGTATAAGAATACAATTAGTTGTTTTATGCAAATATAATAAATTAAAAAAAAATATATTATTAGATATTGTAATTTTATCAAGACTATTGAGAGAAAAGCTAGTTCTTGTGGTTTCAGTTTACTACTTTAAAGGGCAGTCATTTCAAATACTAATTTTTGGTCCTTATCATTTCAAAATACTACAAAATTGGTACTTTGACTTAAATAAGAGATTAATTCACTGTTAAATTTATATATAAATAACAAAAATATCCTTTTTTAAAATTAAATTAAAATTGATTAGACCTTGATATAAGAATGTATTTTAAAGAAAGTGTAATATATATATGTATATATCTAACACATTTGCAAATCAAAATTATATAAACATGATATATAATGTGTAATGTGTTCATTTAATTTAGTGTTATTTTTGTCATCTATATATCTATATAATCTTGAAGCACTTGCTATTTGAACGCTACATAAGACTTTATAATTGTTGTAAGTGTCAGCATGCTATTGGTTTAGGTTATAATTGTTGTAAGTGTATGCATGTTATTAGTTCAAACTATTTTGTATAATTAATAACAGATGCATTCAATGTTTTGTGGATGTTAAATGTTTTATTATTATTAGATTAGATTAAGAGAAACTCTTCACATTCATGATAAATGTTTTATGATTATACGTTAGCTTTCATTGTTTTTGTCTAATTGGATATGGAGGGATACAGAATGTGAAAGGGTAGATATACAGATAATATTCATTATCATTAATATGCATGAATAAATGTAAACATTAATGTGTATTGATAAGGTGTATTGTTGAATTTCGTGAATTTGAAGAGATGTGTTGTATCACTTAAAGGATTTGTTACTTTGAATCATATATATGTGGATATGTTAATAGTTTGTTACGTGATTTTTCTGAAGAAAGAGAGGTAGTCAACTTTTTAATTGTTATTTGTAATTGTTTTCTTTTGGTTTTGCGAGTATATTGTTAAAATTTTTATTTTGCTATAATGTAGGTATATACTTTTAGGCGAATCATAATATTTGTTGCCGTCATTGGGAATTATGTGCTATCGAAGGTAATGCCGAACTCCCCTCCTCCACCTTCTTATTATACGACATGAGAACGATTCTCACAGTGTTCCCATCAAAACCTAACTCTTCTTTCACCGCATGAACTATGACCACTTCATGGGTTTCATTCGCCTTCATCTTCTCTGTCAAGGGTTGCCATTGATTCCTCACTACCATTAGACAATTCTTGGCGGGATTCAACCAGAATTTGATTATTCTTCTCAAGAATCCGTACAGTAACCACGTTAACTATACAAATTGGAGGGTTGGAATCGGCAAGACAAGTCTTGCCTTCAGATAATTCGAGCCAGAGGTTGTGGATGTTCTTAGTGTCAGGTTTCATGCCTCAGGAGGCGAAGGAATTGGAGGGAAAGCGAGGATTGAGCCAATTAGAGAGAGATTGAGGGGTGGCGAAAGAGTGGAGATTGGATTGGGAGTGGGAGTGGGAGTGGGAGTGGGAGAGGGAGAGGGACATGATAGGTATTTTGTAAAAGTGATGAGGGTATTTTGGGAAAGAAAGAAAAGGGACTTTGACGGGTTTGGGAGAAGTAAAAAGGTAGAGAAGATGTGCACAACACGCGCGGGCTATAAGACTAGTTTCATGATAAATTTAACAATCAATTAACCTTTTATTAAGTCAGAGGACTAAAATAGTTTTCAATAAATTGGAATCCATTGTCCTTAAATGCAAGTAGACTAAAACTGCAGGAACTTAAAAAAACTAACTACGTATCAATTAGATGAAATTTTTGGAAGGATTTAGAGGCTGTTTTTCTAAGCTTATAAGCTGGTCAAACTAATTTGTAAACTCTAAAATTAAGCTGACCTGTTTGTTTATATTGAGCTTATAAGTTGAGCTTATAAACAAAAAAAAAAAAAAAAATTTTTTTTTTTTTTTTAGCTTATAAGAACTCTGCTTATAAGTTAGTTTGACTAAGTGTATTACCACATTATCCTTATTTAATTTTAAAATTCTATAGTATACCATTACTTAATATAGTACCCTTTTTAATCATTTTATAATAAAATGTATTTATAAGTCACATTCTATCAAACACGTCATCTATTTATCAGTCACTTATAAATACTTTAACCAAATACGTAATTGCTTAAAATTTCAAATGCTTATAAGCTAATTTTCATAAGTTCAGACAAACACCCCCTAATACAACAGCTTATAAGTGTTAGAGAAAATGACTATATAGATCGTCCCCTTCAACCCAGCTTATAATGTCAACGCAATTTAGTTTTTGATTGATCACGTAAGCGTAGTAATAGACAGGATGCACAAAGATAACAATTAGATAAGCGGCAATATAAAGCCAGCGCCCCCAGGGAGATTTTATGTCAATTTTTTTCACTCATCGATTCCAGAAAATCACGCAAGGGAGCGGGGAAGCAAGCGCAACAATCTCGAAATAATTTTTTAATGCGTCGAGGATTTCTATTTTCAATTGGAACTATTGTATTAGCTTCCTCTCCATGGGGGGGCTGAGGCTGAGACTGAGGCGGCCTGAAAAATACATAATTACATAATTACTACAAGCTAAGGTTTGTCATTAATTATTATTCAATTGGTTAGCGCTTCTGGGAAATTAAAGAGCATGTAATGTTCTAAAAAAGAAGTAGCGAAATTCAGAAACAATAAAATAATTACATTCAACAATTACTTACATGATGAACAAAGCGGAAGTCTTTGGATTTCAATCTACGAAATTGTTCTTCAAATACTGGATGCTAAGTTAATATGTAAAGCCTAGAGGGGAGCATAATTTAAAGTCGAAAACCGCCTTTATCTTTTCATTTACACTTTGCACCTAGATGCTAATTAGTTGCAGAAATTATTCTCTACATTTTTTGTGCTGGAAGTAGCGGAAACTTTAGAAATAAGTATATATTGTATGAAGGAAAAGTAAATTAACAAATGCTGCATGTGTAGTCGAAGGTACCGAATAATTAAAAGTACAATTGAGCCTATGAGAACTTTAATTTCATACTTTTTTTCCTTCTTAGGTAATCTTTAATTCGAAGATGGTTAAAATTGATTATTTATTGCATGAATGGGGCAAAATTAAAGAACCAAAGTGTTTGTAATTTGCACTTATCACTTTTTATCTTTATCATTATTATAATGAGTTCAATATTACATATAGGGCTAGACATTGCAGCTCCAGGTCAACTTTCATCACATTTATAAAATGTTTGAATTGTTTTGAAAATTTTAATTATCTAATTAAATATCCCGTAATCTCTTTCTGTGCATAGTCTTCAATTTCCTTTTAACCTATTTTCACAAGAAAAAATATGGTAAATTCCCTGTAAAAGCATTATTATTAAAGTGGCTATATAATTATTGATCTGATTCTAGTTTTCCACAGCAAAAAGAAGGTAAACCAGGGAGAATCCATATTAAAAATAAAAAGCATAAAATGTGATTTCTTAAATCATTTTTCTTGTTATCTAAGCAAAATACCTCCTTAATTAATTAACTGTAGGCCTTTCTATATAGGATAATGGATATAGACTGTATGAATTGCTGTTGGTCTATATTTAGTTCATTAATTAATCAAACGTTTATATGAATTTTAGTTGTAAGTGAAAACCACGTTTCACTCCTGGTACAAATTAAACACTTGGATGTATCTTTTCTTATTCTCCATATCCATCGAGTGTATAAGAAAATTAAATAAAAAATTGTAAGTAAGGTCTTTATTCTTTTATAAGTTATTTACCAATGTACGTCAAGAACCAAAAAAAAAAAAAAAAAAAAGAGGGTTTTAAGTTGGACATGTGTATCACACATTGATTGTACAAAAGAAGGAAAAGTTTAAATCAAACGAAATGGAGTAACAACTAAACAAAAATATGCCCTGGATATATATATATATTCTGAAGATAAAAAGTTAAAAACAAGAAAACACGCTCATGTATCCTAAGTTTAATTTTCACCCTGAATTAATCAATGAGCCTCTTTTAAAAACTACATTACAGTAATGCCAACTTCTTCACAATTTACATTACTGTAGCTCCAATTTCTTCACAATCATTTCTACAACTATCTTAGACCATCTCTTGCTTAGGTTCATTAATTATACTTCCCTTCAGACTAAACAATGGAAGGTGTTGGAATTTGAGCCGAGGACAACAGAAGGCACGTATTTGTACAAGCAACTTCTTAGCTGTGTCTTTCTCTCGAACATAATGGTCATTAAAGAGATTTGAAGGAAATTTGAGAGAAATAAGAGCAAACTAGAATTGGAAGCAAAATATCACTGATTTTCATTATCTTGCAAACCAGAGAACAATTGATTATTTACATGAAGCTGATTATTTAAATACCCAATATTATTCCTAAAATCCTATCCAAAATAATAAAACAAACGCACCCACAGATTTTCATTATCTTGCAAACCAGAGAACAATTGATTATTTACATGAAGCTGATTGCCAGCTTGGCAATCCGTGTGACTCTTACACATCAGCATAAACAAACACAAATTATTGAATGTAAACAAACATAAAATTTAGCTTACAAAAAAGTAGAATTTAAGAAACAAAAGAAGACCATAACTTCTGCAATTGCGAAATCTTCTTCTTCAGTCAAAACGCAGAGTTTTATCTTTGCTCCTAAACGCACCGTTTAAGCTCAACTCATTAACTTAACGACTTTTAGTGCATTCAGTNTGAATTAATCAATGGGCCTCTTTTAAAAACTACATTACAGTAATGCCAACTTCTTCACAATTTACATTACTGTAGCTCCAATTTCTTCAAAATCATTTCTACAACTATCTTAGACCATCTCTTGCTTAGGTTCATTAATTATACTTCCCTTCAGACTAAACAATGGAAGGTGAATTCTCCAACTATCTTAGACCATCTCTTGCTTAGGTTCATTAATTATACTTCCCTTCAGACTAAACAATGGAAGGTGTTGGAATTTGAGCCGAGGACAACAGAAGGCACGTATTGTACAAGCAACTTCTTAGCTGTGTCTTTCTCTCGAACATAATGATCATTAAAGAGATTTGAAGGAAATTTGAGAGAAATAAGAGCAAACTAGAATTGGAAGCAAAATATCACTGATTTTCATTATCTTGCAAACCAGAGAACAATTGATTATTTACATGAAGCTGATTGCCAGCTTGGCAATCCGTGTGACTCTTACACATCAGCATAAACAAACACAAATTATTGAATGTAAACAAACATAAAATTTAGCTTACAAAAAAGTAGAATTTAAGAAACAAAAGAAGACCATAACTTCTGCAATTGCGAAATCTTCTTCTTCAGTCAAAACGCAGAGTTTTATCTTTGCTCCTAAACGCACCGTTTAAGCTCAACTCATTAACTTAACGACTTTTAGTGCATTCCGTTAATACAAACTGACTTTAACAAACTCAAGTAACATTTTCTGTCAAAGCTAATCAAAACCAGATTTAACAGATTTTTAACTCTTCAATAATCATCAATCTATGTTTGATACCAACATGATTAACAAGATTAGTGGCTAGTAAGACTTCACTAATATTATCACACCATATTACTGGTGTGACAACAAGAACTAATTGTAATACAATAAAAGACTTACTGTATCAGCATGACTTAGAGTTCTATATTTGCTTATGTGGTCGAGTTTTCTACTTACAAGAACTTTATTTGATAAGATTAGAATCCAAGAACACACAATAACTAGTGATATACTTATAATCTTAAATACTACTAACCCAATCTGTATCAATATAACATTCAAAAAGAAAAATCAAATATGACCCGTGCTGTAAATTCCGAAAGGTTTCTACTAGCAAATAATTTCTCTTTCTATGGCCTAAAACAAAATGTAGCTTGATGTTCAAAGACCGGCTAATCACTTGTTGCCTTGTTATGGTCACATACGACCAACTGAGAAACAATTATACTTCCAATGACATTATAAAATTGATTGCCAAGAAAGCTACTCTGATCAGCCGAGTGCAATAAATATATGTATTTGCAGCCCTTATGCACATCAACTATGTATAAGTGAAATCTTTAGAGATATTGCCCTAAAGTGACATAAAATTAATACAACTTATAATAATGCTACACAACAAAGTACATTTCCACATGTCAACAAGGAACTGTAAAGACAAATAGCACTTAACACAAACAGTAATTCATTTATGTCTGCCTCCACTACTAAAACTTTTCAAACAAGATCAGTTGATGAATGTTTTATATTTTATACCTGACAAATCACAAATCAATTAATCAAAATATCTGACCAATATATTTATTGTCATTCTGAAATCATCCCGGATTTAATTTGCTTGCTGCTGATTGTGCTTAAGAAATATTCTCTTCAAGGCATAAGCCATGAGAACAAAGGCTTCCACATTGGTAAACGCCTGAAAAGTTCTTAGCGAGATTGGGAGGCTGGATGAGTAGGCTTCAGCCCAGGTGATAAGTTCTTTCCCAAAGAATCCACCATCTTTCAAATAATCAGTGCCCCTGCAGTTGTGTGTCCGTAGTTCACCTTGTAGCACGAAGAGCATCTCGTTAATCGGGTCTCCTTCCTGAACAATCAGAGTGCTGTCAAGACAGAAAACTAGCTTGGCATAATAACACAGATCCTTCAACGCTAGCTCCCCCAAGTTTCGAAACTCTTCTACCTTGATATACATTCAAAAACAAGGATGAAAAGCAAGGTTTTAAGACCTGACCCCAGGGTGACCGGTTCAGGTGACTGGGTCACGGGTTAACGGGTTTAACCAATGGTTTGATATGTTTAAAATCTAGCAAACACACCTCTGATAAATACCCTCAGACCCTATAGGTTTGAAATCTAGCAAACACAACCCCTAGCCAAATGCAAATCGGCGATTGACTGGGAGAGCGGTGACGACACACCAGGGAGGGTAGATCAGGTGATGGGGAGGACGAATCGGCAATTGGCAAGTTGAGGCATCGCCGAAAAATGGTAGATCCATGGTGGAAGTCAAATGGTTGCGGTGGCTTTTTTTGGCGAGATGACTGTGGATCTTCATGAACGACGATAAGGGGGCTTGGGAGAAGGTAGATCGGTGGTTGAGGAGGCCTATCGATGTTGGAGAAGGTTGATCAACACCAGAAAATAGAAGAAAAATTGTTGGACGATGAAACATCGCGCAACGGCAAGAGAAGGTGGTTTCTGATAGCAAGGGAAGGTGGAAGGTCGCCGGAAAAGGGGAGGTCATCCCCAATTTGCATTTGGCTTGAGGGTGTGTTTGTTGTATTTGAAACCTTCAGGGACTATGACGTATTAATCAGGTGTGTGTTTGTAGATTTCAAACTTAAAAACAGTTGAAAGATGACCCAACCTGGAGAAGGCCCTTGTCTCGATCCAACTGGTTAAACTGGCTGGGCCGGTCCGCGTCTTAAAACCATGATGAGAAGTACACATCCATTATCCAACCAAAGCTGGAAGATTTATATTCAATATTTGAAAGTCAATAGAAACAAAGGTACTCACATTCCTCAACTGATGTAAGCAAAGTTCGATCTTTATGTCTCTGAGGAGTTTCTTTGTGAAGAATTTTGATTTCTCGCCATCTGCTTAGCTGCAAATTTTTTATCACCTCCTTTTGCAATTTTTGAGGGAGCTTCTGGAAGGACACGCACTGCTCCGCCGTTTGTTTCTGCAATATTAAAGTCGACTGCTCCGGCTCTTGTACCTGAAACGACGTCATCTCCTCATCAATAAGCAATAGAAACGGTATCTCTTCTTCTTTCTGACGCTCCGTCTACTCTGCTTTCTTTTTATCTTAGGGTTTCAGATATTCCTGTTTTGCCGGAAGCACCATTAGTAGAAATTAAATTTAATGAGCTTCAATCTTAAGCATGTTGGAATAAATAGAACATGTACCAACCTGCATATTTCCGATTAAAAAGACAAACAGTACCGTGGAATAGATGACTACAGAAACCACAAAAATATTTTCCATGATAAATGTACTTGGTGTCAGGTTTTGGCCGAAACAACTGCAAGCAAAGATTGTATTCCATATAACAATTAAGCTCAAAATTTGCAATTTCTGTTCTCTTTCAAGCAACTCAAAACTAATTAATATCCAAATCAGATCGCATTGTCAGAAAAATAAAAAACTTGCTCTTTTCTTAAATTATTAATTTAATTAATTAATTATTAGTATAATTTTTTTTTTTCGGTTAACTTACATTATTTTATGAAGGTATTTTAGGAATCATACATTTAAAAATCAGCTGATACTTTCAAAATGTCTTTTTATAAAATAGATTACTAAAAAATCGAATTAAAAGTTAATAGCTTCTAAATTGTATTTATTAAAAAATAGCTTAAAATGTTAAATTAAAAACGATAAGTAACTATATTCTCATATGCACAAACCTGAGAGCTTGCAGGCCCCATCTAAAACAGTATAAAATCTTCTTCAGAAATTGGCGTTTCTTCCTCACAATATGATACCGAAGAGCTTCATTGAATATTCCAAACTCTGTGATCTCGCTAGCAATTTTTTTTATTTTATGACAATTTAACTCTTCTATATTCTTATGCTTTTCACGACAGACGAAAGAATGAGGATTAAAGTTATTCATTGTAAAATAGTCTTCCCTCCAACACGCCAAAATTCTATCGATAGCAAAAGAGTACCATAACGCTCCAAATACCTATATTCAGGACCATATTATAAAGACATAATGATTGTTAATTCATTAAATATTACAGTTTCAACGGAATACCGCATCAACAATATGAGAAATTAAATATTGAATTTTGTTTATAAATCGTGACATCAAGTAAATTAACAAAAATAAGTGGTGACTGAAGTAACCTACATGACCTCCAAGCAGGAAAAGAAAAAGATTGAATACAGCTTTGACCTACTTAGCTTTGGCAATAACGGCATTACTCTCAGTAGCATTTTTAATAGTTAACGACAGTCCAATAACCAGTAGGATATATCCGAAAAGAAACAAGTTAGCCGTCGTCAAAAAGATCCGGTCTTCCGTTCCCGTTGTCAAATCAGGAAGTACCGTCTGCACAAACCACAGCAAGTTTAAACAACTCTAATTATGATGAGATTATAAAACAAAATTCGCTGTCGAAGAATTGATGACCTTACCAATGTCATGAACAATACTAGTATTTGAGTAAAGATAAAATGTCCGATCACGGTTTTAGAATTACCAGGTGCAATGACTTTTTCAAAAAAATAGGGAGTATAGAGCAGCATATAAGCATTAAAGAAGAGGACAGGAGCAATCGTGGCGTATAATTCATTGTCGATTTCGAGACAATTTTGATCTTGTTTGATCACATAAGCGTAGTAATGCAAAGGATGTATTACGATAACAATCATATAAGCCGCAATATATAGCCCGCATCCCCAAGTGGAACCTATTTCAAATTTCTTACTCATCCATTTTAGAGTTTTTTTCAAGGGTGAGGGTAGCCAGTCATAACAAGCTTGTAAACAAGCTCGTAATTTATACGAAATGCTCCCTCTGTCTGGATCACTCCCTATCTCTGGATCAGAAGCTTGGGGCTGAGACTGGTGTGACCTGAACGACACATAAATACGTAGTTCAAAACAATTCAAACGTTCCAGCCGCAAAGAAGCACTTAATGTTGTAAAACTAAATTAGATAAGTTTTCAAAGACAATATAAAGATTATACTCAACCATCACTTACATGATGAATAACGCAAAGTCTTTGGATTTCGATTTGCGAAATTGTTCTTCAAATACTGGACCATTCAGTAAGTACATAAATATTGATTGGAGGATGCTGAGTCAGTATATATATGAAGCCTAGACGGAAGCATTAATTAAAGTCGAAAGTTGTCTTTATGTTTTCACTATACTATATGCAATTAAATAGATGCTAAATTAGTTGCTTTATTTGTTATTTGAGCTAGAAGAAACGGAAATTTTAGGAAGAAGTATAGTATAAAGGAAAAGTAAAGAAATGTTGTATGTTTAGCCGAAGTCACTGTATAATAAAGGGTACAACTCAGCATATGAGAACTTCCTTAATTTGATAAACTAATGCTTTTTGTAGGACCTCTTTAGAAGATTGTTGGAATTTATTGTTTATTGCATGAGTCGGGCAAAAGGAATAACTGTTTGTTTGTTTCTCTTATTACTTTTCGATCTATATTATTATTATAATCAATTCAATTATTATTAAAGCAAGAATAAAGTGATCATAAAATAATTGCTTAGACTCTAGATTTTTACAGCAAAAAGAACTTGTTAGACGGGCCATTTTTAAAACAAAAGGTAAAAAATGTGATATCTCAAATCATTTTTCCTTGTTGTCTAAGCAAATGGAAATGTTCGAAAACTTGTGGGATTTTATATGTAATGAAAACAACTATAATAACATAAATTAAATTAGCTTATAAATTTTAAATTGGCTCGATTAGAAAGATGAATATATACATTTTGGTGAAGAACATAGCTAGTATATATCAGTGTTCTAAAACCCAGACCAGACTAGACCGGTCGGTTAGATCGGTCCAATCGGGAACAACGACCTCTCTGGTTGGGTTCTGATTCCAGGGGATTTCTGCTAGATTTCAAACCTATATGGACTAGTTCGTAATTTGTTTGGAGCACCAGTATCTTATAATTTTAGGAACTAATTTGCAGTTTTAAGGGGTATTTTATAATATATTGAAAATTTCGGGATTAATTATAATTTTTTAAAATATTTTTGTATTAAGTCGGAACCGCGCCTTTGACCAATTCAAGTCCTGGTCCAATTTTCAGAACCTTGGTATATATAGCAAATATGAATTGCTAGCTATTTATCTCTTTCATGAGCTGTGTTCATCAATTAATTTTATTTTTAAGGGATAATTATATATCATTTCTGGTACACAACAGTAAACACGTGATTATGATGTGTCTTTATGTGATTCCCCATATCCGTCAATCATCTTTACTCGTGTTATATTATAAGTTACAAAAGCAGAAGAATATTTAAATGGAAAAAGTTTTAGGTTGGAGAGATGTTATCAAAAGAAATGGATAATATTGAAGCCAAGTGATCAATGACACAATTCCAAGGTGATGCCATGGTTTTATTTGCACACCAGCTGGGTTTAAAGCATTCAAAATCTTTTCGTTTTTGTTTTCAGATAATGAACTCAAAATTATTAAAATAGAAATATCCAATTTAACTATTAAGCGAGGACCTAATCGAGAATTTCCCGAAAATAAAGGTAATCCCATGCCCGTCCCGGCCTGAACTAAAAGTCTAAAATTCCTTGAAAATTAAATTTTTATATTTGATTGTTTTGAAATTCTAATTTTCTCACTTTAAACTATAAACATAAAAGGAAATAAATATTACATTAACCTCAAATCTTTCAAGATATTTCCCTATGTTGTGTGAGTTTGTCATAATAGCTCGCAGATCTGGGAAGCTCGTAGAGAGATAGTTTGACCCAATTAATCAACTCGACCCAAAATCAGTTCAACTCAGAGTAAGCTCAACCTAGGTGAAGCTTGTCACAATGACCAATCCAAACAACTGTTCAACAAATAAAAAATAAGCTTCAATCTCGGATATTTCGGAAGGGATAAGATCAACACCACTGACAGCGCAATCTCAACGCTCAATCACGAAGATCACGAGATTGTAAATCAACTATGATTGCAATCCCAAAATTATCTCTCTTTCCACTAATCACAACTTGTATAAAAACCACTCAAATGATGAGAAAGAGGTTAGCAAATTTGTTTAGGCATAAAATACTTGTTATTATAAGCTCTCAAAAGCAATAAGATAATAATGGACATAAGCTCAAGTTCTAACTTGTTGAACCACTTTAAAAATCCTTGTGTTTTCTTTACATTATTACCGTATTTTATATTCCATTGCTGATTTTCATTAAATCACGCACAAATCCGTTCCGATTCCATCTAGGTCAATCGATTCTCTCAAGTTAGTGCAAATTTTAGTATCAACATTTTGGCGCTAGAAGGAGGGCCTCCGCCTATTTCTCTTATTGCCGGTGAAAACAAGTAATTTCAGTGAACAACCGATCACCTCAGATTCCTAATGGCTCGTACGAGATCCAAAGCACCCACCAGAAACCACAACCAAGTGGAAGCCACCCACCAAGAGGTGAATCAGACCATTGTTCAAGGCCGACCACCAGTACCACCAATGCAATAGGTCGCAAATCAGCTAGGGGCAAGGACCTCTAACCCCAAGAATGGTCAGCTGATGGAGATGATAAAAATGCTAGATGTACAGGTAGTGCAACAGAATGTGGCCGAATTGAGAAACAAGCAGTAGGCCAACTAAAACCTCGATCAACCATACTTTACATAGGTTACACCAACCAGGCAAATCATAACTTTACTGACGACCAATCTGGTTTGTTAGAAGCAAAGAGCGACCATCACCCCTGACATCGTAGGGCACATTCCGTACACAAGCATGAATCCCGAGGGGCAGGTTAATCCTAAGAGGCGACTAAGCAGGTAACCCATGGGGGAAATGAAGACAATGGTCACCAGAGGGATTCTCGTCCTAATCCATGAAATGCCCAACGTCAACATGCCAATTTAACCCATGTCAAAGGCAAGCTCAAACCTCGTAAGCACGCGAGATCAGCCATGCACGCCAATCTGGCAATAACCAATGTTTTACTTTTAACCAACGTTGCGAGCAACACATTGAGGAGCATAATAATACCTACCATCCCAACCACCATGACTCCACCTTGCGCACTAGTGCACAAGATAAAGTAGGCTCGCAAGGGACTAATCTTCGTCTCACCTACTCAAGGTAAGGATGAACAGAGCTCGCAATTAGAATCCTCCTCACAATGAGAATTTGGATCATGTGCAGAAAATGCTTGATGATCTAAGAGCCCACCAGAATAATTCGGCAGAAGAGATAGTAAGTTCTCCATTCATAGAGGAAGTCTATCAGCATTGCTTCCCCAGGGATTTAGGGAGCTAGAGAATAAGTTTGATAGGAAAGGAGATCCTAGAGACCACTTGCATACCTTCAACAATTTGATGGAATTACATCAAGTCTCCGACTTGACAAAGTGCTGATGTTTTGTGGTCACTTTTGTGGTAGATGCCAAGAGGTGGTATAAAAGGCTGAAGGCGAACTCAATCTAATCGTGGCAGCATTTCTCCTTGCTCTATCTCCAATAATTCCAAGCGAGGAGATAGTTCGCCATGTCGATCAGTTATCTGAGCAATATTCATCAAGAGAAAGACGAATCTCTAACCTTGTATTTAACAAGGTTCTAGAATGAAATCACTAAAATAAGTTTGTAGATAGAGTTATAGAAAGAACTCCAGAGTGAAGACCATGTAAGTTTAGTCAAATTCTACCAAATGGCGGCCAAACATCAACGAGTTAAGAGCTCACTGGCAGCCTTAGTTGGTAGCTCCTCAAGAAGAGCCTCTGACCAGCGACAAGACCACCTATCAGAGAAAATGAGAGGCCAAGATCGAGGTGACAGGAATCAGAATAGGTACCAAAAAAGGCAACAAACAAGTCCTCGTTAGGAGAGACAACCTTTTCCTTGGTATGCAAGGTATTCCCCGATAGAAGATGTGGCTCACATCTACTAAGTCTCCCACGAGGCTAGGAATCTACCTCCACCAGAGAGGATGAGAGGGGCAACGAGGAGAAGGGACCGCCAGAAATACTACAAGTTCCACAAGGATATCGAGCACAATTCAAATGAGTATCGCGCTTTGAAAGATTCCATTAAAGACATGATAAAGAGGGGGCATCTGAAAGAGGACATAAGAGAAAATCAAGCTCGTGACAATCCGAGTGAACATAATAATCAGACCCAACAAGTCTAGTTGATCAACGATGTATTAAAGGGTATGATCTATGGGGGACTCGACGTTGTAGGAAGCTCTAGGCATGCTCGCGGGCAATATGCACAAGAAACCAGGACAGACGTAGTTCCCTGAGTAATGAATTACGAAGTAAAGCCACCAAAGCAGCCCAAAATGGAAAGCAAGGTGACAAGTTTCACTAAGGAAGAATGCGACCAATTCTCTCACCACAACCATGATACGATTGTAATTGCGACGAGGATTGGCAATGCCCAAGTTCTTCGGATAATGGTCGACAATGGCAGTGCAACAAACATCATCTTCTTGGGAGCATCCGAGAAATAAGGTTCATCGAGCGGGATTTGAAATCATGCCCATTGCCACTGTACGGATTCACCACAGACAGCTTAGTCCCTAAGGGAACAATAGAGCTGCTTGTGACTCTTGGGGAGAAACCTCTAATAATGACAGTGATGGAGAAGTTCTTGGTGGCCGATTGCCTGACCACTTGTAACGTCATCTTAAAAAGGCCATTCTTGGAAGACTTGAGTGTGGTCACTTCAGTGCAATGTTAGGCAATGAAATTCCCAACTC
This sequence comes from Pistacia vera, assembly GCF_008641045.1. Classification (NCBI taxonomy): domain Eukaryota; kingdom Viridiplantae; phylum Streptophyta; class Magnoliopsida; order Sapindales; family Anacardiaceae; genus Pistacia; species Pistacia vera. The sequence goes on from NW_022196634.1 coordinate 123,246, forward strand.
CAAATGGAATCGAAGTAATCAGGAGTTGCCAAAAATATTCAAGGGAGGGCTACAACGAGGCAATAAATGCAACACAAAAATAGGCACTCCCGAAGACCATGATCATTACTAAGTCCAAGCCAAAGCCCAGACTATTGAAAGATACCATTGATCCTTGTATTTATAAAGAGGAGCCCGCAGCGGGGCCAACAAAAAAGCTACGAGAAGTGCCTGCCAATAAGAAAGACCCAACTCGTGTTTTGAGAATCATGAGTAATCTGAGCAGCGAGTTGGCAGACATTTTAGTGAGGTTTTTGAAGAAAAACCTCGATGTGTTCACTTGGGTTCATACGGACATGATGGGGATTAGCCCCAAAGTAATGTGCCATAGATTGAATGTCAACCCAAAATCCCACCCGATAAGGTATAAGAGAAGGCCTAAGAACTCTGAGCAATCTGGAGCACTCAAAGATTAGTTGATAAGCTCTTAAACATCAACTTTATAAGAGAAGTGAAGTATTCGGATTGGCTTGCCAATTTGGTCTTAGTGGAGCAGTCGAATGGCAAGTGGCAGACTTGCATCAATTTCATAGGTCTCAACAACACTACAACAAAAATGGCCTATGGTAACATGCAAAAAGTGTTACCATAGGTAATTCATAGCATTTATAAGGATGCTATGATAGCCCATGTTACTAAAAAGCAGACATTGGTAACACTTTTTGCATGTTACTAATCATTTCAGTAACTGTCATAAAATGTTGTTGTTAAGTATATTGTAGCACTTATTCGTAGTTACGAATGATTTTTGGTAACATTGCACAAATGCTATAAATAAGTTCTCTGTAACATTCTTAATTGTTACAGTTTAGTTTTCTGTAACATTCTCAAAATGCTATAAATAAGTTTTCTGTAACATTCTCAACCTGTTACAGTTTAGTTTTCTGTAACATTCTCAAAATGCTATAAATAAGTTTTCTGTAACATTCTTAACCTATTGCAGTTTAGTTTTCTGTAACATTCTCAAAATGTTATAAATAAGTTTTCTGTAACATTCTTAACCTGTTACAGTTTAGTTTTAAGTAACATTCTCAAAATGCTATATATAAGTTTTCTGTAACTTTCTTAACATGTTACAGTTTAGTTTTTTGTAACATCTCAAATTGCTATAAATAAGTTTTTTGTAACATTCTTAACCGATTATAGTTTAGTTTTCTGTAACATTGTTAAAATGCTACATAAGAGTTTTTAATAACATGTTAAAAGTGCTACCAAAGTATCATTCATTGCATTTAGTAAATGTTACAAAATTATTTTCCATAATATTTTGAAAGTGTTATCAATGTGTCTGTTATAACATATATAAAATTGTTATAGTTGTTATTTAAATAATACAAATTATAAACAATGATACACTAATTTTCCAAAGAACATTTCATTGATGGTGAACCTTCATATACAAAAAGTTTGCATATATGCCTAATAAATAGGCACCCAACATCCATAAAATCTAATATGCTTCATACATCATATCACATTTTGTAACATATAAACCTTCATATACAAAAAGTTTTATATATGCCTAACAAATATGCACCTATCATTTTTACATTATAATACCTAGATGATTGGAAAATTAACTATGAGCAATAGTTAATACCTTCCAATCATTTAAAAATAATTCTAACAACAAAAACCATCATGCAAACCATCTTTCATTCCAAACTGTGCTTTACCAAAAAAAATACTCTTGCATTTTCACAACCTACAAAACCATTAATACAAAAAAAAAAAATCTTCAAATCCCATGTATATTCTCAAACATGACAACACAAAGAGGAAAAGAACAAGCTTAAATCTCCAACTTCACAAGCATACTATGATAACAGAACATACTATGATAACAGTTCCAGCAGAAAAACCTAAAGCCTTGTTAATGAAATATTGTCAACATAGGCACAAAAAATGGTCATGAGAAATACATATTTTACTGTAATAAACAAGAAACAAACCTAAAGCCTCGTTAATGATATACTGTCATCATTGGCACAAACAATGGTACAAATTACAAAGTTAATCACGTTTCTCCACCAGCAAAGTCTCATTTACCAAACCCCAGGTTCAGAGGCTCATCAAATTTTAGTTCTTCAGAATAAGTTATCACAAAATCATTCCTAGCCAATGAAAGAGTATAAAGCAAAAAGCTTTTTCATCTTTGGAAACTGCAGTTACTTCACTACATAGTGCAAGATGACCAAAGTTAGAACCATAGAAGGAAACATAAGGATTATTGTGGCAAGAAAATTGCAGACTGCAGTATGCAAACTAACTGCTGTAGTTTGCAAACTGTAGTCTAACCTTGCCCAGAATTTCCTGCATGAAGAGTAATGACATGTAGTCTAAACTGTAGTCATACCACACCAACAGTGTTATCGTAGGCCATTTGCTTAGGGAGATCTGCCATACCAGAATCATTTATCGTACAAAGGTGAGGATGGTTCGCACAGTGGGTTAAGCTTGAAGATGGATTCTCCACTTTGCTTCGATACACGTCTTCTAAACATTCCTTTGCTTTGTGAACCTTTGACTGAAGGTAAAAGCTACCATTCTTGGCATTCCTCTCAAATAAATTATCACATTTCTGCACAAGCAATAGTAAAAGTTAACACAATGAATTCAAATCATAGACAGAACACTTAAAAACTGCGACCCCTTGCATGTTTACATAACAAGCAAGAAAGAGATCATCTTAGAAATATTAGAAAATAAAATTAAGATCACACTAATAATTTACTTACTTCACTTGAGCAGCTTTCTTTCCCCTCTTACTCAAAAATGCAGAGAAAAAAATGCAAGAAAATGATTTTTCTGAACTGTAGCTTCATTGATTTGCCTCTTAAAGGATAAGGGCTTCCATTTAGGGTTCAATAGGTTATGGGTATTGGAGATTTTAAGCTAAAAATTTGATGAAACCAATGATTTTCACTAGATTTTTCTGAATGAAGATGATTAACTGTAGGGTATTTTGTTTGACTGAGTAGGTTGGATGAGTTGAAAATGCTTTAAGTGTAGAATGGCTTCATTGACATAACGAAAATTGTGTTAGAAAGAAGGTTGGAGCTGAAATTTTAGTAAAGAAGTAAAATTGAAAAAGTGGCGTGAATTGGAGAAGATGAGCGAATAAAGGTATTAGGTATGTTTTTTTTTTTTTTTTGGGCGGGGGGGGGGGGGGGGGGGGGGGGGAGGGGGGATGGGGGATGGGGTGGGGTATTTTGTTTGGCAGGTAGACAAATTTTTTTCTAGGTTAAAGTTTAGAAAAATAAAATTTGTTATTATATTTTGATTTAGTAACACTTTTAAGTGTTACAATATTTTAATTTAATGAAATCAATATGATTTCAATACACGCAAATTGCCTACGGGCCGGGACGCATTGCCCCTTGCACCTCTACCCATTGACTGGGCAATGAGACTCCCGAGTGCGTATGTGTGACCCCTTATTGTTGAAGTGGTGGACAACTCTAACACTTGGGAGACGAAACAACACCAAAAAGTGACGAAATCACACCGAGAATTAACGTGAAGAGTCAAGACAGTGAAATGGCTTTTTCAAGTGAGATTTCGAGTCAACCAAGCTTACAGAATGTGGATCTAACCTTAGGGAGTATGGACCAGCCCTTAGGATGTCTAGAAGTTGCTAAAAAAACTATGAAATTAAAGTCATTGAGAAGATGAATGGACACAGATGGAGGAAGCTTAATGGTCGTTAGAATCCAGGAAGGTGTTACGTGACGATGGCCAGCCATTGGAGAAGGAAAATGGTCGTCCAAGGTGGAAGTTGGACGGTCTCTGAAAAATGGATGAAGATGGGTGGACGTTTTTGGCTTTGCATTTAATCTTCCATCTTCCTTTTATACTATTTGTAAAAACATTTGTTTGGTCCCTACATGAATGAGATGTAACAAAGTAAAGCCCAAATAGTAAATTTGACCCCTAAACAATAAAAATGAGACAAAATTAACCTCATTCTTATTGGCGGGAATAATATTTTGTTTTCCGCTAAATAATTGGGTTTATGGTAACACTTATAAAATGTTATTGTATTTTGATTATATGGTAACATTATAAAAAAGTTACTATATTATTAGGTTTATTGTAACACTTTAAAAATGCTACTGTAGATATAGTTTCCATAACATTTAAGAAGAAAAGTTACCATTGATATAAAATGTGCTACAAAGAGTTAAAGTATTACATATAAAAATTGTTATCGTAACATTTTAACATCAATTGTTACTATAGATAGTCTACGATAACACTTTAAGGAAAAGTGCTACTGTCCAGTGTTGCCGTAGGCCATTTTTGTTGTAGTGAGAGCCTATCCCAAAGACAACTTTCCGCTATACCGGATCGATCAGCTAGAAGATGTGACAGTAGGGAACACACTACTAAGCTTCATGGATGCATACTTGGGAAACAACCAAATCCTAATGTATCAGCCCAATGAAAAACACACTTCCTTTAATACTAATTGGGGTATTTACTATTACAGGATTATGTTGTTTGGACTAAAGAATGCTGGAGCGATCTACCAACTTTTGGTAAATCAAATGTTCCCTGGACAAATTGGCTAGAGCATGGAGGTGTATATTGATGACATGTTCGTCAAATCAAAGGTCGCCTAAAACAACATCGAGCATCTGGGACAAATGTTCACTATCTTCAAGAAGTACCAGATGTGACTGAATCCCTTGAAGTGTGCTTTCAGAGCAAGCTCGGGAAAGTGCTTAGGTTTCCTAGTAAACCAGCAAGGTGTTCAAGCCAACCCAAATAAGATTCAAGCTCTACTAAACATGTAGAGTTCAACCAAAATAATGTAGTTTTAGAGTTTAACAAGGCAAGTGGCCGCACTGAGCAGGTTTGTTTCCCGAGAAATTGATAGATGTCTGCCATTGTTTGAAACCTTGAAAAGCAATAAGGGTTTCAAATGGACAAAGGAGTGCGAGAGAGCATTCTAGGAGTTAAAGAGGCACTTTGGGCAACCTCATTTGTTGTTAAAGCCCATCCTAGGCGAGCCCCTCCTGTTGTACTTACCGGTATTCAAGTCTGCGATCAATGCAACTTTTGTAAGCGAGGAAGGGGGAGTTTAGTGGCCAGTCTATTATGTGAGCAAGTGGTTACTCGATGCTAAAACAAGGCATCTAGAGATGGAGAAGCTCGCTTATGCACTCATCATAGCCACTTGGAAATTGAATCCTACTTCCAGATATAGTTTGTGCATGTACTCACCAATTTTTTGCTAAAAAAGGTAATGCAAAAGCCCGAAGCATCAAGGAGATTGATTCAGTGGACTACAGAACTAAGTCAGCATGACATTAAGTACTTCCCAAGAACAACAATTAAAGGCCAAGCATTGGTGATTTCATTTTAGAGTTCTCATATCAACCCAAAGGGGAGTCAAGCTCGCTCAAAGCACGCACTTCAGATGAAAATAGTTCAGTGGAAAACAAGCTGAATAGCTTATGCCAATGGACTTTTTACGTAGATAGGTCCTCAAATGAAAAGAAGGTAAAGGTTAGGCTCCTGCTCAAAGGTCCTAAGAGAGATCCATTCCAGGCTGTAGTTAGGTTTAGTTTTTCCGTTTCGAACTATGAGGCAGACTATGAGGCCATGCTAGCAGGAATATGCCTGGCCAAAGAAATAGGGGCAGAATCAATCAGAATCTACAGTGATTCTTAGCTTGACATCCATTAAGTCTCGGGGAATACCAAGCCAAAGAGGAGAGAATGACATCCTATCTCTAGAAGGTAAAATATGAGCTTGAACATTTCAAAGTTTATACAGTGTAGTAGATTCCTAAGGAATGGAATTCAGTGGTCGATGCTCTAGCTTGCTTGGCCTCAGCGATGAGCAAAGAAACTATGGACTCCATCCCAATCAAATTTCTGCCAAGTCCAAGCATCCTCATATCTAAAGAAGCAGTTTAGCAAAAAGGCAAAGATTTAGTTGGATGGACTCAATAACGAATACTTAAGAGATGGAACAATCCCCTAGGGAAGAAATGAAGCTAAAACCCTTCGAGCAAAATCAGCTCGCTATACGTCTATCAACAAAAGGTTGTATAAGCGAGGCTATAGCACTCCACTTTTGCGGTGCATAGATCATGAGGATGCAAAGTACATTCTGAGGGAAATCTAGGAGGGAATCTGTGAAAACAACATTAGGGGCCGATCTTTGGTGTACAAAGTACTCCGCCAGGGGTATTATTGGTCGATAGTTTTTGATGATGTGACTGACTTTGTACGGAAGTATGACAGGTGTCAGAGGTTCACATATATTTCACGAGCTCTACCTAAAGAATTAACAACTCTGAGAAGCCGGTGGCCATTTGCAGTCTAGGGGATCGATCTACTAGGCCCGTTACCTCAAGGAAAGGGAGGTGTAAAGTTTGTAGTGGTCACCTTGGACTATTTCACCAAATAAGCAGAAACTGAACCTTTGGCAATGATAACATCAAAGAAGCTAAAGGATTTTGTCTACAAAAGCATCATCTGCAGGTTTGGAAGCCCATATACCATTATCACTAATAATGGAAAGTAGCTCGCTTGTGAGGATTTCCAATCGTTTTGCAAGAGGCTCAGCATGAAAAAGAGTTTCTCAGCGGTCTATCAACCTCAAGACAATAGACAAGTCGAAGCAGTGAACAACGTGATCAAGCATACCATGAAGAAAAAGCTTGACTGCGAGACGGGTAGACAAGCTACTGGAAGTCCTATGGTCATATAGAACCACGACTAGAAGCTCGACAGGCGAGACCCCATTCTCACTTGCCTATGGATGCAAAGCAACGACCCCAATTGAAGTTAGAGTAAGTTCATAGCGGATAGAGATCTTCAACAAAGATAACAATGAAGAACTCTTACAGTTAAAACTAGACTTGATCAAGGAATATTAGGCTAAGTCTCAATTAGGAGTAGCCTAAACCAGCAGCAAGTGAAGAGATACTTCAACTCAAAAGTTAAAAATTGGACTTTGGGGTAGGCGATCTAGTCCTAAGGAAGGTCGTTCCTGGAGCACATAATACAAACTTGGGGGCACTTGGGCCCAAGTGGGAAGGTCCTTTTTGGATCTTAGAAAAGCTTGTACAAGGAACTTTTCACCTGGAATATGTAAACGACATAGCCGTTTTGTGAGCATGGAATGCCGAGCACCTGCATAGGTACTATCGGTGAATAGCTCGAATTTTTGGTTTGTTAATTTTAAGTTTTCTTTTTTATTTTAATTATCATGAGTTGTAAGGCCACTTATGGTCGATAAAATTTCCAATAAATGATAAGTACTATTCAGTGTATCTTTTTTGTATTTTTATGTCCATTAAGATCATAGTTAGAATAATTACTATTGAAGAAATTCGAAGTTTAAAGCTAAAAAAGATGGCCTAATTATCTAGCTGAGCCATAATTTGAGCTCAAGGGTATATTTCCCAACTTGACGAAAAGCAACTCAGAAAACAACTAAGAAAAGCACGTCAAAGGGAAAGTCAAAATAACTAGTCGACTAAAAATCGAGACGACTAACTAACCCTAGCTCGACGTCATTGCGAGAAAAAGTCTGTTCAAAAAGTTCTTAAGAAAGCAGACAACTCATAACTTAAGAGCAAAATTCGACTTTATCAACCAGTTCGGTAAGGTAGACTACTATGACTTCACAGAAAGAAGTATAAAAGCAGTAAACGAAACATCGAAGAAAGTGATTGGATAGTTTTTCTTTTCATTGATTGATTGGTGAACATTACAAAAACCAAAAAAGAAGGAAAAAAAAAAAAAAAGAACAACATTCAAGAAGACTGGCACTATCAAGTTTAACCTAGTGCTAGATTTTGTTAGAGTAGATGCCCTAGAGCCAATCAATTATTGTAGAATTGACTTTTTGTAATAATGTTCATTAATCAATAAAAGGCATTTTATTCTATATTGCGTAAATCATTATTATTGCAATATGTATTGTTCGTATTTGTTTGGAGCACCAGTTTTATAATTTTAGGAACTAATTGCAGTTTTAAGGGGTATTTATAATTATTGAAAAATTCGGGATTATTAATTAAATTTTTAAAATATTGTATTAAGGCGGAACGCCCGCCTTTGACCAATTCAAGTCCTGGTCCAATTTCAGACAACTGGTATATATAGCCAATATGAATTGCTAGCTATTTATCTCTTTCATGAGCTGTGTTCATCAATTAATTTTATTTTTAAGGGATAATTATATATCATTTCGGTACACAACAGTAAACGTGATTATGAGTGTCTTTATGTGATTCCCCATATCCGTCAATCACTTTACTCGTGTTATATTATAGTTACAAAAGCGAAGAATATTTAAATGGAAAAAGTTTAGGTTGGAGAGATGTTATCAAAAGAAATGGATAATATTGAAGCCAAGTGATCAATGACACAATTCCAAGGTGATGCCATGGTTTTATTTGCACACCAGCTGGGTTTAAAGCATTCAAATCTTTCGTTTTTGTTTTCAGATAATGAAATCAAAATTATTAAAATAGAATATCCCATTTAACATTAAGCGAGGACCTACGAGAATTTCCCGAAATAAAGGTAATCCCATGCCCGTCCGGCCTGAAATAAAAGTCAAAATTCCTTGAAAATTAAATTTTTATATTTGATTGTTTGAAATTCTAATTTTCTCACTTTAAACTATAAAATAAAAGGAAATAAATATTACATTAACCTCAAATCTTTCAAGATATTTCCCTATGTTGTGTGGAGTTGTATAATAGCTCGCAGATCTGGGAAGCTCGTAGAGAGATAGTTTGACCCAATTAATCAACTCGACCCAAAATCAGTTCAACTCAGAGTAAGCACACTAGGTGAGCTTGTCACATGACCCATCCAAACAAATGTTCAACAAAATAAAAATAAGTTCAATCTCGGATATTTCGGAAGGGATAAGATAAACACACTGACAGCGCAATCTCAACGCTCAATCACGAGATCACGAGATGTAAATCAACTATGATTGCAATCCCAAAATATCTCTCTTCCACTAATCACAACTTGTATAAAAACCACCAAATGATGAGAAGAGGTTAGCAATTTGTTTAGGCATAAAATAATTGTTATTATAGCTCTCAAAAGCAATAAGATAATAAGGACATAAGCTCAAGTTCTAACTTGTTGAACCACTTTAAAATCCTTGTGTTTTCTTTACATTATTACCGTATTTTATATTCCATTGGTGATTTTCATTAAATCACGCACAAATCCGTTCGATTCCATCTAGGTCAATCGATTCTCTCAAGTTAGTGCAAAATTTAGTATCAACATTTTGGCGCTAGAAGGAGGGCCTCCGCCTATTTCTTATTGCGGTGTGAAACAAGTAATTTCAGTGAACAACCGATCACCTCAGATTCCTAATGGCTCGTACGAGATCCAAAGCACCCACCAGAAACCACAACCAAGTGGAAGCCACCCACCAAGAGGTGAATCAGACCATTGTTCAAGGCCGAACCCCAGTAAAACAATGCAATAGGTCGCAAATCAGCTAGGGCAAGGACCCTTAACCCCAAGAATGTCAGCTGATGGAGATGAAAAAATGCTAGATGTACAGGTAGTGCAACAGAATGTGGCCGAATTGAGAAACAAGCAGTAGGCCAACTAAAACCTCGATCAACCATACTACATAGGTTACACCAACCAGGACAATCATAACTTTACTGACGACCAATCTGGTTTGTTAGAAGCAAAGAGCGACCATCACCCCTGACATCGTAGGGCACATTCCGTACACAAGCATGAATCCCGAGGGGCAGGTTAATCCAAAGGCGACTAAGCAGGTAACCCATGGGGGAAATGAAGACAATGGTCACCAGAGGGATTCTCGTCCTAATCCATGAAATGCCCAACGTCAACATGCCAATTAACCCATGTCAAAGGCAAGCTCAAACCTCGTAAGCACGCGAGATCAGCCATGCACGCCAATCTGGCAATAACCAATGTTTTACTTTTAACCAACGTTGGAGCAACACATTGAGGGCATAATAATACCTACCATCCCAACACCATGACTCACCTTGCGCACTGTGCACAAGATAAAGTAGGCTCGCAAGGGACTATCTTCGTCTCACCTACTCAAGGTAAGGATGAACAGAGCTCGCAATTAGAATTCCTCACAATGGAATTTGGATCATGTGCAGAAAATGCTTGATGATCTAAGAGCCACCAGAAAACGGCAGAAGAGATAGTAGTGTCTCCCTCATAGAGGAAGCTATCAGCATTGCTTCCCCAGGGATTTAGGGAGCTAGAGAATAAGTGTTGATGGAAAGGAGATCCTAGAGACCACTTGCATACCTTCAACAATTTGATGGAATTACATCAAGTCTCGACTTGACAAAGTGCTGATGTTTTGTGGTCACTTTTGTGGTAGATGCCAAGAGGTGGTATAAAAGGCTGAAGGCGAACTCAATCTAATCGTGGGCGACATTTCTCCTTGCTTATCTCAATAATTCCAAGCGGGAGATAGTTCGCCATGTCGATCAGTTATCTGAGCAATATTCATCAAGAGAAAGACGAATCTCTAACCTTGTATTTAACAAGGTTCTAGAATGAAATCACTAAAATAAGTTTGTAGATAGAGTTATAGAAAGAACTCCAGAGTGAGACCATGTAAGTTTAGTCAAATTTTACCAATGGCGGCCAAACATCAACGAGTTAAGAGCTCACTGGCAGCCTTAGTTGGTAGCTCTCAAGAAGAGCCTCTGACCAGCGACAAGACCACCTATCAGAGAAAATGAGAGGCCAAGATCGAGGTGACAGGAATCAGAATAGGTACCAAAAAAGGCAACAAACAAGTCCTCGTTAGGAGAGACAACCTTTTCCTGGTATGCAAGGTATTCCCCGATAGAAGATGTGGCTCACATCTACTAAGTCTCCCACGAGGGTAGGAATCTACCTCCACCAGAGAGGATGAGAGGGGCAACGAGGAGAAGGGACCGCCAGAAATACTAAAAGTTCCACAAGGATATCGAGCACAAATCAAATGAGTATCGCGCTTTGAAAGATTCCATTAAAGACATGATAAAGAGGGGCATCTGAAAGAGGACATAAGAGAAAATCAAGCTCGTGCAATCCGAGTGAACATAATAATCAGACCCAACAAGTCTGTTGATCAACGATGTATTAAAGGGTATGATCTATGGGGGACCGACGTTGTAGGAAGCTCTAGGCATGCCGCGGGCAATATGCACAAGAAACCAGGACGAAGTAGTTCCCTGAGTAATGAATTACGAAGAAAAGCCACCAAAGCAGCCCAAAATGGAAAGCAAGGTGACAAGTTTCACTAGGAAGAATGCGACCAATTCTCTCACCACAACCATGATACGATTGTAATTGCGAGCGAGGATTGGCAATGCCCAAGGCTCGGATAATGGGTCGACAATGGAGTGCAACAAACATCATCTTCTGGGAGCATCCGAGAAATAAGGTTCACGAGCGGGATTTGAAATCATGCCCATTGCCACTGTACGGATTCACCACAGACAGCTTAGTCCCTAAGGGAACAATAGAGCTGCTTGTGGACTCTGGGGAGAAACCTCTAATAATGACAGTGATGGAGAAGTTCTTGGTGGCGATTGCCTGACCACTTGTAACGTCATCTTAAAAAGGCATTCTTGGAAGACTGATGTGGTCACTTCAGTGCAATGTTAGGCAATGAAATTCCCAACTCCAAATGGAATCGAAGTAATCAGGAGTTGCAAAAATATTCAAGGGAGGGCTACAACGAGGAATAAATGGAACACAAAAATAGGCACTCCGAAGACCATGATCATTACTAAGTCCAAGCCAAAGCCAGACTATTGAAAGATACCATTGATCCTTGTATTTATAAAGAGGAGCCCGCAGCGGGGCCAACAAAAAAGCTACGAGAAGTGCCTGCCAATAAGAAAGACCCAACTCGTGTTTGAGAATCATGAGTAATCTGAGCAGCGAGTTGGCAGACATTTTAGTGAGGTTTTTGAAGAAAAACCTCGATGTGTTCACTGGGGTTCATACGGACATGATGGGGATTAGCCCCAAAGTAATGTGCCATAGATGAATGTCAACCAAAATCCCACCCCGATAAGGTATAAGAGAAGGCCTAAGAACTCTGAGCAATCTGGGCACTCAAAGATTAGTTGATAAGCTCTTAAACATCAACTTTATAAGGAAGTGAAGTATTCGGATTGGCTTGCCAATTTGGTCTTAGTGGAGCAGTCGAATGGCAAGTGGCAGACTTGCATCAATTTCATAGGTCTAACAACACTACAACAAAAATGGCCTATGGTAACATGCAAAAAGTGTTACCATAGGTAATTCATAGCATTTATAAGGATGCTATGATAGCCATGTTACTAAAAGCAGACATTGGTAACACTTTGCATGTTACTAATCATTTCAGTAACTGTCATAAAATGTTGTTGTAAGTATATTGTAGCACTTATTCGTAGTACGAATGATTTTTGGTAACATTGCACAAATGCTATAAATAAGTTCTCTGTAACATTCTAATTGTTACAGTTTAGTTTTCTGTAACATTCTCAAAATGCTATAAATAAGTTTTCTGTAACATTCTCAACCTGTTACAGTAGTTTTCTGTAACATTCTCAAAATGCTTAAATAAGTTTTCTGTAACATTCTTAACCTATTGCAGTTAGTTTTCTGTACATTTCAAAATGTATAAATAAGTTTTCTGTAACATTCTTAACCTGTTACAGGTTAGTTTTAAGTAACATTCTCAAAATGCTATATATAAAGTTTTCTGTAACTTTCTAACATGTTACAGTTTAGTTTTTTGTAACATCTCAAAGTATTTAAATAAGTTTTTTGTAACATTCTTAACCGATTATAGTTTAGTTTTCTGTAACATTTGTTAAAATGCTACATAAGAGTTTTTTAATAACATGAAAAGTGCTACCAAAGTATATTCATTGCATTAGTAAATGTTACAAAATTATTTTCCATATATTTTGAAAGTGTTACAAGTGGTCTGTTATAACATATATAAAATTGTTATAGTGTTATTTAAATAATACAAATTATAAACAAGATACACTAATTTTCCAAAGAACATTTCATGATGGTGAACCTTCATATACAAAAAGTTTGCATATATGCCTAATAAATAGGCACCCAACATCCATAAAATCTAATATGCTTCATACATCAATCACATTTTGTAACATATAAACCTTCATATACAAAAAGTTTTATATATGCCTAACAAATATGACCTATCATTTTTACATTATATAACTAGATGATTGGAAAATTAACTATGAGCAATAGTTAATACCTTCCAATCATTTAAAAATAATTCTAACAAACAAAAACCATCATGCAAACCATTTTCATTCCAAACTGTGCTTACCAAAAAAAAATACTCTGCATTTTCACAAACCTACAAAACCATTAATACAAAAAAAAAAATCTTAAATCCCATGTATATTCTCAAACATGACAACACAAGAGGAAAAGAACAAGCTTAAATCTCCAACTTCACAAGCATACTATGATAACGAACATACTATGATAACAGTTCCAGCAGAAAAACCTAAAGCCTTGTTAATGAAATATTGTCAACATAGGCACAAAAAATGGTCATGAGAAATACATATTTACTGTAATAAACAAGAAACAAACCTAAAGCCCGTTAATGATATACTGTCATCATGGCACAAACAATGGTACAAATTACAAAGTTAACACGTTTTCCACAGCAAAGTTCATTTACCAAACCCCAGGTTCAGAGGCTCATCAAATTTTAGTTCTTCAGAATAAGTTATCACAAAATCATTCCTAGCCAATGAAAGAGTATAAAGCAAAAAGCTTTTTATCTTGGAAACTGCAGTTACTTCACTACATAGTGCAAGATGACAAAGTTAGAACCATAGAAGGAAACATAAGGATTATTGTGGCAAGAAAATTGCAGACTGCAGTATGCCAACTAGCTGTAGTTGCAAACTGTAGTCTAACCTTGCCCAGAATTTCCTGCATGAAGAGTAATGACATGTAGTCTAAACTGTAGTCATACCACACCAACAGGTGATCGTAGGCCATTTGCTTAGGGAGATCTGCCATACCAGAATCATTTATCGTACAAAGGTGAGGATGGTTCGCACAGTGGGTTAAGCTTGAAGATGGATTCTCCACTTTGCTTGATACACGTTTCTAAACATTCCGCTTTGTGGAACCTTTGACTGAAGGTAAAAGCTACCATCTTGGCATTCCTCTCAAATAAATTATCAAATTTCTGCACAAGCAATAGTAAAAGTTAACACAATGAATTCAAATCATAGACAGAAAACTTAAAAACTGCGACCCCTTGCATGTTTACATAACAAGCAAGAAAGAGATCATCTTAGAAATATTAGAAAATAAAATTAAGATCACACTAATAATTTACTTACTTCACTGAGCAGCTTTCTTTCCCCTCTTACTCAAAAATGCAGAGAAAAAAAAGCAAGAAAATGATTTTTCGAACTGTAGCTTCATTGATTTGCCTCTTAAAGGATAAGGGCTTCCATTTAGGGTTCAATAGGTTATGGGTATTGGAGATTTTAAGCTAAAAATTTGATGAAACCAATGATTTTACTAGATTTTTCTGAATGAAGATGATTAACTGTAGGGTATTTTGTTTGACTGAGTAGGTTGGATGAGTTGAATGCTTTAAGGTAGAATGGCTTCATTGACATAACGAAAATTGTGTTAGAAAGAAGGTTGGAGCTGAAATTTTAGTAAAGAAGTAAAATGAAAAAGTGGCTGAATTGAGGAAGATGAGCGAATAAAGGTATTAGGTATGTTTTTTTTTTTTTTTGGGCGGGGGGGGGGGGGGGGGGGGGGGGGGGATGGGGGGTGGGTTGGGGGTATTTGTTTGGCAGGTAGACAAAATTTTTCTAGGTTAAAGTTTAGAAAAATAAATTTGTTATTATATTTTGATTTGTAACACTTTTAGTGTTAACAATTTTAATTTAATGAAATCAATATGATTCAATACACGCAAATTGCCTACGGGCCGGGACGCATTGCCCTTGCACCTCTACCCATTGACTGGGCAATGAGACTCCCGAGTGCGTATGTGTGACCCCTTATTGTGAAGTGGTGGACAACTCTAACACTTGGGAGACGAAACAACACCAAAAAGTGACGAAATCACACGAGAATTAACGTGAAGAGTCAAGACAGTGAAATGGCTTTTCAAGTGAGATTTCGAGTCAACCAAGCTTACAGAATGTGGATCTAACCTTAGGGAGTATGGACCAGCCTTAGGATGTCTAGAAGTTGCTAAAAAAACTATGAAATTAAAGTCATTGAAGAGATGAATGGACACAGATGGAGGAAGCTTAATGGTCGTTAGAATCCAGGAGGTGTTACGTGACGATGGCCAGCCATTGGAGAAGGAAAATGGTCGTCCAAGGTGGAAGTTGGACGGTCTCTGAAAAAGGATGAAGATGGGGGACGTTTTTGGCTTTGCATTAATCTTCCATCTTCCTTTTATACTATTTGTAAAAACATTTGTTTGGTCCCTACATGAATGAGATGTAACAAAGTAAAGCCCAAATAGTAAATTTGACCCCAAACAATAAAAATGAGACAAAATTAACCTCATTCTTATTGGCGGGAATAATATTTTGTTTTCCGCTAAATAATTGGGTTTATGGTAACACTTAAAATGTTATTGTATTTTGATTATATGGTAACATTATAAAAAAGTTACTATATTATAGGTTTATTGTAACACTTTAAAAATGCTACTGTAGATATAGTTTCCATACATTTAAGAAGAAAAGTTACCATTGATATTAAATGTGCTACAAAGAGTTAAAGTATTACATATAAAATTGTTATCGTAACATTTTAACATCAATTGTTACATAGATAGTCTACGATAACACTTAAGGAAAAGTGCTACTGTCAGTGTTGCCGTAGGCCATTTTTGTTGTAGTGAAGGCTATCCCAAAGACAACTTTCCGCTATACTAGATCGATCAGCAGAAGATGTGACGTAGGGAAAACCACTACTAAGCTTCATGGATGCATATGGGAAACAACCAAATCCTAATGTATCAGCCCAATGAAAAACACACTTCCTTTAATACTAATGGGGTATTTACTAATACAGGGTTATGTGTTTGGACTAAAGAATGTTGAAGCGATCTACCAACTTTTGGTAAATCAAATGTTCCCTGGACAAATTGGTGCTAGATCATGGAGGTTGATATTGATGACATATTCCTCAAATCAAAGGTCGCCTAAAACAACATCGAGCATTGGGACAAATGTTGGTTCCTTAAAAAGTATCAACGTAACTGAATCCCTTGAAGTGTGCTTTCAGAGCAAGCTCGGGAAAGTGCTTAGGTTTCCTAGTAAACCAGCAAGGGTTCAAGCCAACCCAAATAAGATTCAAGCTCTACTAAACATGTAGAGTTCAACCAAAATAATGTAGTTTTAGAGTTTAACAAGGCAAGTGGCCGCACTGAGCAGGTTTGTTTCCCGAGAAATTGATAGATGTCTGCCCTTGTTTGAACCTTGAAAAGCAATAAGGGTTTCAAATGGACAAGGAGTGCGAGAGAGCATTCTAGGAGTTAAAGAGGCACTTTGGGCAACCTCATTTGTTGTTAAAGCCCATCCTAGGCGAGCCCCTCCTGTTGTACTTACCGGTATTCAAGTCGCGATCAATGCAACTTTTGTAAGGAGGAGGGGGAGTTTAGTGGCAGTCTATTATGTGGAGCAAGTGGTTACTCGATGCTAAAACAAGGCATCTAGAGATGGGAAGAGCGCTTATGCAATCATCATAGCCACTTGGAAATTGAATCCTACTTCCAGATATAGATGTTGTGCATGTACTCACCAATTTTTTGCTAAAAAAGGTAATGCAAAAGCCCGAAGCATCAAGGAGATTGATTCAGTGGACTACGAACAAGTCAGCATGACATTAAGTACTCCCAAGAACAACAATTAAAGGCCAGCATTGGTGATTTCATTTTAGAGTTCTCATATCAACCCAAAGGGGAGTCAAGCTCGCTCAAAGCACGCACTTCAGATGAAAATAGTTCAGTGGAAAACAAGCAAGAATAAAGTGATTATATAATAACTGCTTACACTCTAGATTTTTACAGCGAAAAGAACTTGCTAGACGGGCCATTTTTAAAATAAAAAGTAAAAAATGTGATATCTCAAATCATTTTTCCTTGTTATCTAAGCAAATGGAAATGTTCGAAAACTTGTGGGATTTTATATGTTATGAAAACAATAATAATAACATAAATTGAATTAGCTTATAAATTTTGAATTGGCTCGATTAGAAAGATGAATATATATATTTTGGCGAAGAACGTAGCTAGTATATATTAGTGTTCTAAAACCCAGACCAGACCAGTTGGTCAGACCGATCCGACTGAGAACCGCAGCCTCTCCAGTGGGGTTCTGATTCTAGGAGATTTCTACTAGATTTCAAACCTATATGGACTAATTTGTAATATATTAAAATTTTTGGGATTAATTAAAATTTTTAAAATATTTTTGTAGCTAACCACACTAGCTAAGCCGGGAACCACGCCCTTGACCAAGTCAAGTCCTAGTCCGATTTTCATAACCTTGCTATATATAGCCTATAGCCTAGCACCCATTGACTCTCAAGAGATATCCACTCGCCTCCTGTTGGAGAAAGAGCTAGGCATACTGCATACATTGATATTCCTGAGAGTTTAAACCCTAAATTTTCCAATCAGAAAATGACCCACGTCACAAATGATTAAAATTTTCAAACACGATCTAATCATTTATTCAAAGGATAAGACTAAATTTAGTTCAGGTTCCTGCTCAAACTTTTCTTATTATTAGTCTTATATTTTGCATAGTTTCGATTTCTGGTAAATGATAGACCACTTTCTTGAAGAAGGAAAGTTAGGCTACATATTTGATTTGACACTCATGGCCTTTTGAATTTAAACATATTGCTCAAGAGGATACACCGACCGTTGAATTGAATGCTTTTCAAAAAAAATCGTTCGAAAAAATTCTTGATCACGCTACTGCTTCTTATGTATAATTCGATATGTGTTTGATCAATAAAACATGTATAAAATATCATGTAATATATGCATGTGCTATATATCTTTATGAAAAATTCCTCACTACGCTACTGCTCATGTGAAAAGAATGTATGATAATAGTGGTGGAGGTGAGCCAAAAGCCGCTGGGAACTACCTATTCGTTACTCTCAAAGTACAAAATAAAGTCTGCAAACATTTTCAAATCGGTGTGACAGTGAACATGCAGAAATGAACGTTGGAATATTGCTTACCAATAGATGGAGATTCAATATCGGTGGTGAAGACTTTGGTGATTGTTGATGTTTGATTTTGATATGAACGATTTCGGACATGTAAAGTGCCAAAAAATTATACGTGAATAGATTATAGAAAGTGGATGAAGTATTGTGATAACAGTTGTATACAAGTACGTAAAATAAAGTTGGCTAGATAGTTTGTATAATGGTTCGGATGCTTATAAACGACTCCTACATCCATTGTGATTTGTATTTATAAGTATTATTTTCTTAATCGTTACATAGGTTTACGATAGGGTCACGATTTGCGGTATGTGATTATAAGTATTTGTATTCTAAGATGATGTTAAGTCAGTCTCTTTCTAATAATATGTTTGTTGTTTGCTTTGTGTAATTTATGTGTCTCTAACCTTTATTTTGTGAAGGAGAGTTGCCTATTTATACCCGTTTTGCTCAAGATAATACATGGTTTTTGCAAGTGTTCTAATGGCGTGAAGATTTTTCCTGCCTTCCCATTCATTGAGAACCTCCATGCATATCCTCAAATTAAATGGGTTTTAGATAAGTGTGCGAACCAAATTCACTCAAACACCAAATTCATTCTTAAGGTGATTTTTAACAGCTAATATTATTTTTTTTTTTTTTTTTTTTGGGTACATGTCGAATTCTGGTTGGTGGAGAGATCTATTGAATCCTGATTGGTGGAGATGACGTAAATGCATGTCAACTCTTATTTTTAGGCACAACAGTGATGATGCTGAAATCTCACCTTCCAAATAGGTTTTTTTTTTTTTTCATTTTCTTGGTAGATCGATCCACTTCGTATTTATAATTTTGTTCATCAATATGAATGCAAGTCGTCTTGTTGGCTTATCTTTTAATTGATTCATCTCTTCCTCACAATAGTAATTGTATTCGCACGTGAATCTAATTATATAGCCTTTATAATTAGCAAAATTGTCGGCCGATTTGGTTGGCCTGGATTTGGTTCACGTTTCAATCTAGGAGAAAAATTATATCAAATGAAAGAATGGAGTTGTCATGAGTAATATAAGAGAAGATTTGATCAATTACGTAAGAAAGAAAATTTATGTCGTGTGTGTGGATAAATATATCATTATTAAGTCATGCTATACATATCAAATAAGACTTCAAATTTATTGTTCAAGAGATGTGTTATCTTATGCGGTATTAATGCATCCTTTATCATATCAACTTATCATTTACACGTCAATATTGATACCGTAGAATGACATTACATTATTCATCCCGATTCGATAAAAAAAAAAAAAAAAAAAAATCGACTTGCTCTAGAGTCAAGATGATTGATTAATTAAGTATGAATGATAAGTTGATCGTTTCAATTCCTTGATCGAAGATATATAAACTTCATTGGCAAACTAAGGAATTGAAGGTGATGGGTAAATATATGTATTCCTACATCAACCGCTCTTTCGAATGTGTCATTTCATACAGAATTATCAAGTTAATTTGAACACATTTGGGAGGTTAGGTTAACCTATTACTTTCAAATATTTATGAAAATTGAATTGACTAAACCATGCATGCATCATTTCAATCTAAAGCATATACTTAAGTTTCCAAAATTCTATATCTAAAGTCTCACACTTAGAAAGATCGATCAGTCGTGATATTGCACAGATACCAATACCACAATCACTTTAGAAATATAAGGAAATATTTTGTATTACATACCATATGCTAGCACCCATTGATTCTCAAGATATATCCACTGGCCCCCTGATGAAGAAAGAAAGTACTAGGCATACATCATAATCACAGAAATTTAATTAATTTGAATCTTGTCTGCATCGGCATGAAAAATGTGGGTCTAAAGAGGAAATTAATAATTTGATCATCATCAGCAGCAGCAGCAGCATCATAACATTATCTTCCTTCAAGCAACTTTACGACTCTTTTTAAGTGTCAAACTTTTGTTTTTAAATGCAATCCAAATTCGAGGCTCTTGCTCTAATAAATATGTACATGTTTTCTCAGGCGTGCGCAAAGATTGATCCATTGATGTTATTCCTGAGAGTTTAAACCCTAAATTGTCCAATCAGAAAAGGACCCACATCATGAATGATTAATTCTTTCAAACATTGATTCATAGATAACATTCTAATCATTTATTCAAAGGATAAGACTAATATGAGTTGAGGTTTCTGCTCAAACTTTTCATAGTTTCCCACCACCCCACATTACATACCTACAGTTTTCCTTTTGTATCTCTTTGGCTAATGTCATTTTCTGCAAGATTTTCCAGCTCTCTTCTTAATATTCCATGCGGAAAAACTAAACTTGACACTGTTTATATATAAATTATATCTATCATCCAAATATAAGAGAAGCATCGATATATTCGTATGATGAGGCATTGTGATGTGCTCTAGATAATTAATCAGTTATCAAGTTATTTGATGCGATTGACAAACAATTAAGGTGACATTTGATGATGCATAGACTGATTTAATTATTAATCTGACTGCAGACTAACAGCAGATGGAGAGAATAAAAGTTGGTGAGAAGAAATATCTATGAAAATTATTGATGTACTCGCCATGCTGCCATTCTTATTTAAGTATAAACCCGAAAATATATGTTTAGTGAATACTTAATCTAAACATAATATAATCAAAAATTAATTATATATTATAATAATTTAGTTCTTTTTGTTGGCCTGAGTACGATTACAATATTCTATGCGATCTCAATCGATCACATCCAATATCAAATCAAACCCTTGATAATAGTTGATTGAACAACAGTATATTAGTGGGTGCTGTATTTTCAAAAAGAAGATCGATCTCTTATCATTCTAGTGTTGAATATATTCAACTTTCAACCCCACCAATTATAATCCAAATGGCTAGCCAAGTAATTTGATAAAATGCTAATTTTATTGGACCCTTGGTGCTTTACATATTATTATAATATAAATTTGTTTGAACGTCACATTGTTTCTTCCTATTGTCCGACTAAAATTGTACCAAATTAAGCCTTGCCGAGCCAATCTTCCAACTACACCTTTCATTTGACACTCATGGCTTTTTAAATTTAATATATTACTCAAGAGGATACACCGACGGTTGAATTGAATGCTTTAAAAAAAATATTGCACGAAAAAAATTCTTGATCACGCCACTGCTTTTGTATAATACGATGTGTGTTGATGCATAAAATATCATGTAGTGTGACGTGATATATGAATGTACTATAACCCTTTGCGGCCTTGGGAGAAACCTGCCTTTATTTCACATCAAGGTATACAGTTTGGAAGCTAGCTTTCATGCAGCGAACATGCAGAAAAATTCACTGCCCTATCTCTGGATCAGAAGCCTGGGCTGAGACTGGTGTGACCTGAACGACACATAAATAATAGTTCAAAACAATTCAAACGTTCCAGCCGCAAACAAGCACTTAATGTTGTAAAACTAAATTAGATAGTTTTCAAAGTCTTGGATTCGATTGCGAATTGTCTTCAAATCTGGACCATTCAGTAAGTATATAAAGATTGATTGAAGGATGCTGGAGTCAATATATATTAGCCTAGACGAAGCATAAATTAAAGTCGAAAACTGTCTTTATCTTTTCACTACACCATATGCAATTAAATGATGCTAATTAGTGCTTCATTTGTTATTTGAGCTAGAAGAAAACGGAAATTTTAGGAAGAAGTATAGTATAAAGGAAAAGTAAAGAAATGTTGTATGTTTAGCCGAAGTCACTGTATAATAGGGTACAACTCAGCATATGAGAACTTCCTTAATTTGATAAACTAATGCTTTTTGTAGGACCTCTTTAGAAGATTGTTGGAATTTATTGTTTATTGCATGAGTGGGGCAAGGAATAACTGTTGTTTCTTTCTCTTATTACTTTTCGATCTTTATTATTATTATAATCAGTTCAATTTTATTAAAGCAAGAATAAAGTGATTATATAATAACTGCTTCACTCTAGATTTTTACAGCGAAAAGAACTTGCTAGACGGGCCATTTTTAAAATAAAAAAAAAATGTGATATCTCAAATCATTTTTCCTTGTTATCTAAGCAAATGGAAATGTTCGAAAACTTGTGGGATTTTATATGTATGAAAACAATAATAATAACATAAATTGAATTAGCTTATAAATTTGAATTGGCTCGATTAGAAAGATGAATATATATATTTTGGCGAAGAACGTAGCTAGTAATATTAGTGTTCTAAAACCCAGACCAGACCAGTTGGTCACCGATCCGACTGAGAACCCAGCCTCCCAGTGGGGTTCTGATTCTAGGAGATTTCTACTAGATTCAACCTATATGGACTAATTGTAAATATTAAAATTTTTGGGATTAATTAAAATTTTTAAAATTTTTTGTAGCTAACCACACTAGCTAAGCCGGGAACCACGCCCTTGACCAAGTCAAGTCCTGGTCCGATTTCATAACCTCTGCTATATATAGCCTATAGCCTAGCACCCATTGACTCTCAAGAGATATCCCTCGCCTCCTGTTGGAGAAAGAGCTAGGCTTACTGCATCATTGATATTCCGGAGAGTTTAACCCTAAATTTTCCAATCAGAAAATGACCCACGTCACAAATGATTAAAATTTTCAAACACGATCTAATCATTTATTCAAAGGATAAGACTAAATTTAGTTCAGGTTCCTGCTCAAACTTTTCTTATTATTAGTCTTATATTTTGCATAGTTTCGATTTCTGGTAAATGATAGACACTTCTTGAAGAAGGACAGTTAGGCTACATATTGATTTGACACTCTGGCCTTTTGAATTTAAACATATGCTCAAGAGGATACACCGACCGTTGAATTGAATGCTTTTCAAAAAAATCGTTCGAAAAATATCTTGATCACGCTACTGCTTCTTTGTATAATTCGATATGTGTTTGATCAATAAAACATGTATAAAATATCATGTAATATATGCATGTGCTATATACTTTATGAAAAATTCCTCACTACGCTACTGCTCATGTGAAAAGAATGTTGATAGTGGTGGTGGAGTGAGCCAAAAGCCGCTGGGAACTACCTTTCGTTACTCTCAAAGTACAAAATAAAGTCTGCAAACATTTTCAAATCGGTTGTGACAGTGAACATGCAGAAAACGTTGGAATATTGCTTACCAATAGATGGAGATTCAATGTCGGTGGTGAAGACTTTGGTGATTGTTATTGTTTGATTTTGATACGAACGATTTCGCATATGTAAAGTGTCAAAAAATTATACGTGAATAGATTATAGAAGTGGATAAGTATTGTGATAACAGTTGTATACAATACGTAAAATAAGTTGGCTAGATAGTTTGTATAATGGTTCGATGCTTATAAACGACTCCTACATCCATTGTGATTTGTATTTATAAGTATTATTTTCTTAATCGTTTACAGGTTTACGATAGGGTCACGATTTGCGGTATGTGATTATAAGTATTTGTATTCTAAGATGATGTTAAGTCAGTCTCTTTCTAATAATATGTTGTTGTTTGCTTTGTGTAATTTATGTGTCTCTAACCTTTATTTTGTGAAGGAGATTGTCTATTTATACCCGTTTTGGTCAAGATAATAAATGGTTTTACAAGTGTTCTAATGGTGTGAAGATTTTTCCTGCCTTCCCTTCATTGGAACCTCCATGCATATCTCAAATTAAATGGTTTTAGTAAGTTGTGCGAACCAAATTCACTCAAACACCAAATTCATTCTTAAGGTGATTTTTAACAGCTAATATTTTTTTTTTTTTTTTTTTTTTGGGTACATGTGAATTCTGGTTGGTGGAGAGATCTATTGAATCCTGATTGGTGGAGATGACGTAAATGCATGTCAACTCTTATTTTTAGGCACAACAGTGATGATGCTGAAATCTCACCTTCCAATAGGTTTTTTTTTTTTTTCATTTTCTTGTAGATCGATCCACTTCGTATTTATATTTTGTTCATCATTGAATTTCAGCTGATACTTTCAAAATATCTTTTTATAAAATAGATTATTAAAAAATCGAATTAAAAGTTAACAGCTTCTAAATTGTATTTATTAAAAAATAGCTTAAGATGTTAAATTAAAAACGATAAGTAATTATATTTTCATATGCACAAACCTGAGAGTTTGCAGGCCCCATCCAAAACAGTATAAAATCTTCTTCAGAAGTTGGCGTTTCTTCTCCACAATATGATAGCGAAGAGCTTCATTGAATATTCCAAACTCTGTGATCTCGCTAGCAATTTTTTTTATTTTATGACAATTTAACTCTTCTATATTCTTATGCTTTTCACGACAGACGAAAGAATGAGGATTAACGTTATTCCTTGTAAAATAGTCTTCCCTCCAACACGCCAAAATTCTATCAATAGCAAAAGAGTACCATAACGCTCCAAATACCAATATTCAGGACTATATTATAAAGACATAATAATTGTTAATTCATTAAATATTACACTTTCAACGAATACCGCATCAACAATATGACAAATTAAATATTGAATTTTGTTTATAAATCGTGACATCAAGTAAATTAACAAAAATAAGTAGTGACTGAAGTAACCTATATGACCTCCAAGCAGGTAAAGAAAAAGATTGAATACAGCTTTGACCCACTTAGCTTTGGCAATAAAGGCATTACTCTCAGTAGCATTTTTAATAGTTAATGACAGTCCAATAACCAGTAGGATATATCCGAAAAGAAACAAGTTAGCCGTCGTCAAAAAGATCCGGTCTTCCGTTCCCGTTGTCAAATCAGGAAGTACCGTCTGCACAAACCACAGCAAGTTTAAACAACTCTAATTATGATAAGCTTATAAAACAAAATTCGCTGTCGAAGAATTGATGACCTTACCAATGTCATGAACAATACTGGTATTTGAGTAAAGATAAAATGTCCGATCACGGTTTTAGAATTACCAGGTGTAATGACTTTTTAAAAAAAAATAGGGAGTACAGAGCAGCATATAAGCATTAAAGAAGAGGACAGGAGCAATCGTGGCGTATAATTCATTGTCGATTTTGAGACAATTTTGATCTTGTTTGATCACATAAGCGTCGTAATGCAAAGGATGTATTACGAAAACAATCATACAAGCCGCAATATATAGCCCGCATCCCCGAGTGGAACCTATTTCAAATTTCTTACTCATCCATTTTAGAGTTTTTTTTTTGTTTTTTTCGCAAAGGTAGGGGTGTGTTAAGCTGGCATAACAAGGTCGTAATTTATCCAAATGCGTTGGACTGAGACTGCTGTGAATAACGACCACATAAATACATAGTTCAAAACAATTCAAACGTTTCGGCCGCAAACAAGCACTTAATGTTGTAAACCTAAACTAGAAAAAATTCAAAGACCATATAAAGATTACACTCAACAACACTTACATGATGAAAAACGCAAAGTCTTTGAATTTCGATAATTACGAAATTGTTCTTCAAATAAGGACCATTCAGTAAGTATATAAAAACTGATTGGAGGATGCTGAGTCAATATACATATAAAGCCTAGGGGGAAGCATAAATTAAAGTCGAAAAAATGCCTTTATCTTTTCACTAACACTATATGCAATTAATTAGATGCTAAATTCGTTGCTTTATTTGTTATTTGAGCTAGAAGTAACGGAAATTTTAGGAAGATATAGTATAAAGGAAAAGTAAAGACGGTGTTTAGCCGAAGTCCCTGTTAATAAAGGGTACAACTGAGCATATGAGAACTTCCTTAATTTGATAAACTAACGTTTTGTAGGACCTCTTTTCGGAAGATTGTTGAATTCATTGTTTATTGCATGAATGGGCAAAAGGATTAACCAAACTGTTTGTTTTTCTCTTATACTTTTCAATTTATTACTATTGTAATAGTAAAGCAAGAATAAAGTGATATATAATTATTGCTTCGATTCTACATTCTTACAGCAAAAAGAACTTGTTAGACGGGCCATATTTAAAACAAAAAGTAAAAAAGTGAATCTCAAATCATTTTTCTTGTTATCTAAGCAAATGGAAATGTACGAAAACATGTGGGATTTAATATGTTATGAAATAATAATAATATATATTGTGGTGAAGAATGCAGTTAGGAAATATAGCCTCTATGAATTGCTACTATCATCTCTGGAGTACGTCATCAATTTATTAGTGACTCGACAGCTTATAAATTTATTTTGAGGGATAAATTATATCATTTCTGGTACAAAACAGCTGATTATAATGTGACTTTATGTGATTCTCCGTATCCATCAATCATCTTTATTGTGTTATATTATAGTTACAAAAGCGGGTATTAGGGTGGAGAGATGTGTTATCAAACCTTAATTTACTAAAAAGCAAAAGTTTAAATAAAAAAAAAAAAAAAGGTTTTGTCTGCACACCAGCTGGCTTAAAGCTCAAAATCTTTTTGTTTTGTGTGAGAAGCAAGGCAGAAAGAGGGCAATATATTGCCGAAGTATGCCAAAGGGAAAGACTAAAGAATACTTTCAATTGTATTCTATATATTGAATTGTGTCGTACTTTTACGAGTGACGAATTTATACAAAAACTAAAGAGTTAACAAAGGAAATACAATTAAAGGAAAGCAATTACATGAATTCAGCACAATCCATACTTGAAATCAGCGTTGATCAATAATGCTAAATATCTCCAATAGTTAAATCTGACGTGATTCCAGATGCATTCCTATTCCATATTTCATCACTCCCCCTCAAGCTGATGGTTTGTAGATGTCAAAAACTATAAGCTTGTGAAATATGAATGACTAACGATTGCATAATGGTTTTGTAAGGATATTGCTAGTTGTTCTGTAGTCCAAATATGCATGGTTTGATGATCTCTTCCTAAATTTTTCTGTAACAAAATGATAGTCATTCTATATACTTCGTGCTCTCAGGAATACAGGGTTTACTATAATGTCATGGTAGCTTTGTTGTCACAATACAAGCTGACAAGTTTTCCTTTTTACCTCCAAATTTCTTAGTAACCAAGGATCCAGACAATCTCACATGTTATTTTGGCATAGCTCTATATCGGCTTCATCAGAACTAACTAAGCAAAGTCAATCAAAATTTAAGTTAAGTCAACATTATGTTGACTTTTGATATGAATGAATAAAAAAGGGAAGAATTCTTTATAAACATAGATACCCATATTTCTTTAATAATTTTGAGTAGTTGATAGTGAACATTTGAACTGTAGGAAAGTGGTGGATGAAGGGTGAAAAATAATGTCATTTAAAATTAGTTAAGGTTCTAATTGGGAAAAGTAGGAACATTTTTAGATACAAAACACAAAATAAAATTACAAGATCTATGTCTTTTTCCCTGAATTAGATAAAAAACCTCTAAAAAACGCACATGGTTCAACCCTAAAATAAACTAAGTGAAATGAGCAATATACATACCTAAACTGTAAAACAGAAAATGAAGCTAATTGTGGACACGTTGAGTAGTGAAAGCTTACAATTTCAGTCTTCAAAGTTTTAAAGTAAATAGAATGAGAAAAAGAGAGAAAGGAGAGTAAAAAATTTTGGAGATAAAACTCCAAAGGAGGTATAATAGTCCATTTAAAAAAATTTGAGAATAGACCTAGGTATATATATTGAAGTATATCAGTTTCAGTCCAGTCAGTCTAGTCTAGACATCAGTTTGACTTCCAGCTTATGCATACTAATTGTAGAATTGGTTAAAGTTGTTGTGTTAGTTTACTGGTGTAATAGTTTGTTACAGTTAACCATAGTAGTTGAGCTGAGTTAGTACTTAAGTAAAGTGTATTCCATCATTTGTTATTTCCAGACTTGAATGATATTCTCTTCATTGAACTCTCTGTAGAAAAGTTAATATGGTATCAGACTCTAGGTCTCGATCTTCAAATCAGAGGAAGAAGATGGCTCGATCTTCAAATCAGAGGAAGAAGATGGTTGAATTTGTTCATCAATCTTGGTCGACCTTGTTGATTCAAATGCTCCAAGTTAGGAAGCTGGAATAAGTTGAAATCTAAGTAAAAAATAGCTTGTTTTCAAGTCAAATTTGTTGGATTTGTTTTACAGCAAGTTTTGTTGTTTCAAATTGATTGTCAATTACAAATTGGAATCTTCCTCTTGTTTCTCCGAAGCTTAAAATTGTGAGTTATAGAGGTTCTTTCTCAAAATGGCAAATATAGTTTTCTATTATATCCTAATTCCCCACTATACAGCACTCTTCAGACACACTGGTACAATGCTAGTGACAGAGCAACTCATAGGTACAGAAAATTATGGTATCTGGAGTAGGGCTATGACAGCTTCACTACAAGCCAAAAACAAATTGTTTGTAGATGGAACAAGCAAGAAGCCATGAGATTCGATTTTAGGTGCATAATGGGAGAGATGTAATTCTCTTGTCTTAGCTTGGCTTTTTAACATAGTTCGAAAGATATCTTTAA
Source organism: Pistacia vera (assembly GCF_008641045.1). Taxonomy (NCBI): domain Eukaryota; kingdom Viridiplantae; phylum Streptophyta; class Magnoliopsida; order Sapindales; family Anacardiaceae; genus Pistacia; species Pistacia vera. Next base: position 151,972 of record NW_022196634.1, read on the forward strand.
TGGAATTGTGTATTCCACCAGTGCACATCAAGTATGGCAGGATTTGTAGGAGCAATACCACAAGGTGAGTGGAACTAGGATTTATGGAATTCACTAGGAGATTGTCAATCTCACACAGGGCACTATGTCAATGGTGATTTCTTATAACAAGTTAAACGCATTATGGGAGAGTTGAGTTCTATGATCAGTTTACCACCACCAGATAGTGAATCAACCAAGGCCATACTTGGTCACTTAACAAAAAGGCTATTGCAGTTTTAATGGGGCTTAATGATATATATTCGATGGTGAGGAGTAGATACCTTGATGTCTCCATACCTTCAGTTAAACAAGCTTACTCAATTGTCAATCAAGATGAGAGTAAGAGGATTTGGGGAGCTAATACTGGATCGAGTGACAATTGCTTTATATGCACACATACACAAAAGAATTCTAAGTACAAAGGCAAAAAACCCTATATGAATGTGACTTGTCATTTTCAAGTCACAAACGAGACACCTGTTATAAAATACATGGGTATCCAACTGACTTTAAAGGAAAGATGAATGGATCTAAGGGAAAATCATCTGCTAATAAGCACAATACAGTATACTGTCCAGTGCCTATTGTCTCTACTGATTCTAAGAAGGATTCACTTGGAACAATCCTCTTAGTTGAGCAATATCACAGCTTTTTCAGCTGCTCGGCAAAGAAATGTGTCAGCCTCAGCAAATGTAGTAGGTATTGCCACATCCACCTCTCTTCTTTCTTGTTACAATGAAACTAAAAATTGGATAATAGACTCAAGGGCAACAAACCACATGACAATGATGCTAGGTTGAAATTCCTGTTGACATGGATTCTAGCCACACATTTATGTTGGCCTACCTAATGGTACAAAAAAATAGGATTAGGCACATTGGTTCTGTTTGTTTGGATGAAAAAATTAGTTTGGATCATGTTCTGATTTCTAATTTCAAGTATAACCTGTTTTTAGTTTCCAAATTCACTGCCTCTAATAACTGTGCTATTACATTCTACACTGATTTTTGCTTAATCTAGGACCTCTGGAGTGGCAAGTTGAAAAGGATTGGTAAATAAAGCCAAGGCCGTTTTCTATGCTCCTTGTACACAGTCCATTCTACAAAATTCTAACATTCCTACACTAGCCAAAATGATTTCACTAATAATGTTTGTAATTCAGTAATGAATGATGTTTCAGTTTTACTTCGCAAAATGTTTCTCTTAATTTATGTACGATTTCCATGTTCGGCATCAAAGGTTGGGACATGTACCAAATTTAGCTTTAAACAAATGTTGAAACCTTACAGTTGATGATCTTTTTATTTACAGTTTGTCCATTAGCAAAACAAACTCGAATTCCTTTTCCATTAAGAAAAATATTTCAAACAATACTTTTGACTTTTACATTTGGATGTATGGGGACCTTATAAAATACCTACTTTGGCAATGCTAGTACTTTTTCACAATTGGGATGATTGCACAAGGATTACTGGTTGTTTAATGCAGTTTAAATCTGCTGTTTTTTCAGTGTGAGAACCTTTTTTAACTATAGTCCAAAATCAGTATCATTGTAACGCCCCACATGAGGTACGTTGTTATTGTTTCCTCTTTCGCTCTTATTTAAGTTGGTTTGGTAATATTGTTGGTTGAATGTTGTGTTGAATGTTTGCCCTGAAATTGGTTGAAAATAGAAGAAGTTTAGTGTACACAGCTTCGCGGGGCGAAGAAGAATCTTCGCCGTGGCGAAGATGTGTTAAACCACGGGGAAACCTCTAGACAGTTTCGCCGCGGCGCAGGCCGATTAAAATGTTGGTTGAGTTTTTGATATTTTTCCCTAAGGGCAATTTGACCATTCACCCCTAATTAGCAGGAAAAGTGGGGAGTTAATTGTAAGGATTTTTCATGGAGAATATGTTGATATGGGGGTGGTTTGTAATGAATCAAAGGATATGGATGGAATTCCCAAAGAAGAGTAAGGGCAAAGGGAATGTTTGATATATATTTCATTAAAAGGAATTAAGAGTTAGCAAACCTCATTTCTTCTTCTTAAAAAACGCAACTCTCTATCTTACTCCTCTAACTTCTCTTTTCTTTTAACAAGGATTCCCAAGGGTTTTTGATGATTTGGGGTAGAAAAGCAACCTAAGGCTTCCTAAGGTAAGGATTCTACTTAAGTTGTATGATTTGTGAGTTTTAGTTCATATGAAGTTTGAAGGTTTTTGTTATTTTGGTTAAGAGTAGAGGAAAAGTCAAGCAAAACAAGTGAAAGGAAGAGTTGGTGAAGTCTCTCCATAACAAAATAAGTAAAACCAACCCAAGTTGAGATTCATGAAATTTCTTGATTAGGGTTTTGATAGAATGAGTGATGTAGTGATGTACATGTAATATGCCATGTATGGAGGTTTAAATAGAGATTTCTATGCCGTGAATGCTTAATTCTTGCAAATATGAGAATGAGTTGTGGGTTGGAAAGGTAGTTTGAGATGAAATTGGAGGGGTGTTATGGATCCTTTTTGGAAGTGCTTCTTTGACAGGTTTTATGTCTTGTGAAGGGGTTTCTCCCCATTTTGGATGGTTAGGAAAAGTTTTAGAATCATGGCTATGATAGAGTTTTATAGTGCACATGAGTTGTTTGATGAAATGCTAATAGAGGTTTGAGTGTGAGTAATGAACCTTAATTCTTGCAACATTGCATGTTGGCATTTCATAAGTGCATTGGTAGAGATGAACCATCCATAGGCACTAATTGTGCATTGAAAAGTGACCTAAGAAAGTGTAAGAAAATTGTGTATGCAATTACCTATAAGTAGAGAGCTTGGTGGGAACAATTACCTAAGGGTAGAGAGCATTGAAAAATGCTACAATAGAGTGAGTTAGAAGAGTAGTATAGTTGGGATGATGCTTTGTGACATCACCCGACCGTTATGGGAATCGGATGATGCTTTGTGATTATCACCCGATAGCCCTAGAGATGGGTCGATGCTTTGTGATCGTCACCCGATGAGTAATAGAAATGGGTAGATGCTTTGTGACCACTACCGGTTAGTTGTTAGAAAAGTGAGTTGGTGCTTTGTGATATATCCAACATTTAGTAGAAGCGGGTTGATGCTTGGTGATCATCGCCCGACAGTGACTAGAGACAGGTTAATGCTTGGTGATCGTTACCCAAGGTCATGAGAAACGGGTAGGTGCTAAGTGGTCTCCACCCGATAGTTAGGAAAACCGAGTAGGAGCTTTGTGATCCCCACTCGGTAGTCACTAAGAGCGGGTTGGTACTATGTGAATTCCACCCGATAGTCATGGAGAGTGAGATGGTGCTGTGTGAACGCCATCCGGCCGTACCTCCGGTAAGATGAGGCCATGGTATTTAGTAGAAACAGAAACAGAAACGAATTAGAAAAAGGAAAGAATTAAGAGTTCATACGGGGACAGACAGTTAGAGAGTTTTACTTACTGAGCATTATTTGTGCTCACCCCGTTATTTTCCTTTGTGGATGCAGGTCTGGTGTTGATGCGGGTCGGAGGGGCGTCGGCAAGCGAGGAGCAATAGCTATACTGTTCCCCCTGTTTTGTCTTTTAAAAGCATTTTGTAAACAGTAACCTTTTGTGTATAAAAGACATACGAATTGTAATGAAAAAGAAAACTTGGGCCCAATTTTCTATTGTTATTATGCATGCATTTACTAGTTTTTCAGCAGATGTTACAATCATGTGACTCCCAAATGTCTTAGATCAATAAGGGTTAGAGTTTTTCAATAAAAATTGCCAAAGTTGTTGCAAAAGTTAGGTATTCACCATCAAAGCTCTTGTGCTTATCCTCCACAACAAAATGGTGTGTGGAAAGAAAGCAAAGCATATCTTACAAGTGGCCAGGGCATTGAAGTTCCAATCAAATTTACAAGTGGCCAGGGCATTCACTTTGGGGTCATTGTTTTAAAAAACTGTTTATTTGATTAATGATTTCCCACCATAGTGTTGCAAGGTCTTCTCCTTTTTTTTTTTTTTTTTTTTTTGTGGGAAGGAATTTCTCTTTCATTAGCACACTTGAAAGTATTTGGTTGTTTAGCTTATTCTACAATTCTTCCTCCTAAGGATAAATTTTATCCAAGATCCATCCCATGTGTGTTTGTAGGATATTCTTTAGAAAAGAAACGTTATTTACTATACAATTTGGATACACATGCTATTCAAGTTACTAGAGATGTTGTCTTTTATGAGCATGTCTTTCCATTGCAATTACCCATTACTAATAAGACTGCTTTTTCCTCACACTTTCTTAGAATCTGACTCATCTGAACCTTATCCACAATTTGGACAATTCTCTACTCCAATCACAGAACCAGATTTGTCCTCTAGTTTTGCACCTACAGTAGACTCCTCTACTACACCAACTAGCCCTAATCCTGCACCTGATTCTGCTAACCTAGGAGCACCTACTCCTATGTCTTTAAGAAAATCACAAAGAGTCTCCAAACCACCTATTTGGACTACAGATTTTCACTATCCTACACTTCCCTCTTCCTCACAAACTCATCTAGTCAAGTATCCAATTTCGGATTGCCTTTCCTATGACCATCTTTCAACTCAATACCAAGTTTATCTCAGCAAAATGTCCACTTTGACTGAACCTACTAGTTTTTTTCAAGCTTCCAAAGATCCTAACTAGATTGAAGCTATGTCCAAGGTGATCACAACCTTAGAAGATAATTACACTTGGTCCTTGGTTCCTTTGCCTCCTAATAAGAATCCGATTGGATGTAAATGAGTGTACAAATTGAAATATAATGCTGATGGAACCTTAGAGAGGTATAAGGCTAGATTAGTAGCCAAAGGATATACACAATAAGCAGGGATTAATTATGAGGAAACATTTTCCCCTATTGTGAAAATGGTAACAATAGGGAGTATTTTATCTCTTGTTTCCATCTATGATTAGCCATTGTATCATCTTGATATAGACAATGCTTTCTTACAAGGGGATTTAATTAAGGACATTTACATGACTTTGCCTCAAGGATTTCATAAGCCTACTACCCCAAACATTGTCTGCAAACTAAACAAGTCATTATATGGCTTAAAACAGGCTTCCAAGGCCTGGAATTTTAAGCTTACTATAGCCTTAGTTCAAGGAGGTTTCTCTCAATCTAAGTCTGATTATTCTTTATTTGTTAAGAAGCATGATACTTAAATGGTGGTAGTTTTAGTCTATGTAGATGATATAGTAATTATGAGCAGCAGTTCAGAGTTGATAGCTCATACCAAGAAATTGCTTCATTCTCATTTCAAGCTTAAAGATTTAGGTCTATTAAGATACTTCCTTGGTTTAGAGGTAGCAAGATCAGTTAAGGGCATCACTATTTGTCAAAGAAAGTATGCTTTAGAATTGATTTCCACCACTGGTTTATTTGGAGCTAGGCCTTCTTTTATTCCTCTTGATTAGCATCAAAAATTTACTTCATCAGATTATGACAAACAGTTTGCTATTTCCGGGGATCCTCTATTGCCTGATGCTACCATTTATCAACAACTCATTGGAAAGTTTCTTTACTTGTGTATGACACGTCCAGATTGGAGCTATTCAATTAGTTTATTAAGCCAATTTGGTATCCGAGCATCTAGGTCTCGATCTTCAAATCAGAGAAGGATGGCTCGATCTTCAAATCAGAGGAAGAAGATGGTTGAATGTTGTCAATCTTGGTCGACCTTGTTTTGATTCAAATGCTCCAAGTTAGTAAGCTGGAAATTAAGTTGAAATCTAAGTAAAAAATAGCTGTTTTCAAGTCAAATTTGTGGATTTGTTTTACAGCAAGTTTTGTTTGTTTCAAATTGATTGTCAATTACAAATTGGAATCTTCCTCTTGTTTCCTCCGAAGCTTAAAATTGTGAGTTATAGAGGTTCTTTCCTTCAAAATGGAAATATAGTTTTTCTTATATACCTAATTCCCCACTATACATGCACTCTTCAGACACACTTGGTACAATGCTAGTGACAGAGCAACTCATAGGTACAGAAAATTATGGTATCTGGAGTAGGGCTAGACAGTTCACTACAAGCCAAAAAAATTAGGTTTTGTGATGGAACAAGCAAGAAGCCATGAGATTCGATTTTAGGTGCATAATGGGAGAGATGTAATTCTCTTGTCTAGCTTGGCTTTTTAACATAGTTTCGAAAGATTTCTAATGGAATTGTGTATCCACCAGTGCACATCAAGTATGGCAGGATTGTTAGGAGCAATACCACAAGGTGAGTGGAACTAGGATTTATGGAATTCACTAGGAGATTGTCAATCTCACACAGGGCACTATGTCAATGGTGATTTCATAACAAGTTAAACGCATTATGGGATGAGTTGAGTTCTATGATCGTTTACCACCACCAGATAGTGAATCAACCAAGGCATACTTGGATCACTTAAAACAAAAAAGGCTATTGCATTCTTAAGGGGCTTAAGATATATATTCGATGGTGAGGAGTTAGATACTCTTGATGTCCCATTACCTTCAGTTAAACAAGCTTACTCCATTGTCAATCAAGATGAGAGTAAGAGGATTTTGTGGGAGCTAATACTGGATCAGATGTGACAATTGCTATATGCACAACATACACAAAAGAATTCTAAGTACAAAGGCAAAAAACCCTATATAGAATGTGACTTTTGTCATTTGCCAAGTCACAAACGAGACACCTGTTATAAAATACATGGGTATCAACTGACTTTAAAGGAAAGATGAATGGATCTAAGGGAAAATATCTGCTAATCAGCACAATCACAGTATACTGTCCAAGTGCCTATTGTCTCTACTGATTCTAAGAAGGATTCCTTGGAACAATCCTCTTAGTTGAGCAATATCACAGCTTTCAGCTGCTCGGCAAAGAAAATGTGTCAGCCTCAGCAAATGTAGTAGGTATGTCCACATCCACCTCTCTTCTTGTCAATGAAAATAAAAATTGGATAATAGACTCAAGGGCAACAAACCACATGACCAATAGTTGTCTAGGTTGAAATCCTGTTGACATGGATTCTAGCCCACATTTATGTTGGCCTACCTAATGGTACAAAAACTGGATTAGGCACATTGGTTCTGTTTGTTTGGATAAAAATTAGTTTGGATCTGTTCTGCATTTGCCTATTTCAAGTATAACCTGTTTTTAGTTTCCAAATTCACTGCCTCTAATAACTGTGCTATTACATTCTACACTGATTTTTGCTTAATCTAGGACCTCTGGAGTGGCAAGTTGAAAAGATGGTAAATAAAGCCAGGCCTGTATTTCTATGCTCCTTGTACCCAGCCATTCTACAAATTCTAAAATTCCTACACTAGCCAAAATGATTCTACTAATAATGTTTGTAATTCAGTAATGAATGATGTTTCCAGTTTTACTTCGCAAAATGTTTCTCTTATTTATGTACAGATTCCATGTTCGGCATCAAAGTTTGGACATGTACCAAATTTAGCTTTTAACAAATGTTGAAACCTTACCAGTTGATGATTCTTTTAATTTTACAGTTTGTCCATTAGCAAAACAAACTCGAATTCTTTCTAAGCAAAATATTTCAAACAATACTTTTGATCTTTTACATTTGGATGTATGGGGACCTTATAAAATACCTACTTTTGGCAATGTAGATACTTTTTCACAATTGGATGATTGCACAAGGATTACTGGTTGTTTTTAATGCAGTTCAAATCTGCTGTTTTTTCAAGTGTGAGAACATTTTTTAACTATAGTCCAAAATCAGTATCATTGTAACGCCCCACATGAGGTACGTTGTTATTGTTTCCTCTTTCGCTCTTATTTAAGGTGGTTTGGTAATATGTTTGGTGAATGTTGTGTTGAATGTTTGCCCTGAAATTGGTTGAAAATAGAAGAAGTTTAGTGTACCAAGCTTCGCCGGGGCGAAGAAGAATCTTCGCCGTGGCGAAGATGTGTTAACCACGGGAAACTTCTAGACAGTTTCGCCGCGGCGACAGGCCGATTAAAATGGTTGAGTTTTTGATATTTTTTCCTAAGGGCAATTTGACCATTCTACCCCTAATTAGCAGGAAAAGTGGGGAGTTAATTGTAAGGATTTTTCATGGAGAAAATGTTGATATGGGGGTGAGTTTGTAATGAATCAAAGGATATGGATGGAATTCCCAAAGAAGAGTAAGGGCAAAATGGGAATGCTTTGAATATATTTCATTAAAAGGAATTAAGAGTTAGCAAACCTCATTCTTTTTTAAAAACGCAACTTCTATCTTACTCCTCTCAACTTCTCTTTTCTTTTAATCAAGGACCCAAGGGTTTTTGAAGTGATTTGGGGTAGAAAAGCAACCTAAGGCTTCCTAAGGTAAGGATTCCTACTTAAGTTGTATGATTTGTGAGTTTAGTTCAATGAAGTTTGAAGGTTTTTGTTTATTTGGTTAAGAGTAGAGGAAAAGTCAAGCAAAACAAGTGAAAGGAAGAGTTGGTGAAGTCTCTCCATACAAATAAGTAAAACCCAACCCAAGTGAGATTCATGAAATTTCTTGATTAGGGTTTTGATAGAAATGATGTATGTATGTGATGTACATGTAATATGCCATGTATGGAGGTTTAAATAGAGATTTCTATGCCTTGTGAATGCTTAATTTGCAAATATGAGAATGAGTTGTTGGGTTGGAAAGGTAGTTTGAGAGAAATTGGAGGGGTGTTATGGATCCCTTTTTGGAAGTGCTTTCTTTGACAGGTTTTATGGCTTTGTGAAGGGGTTTCTCCCCATTTTGGATGGTTAGGAAAAGTTTTAGAATCATGGCTATGATAGAGTTTTATAGTGCACATGAGTTGTTTGATGAAATGCCTAATAGAGGTTTGGTGTGAGTAATGAACCTTAATTCTGTCGAACATTGCATGTTGGCATTTCATAAGGCATTGGTAGAGATGAACCATCCATAGGCACTAATTGTGCATGAAAAGTGACCTAAGAAAGTGTAAGAAAATTGTGTATGCAATTACCCTATAGTAGAGAGCTTGGTGGGAACAATTACTCTAAGGGTAGAGAGCATTGAAAAATGCTACAATAGAGTGAGTTAGAAGAGTAGTATAGTTGGGATGATGCTTTGTGATCATCACCCCACCGTTATGGGAATCGGATTGATGCTTTGTGATTATCACCCGAATAGCCCTAGAGATGGGTCGATGCTTTGTGATGTCACCCGATGAGTAATAGAAATGGGTAGATGCTTTGTGACCACTACCGGTTAGTTGTTAGAAAAGTGAGTTGGTGCTTTGTGATCATCATCCAACCTTTAGTAGAAGCGGTTGATGCTTGGTGATATCGCCGACAGTGACTAGAGACAGGTTAATGCTTGGTGATCGTTACCCAAAGGTCATGAAAACGGGTAGGTGCTAAGTGGTCTCCACCCGATAGTTAGGAAAACCGAGTAGGAGCTTTGTGATCCCCACTCGGTAGTCACTAAGAGCGGGTTGGTACTATGTGAATTCCACCCGATAGTATGGAGAGTGAGATGGTGTGTGTGAACGCCATCCGGCCGTACCCGGTAAGATGAGGCCATGGTATTTAGTAGAAACAGAAAACAGAAACAGAATTAGAAAAAGGAAAGAATTAAGAGTTCATCGGGGACAGACAGTTAGAGAGTTTTACTTACTGAGCATATTTGTGCTCACCCCGTTATTTTCCTTTGTGGATGCAGGTTCTAGGTGTTGATGCGGTCGGAGGGGCGTCGGCAAGCGAGGAGCATAGCTATACTGTCCCCTGTTTTGTCTTTTAAAAGCATTTTGTAAACAGTACCTTTGTGTATAAAAGACATACGAATTGTAATGAAAAAGAAAACTTTGGGCCCAATTTTCTATTGTTAATGCATGCTTGTACTAGTTTTTCAGCAGATGTACAATCATGTGACTCCCAAATGTCTTAGTAGATAAGGGTTAGAGTTTTTCAATAAAAATTGCCAAAAGTTGTTGCAAAAGTTAGGTATTCACCATCAAGCTCTTGTGCTTACTCTCCACAACAAAATGGTGTTGTGGAAAGAAACAAAGCATATCTTCAAGTGGCCAGGGCAGAAGTTCCAATAAATTTACAAGGGCCAGGGCATTCACTTTGGGGTCATTGTTTAAAACAACTGTTATTTGATTAATAGATTTCCCACCATAGTGTTGCAAGGTTTTCTCCTTTTTTTTTTTTTTTTTTTTGTGGGAATACAAAAACTAAAGAGTTAACAAAGGAAATACAATTAAAAGGAAAGCAATTACATGAATTCAGCATCAATCCATTACTTGAAATCAGCGTTGATCAATAATGCTAAATATCTCTAATTAGTCATAAATCTGACGTGATTCCAGCATGCATTCCATATTCCATATTTCATCACTCCCCCCTCAAGCTGATGGTTTGTAGATGTCAAAAACTATAAGCTTGTGAAGTAAATATGAATGCTAACGACTGCATAATGGTTTTGTAAAGATATTTGCTAGTTGTTCTGTAGTCCAAATATGCACGGTTTTGATGATCTCTTCCTAAATTTTTTCTGTAACAAAATGATAGTCAATCTCTATATACTTCGTGCTCTCATGGAATACAGGGTTTACTATAATGTCATTGGTAGCTTTGTTGTCACAATACAAGCTGACAAGTTTTCCTGTTTGTACCTCCAAATTTCTTAGTAACCAAAGGATCCAGACAATCTCACATGTTATTTTTGGCATAGCTCTATATTCGGCTTCATCAGAACTAATATAAGCTAAAGTCAATCAAAATTTAAGTTAAGTCAACATTATGTTGACTTTTGATATGAATGAATAAAAAAGGGAAGAATTTTCTTATATAAACATAGATACTCAAATTTCTTTAATAATTTTGAGTAGTTGATAGTGACATTTGAACTGTAGGAAAGTGGTGGATGAAGGGTGAAAAATAATGTCATTTAAAATATAGTTAAGGTTCTAATTTGGGAAAAGTAGGAACATTTTTAGATACAAAACACAAAATAAACTTACAAGATCTATGTCTTTTTCCCTGAAATTAGAATAAAAAACCTCTAAAAAACGAACATGATTCAACCCTAAAATAAACTAAGTTGAAATGAGCAATATACATACCTAAAACTGATAAAACAGAAAATGAAGCTAATTGTGACACGTTGAGTAGTGAAAGCTTTAACAATTTCAGTCTTCAAAAGTTTTAAAAGTAAATAGAATGAGAAAAAGAGAGAGAAAGAGAGAGTAAAAAATTTTGGAGATAAAATCACAAAGCAGGTATAATAGTTCTCATTTTAAAAAAATTTGAGAATAGACCTAGGTATATATATTGAAGATATATCAGTTTCAGCTCCAGTCAGCTCTAGTCTAGCATATTAGTTTGACTTCCAGCTTAGCATACTAATTTGTAGAATTGGTTAAAGTTGTTGTGTTAGCTTACTGGTGTAATAGTTTGTTACAGTTAACCATAGTTAGTTGAGCTGAGTTAGTACTTAAGTAAAGTGTATTCCATTCATTTGTTATTTTCCAGATCTTGAATGATATTCTTCTTCATTGAACTCTCTGTAGAAAAGTTAATAATATATATTAATAGCAATTTTTTTTTTTTTTTTTTTTAATGGCCTACCCTCAAAAGGGTTGGATCCGCCCCTATTAAGTTTTCACTATCCTTGGGATTTGTGGTGATCAGTTTTCATTTTCACAAATAAAATATTTACCAATTTTAATTTCAATTAAGAAGATAACAATTATAAACTCTAATTTTTTTTTTTCCTGCGGAAGAAGCTCTATATAAACTCCTTTATATCACATTGAAGTTGAAGTTAGATTATAAAAATGGAGAAAAGAAATCTCAAACTCGGGGTTTTCTTGATACTTTTGCTCTTCATTGCTTCTGTTTCTGGTACATTTCATTATTTGAATTACAAGAAAAAGATTATGAGAAGTAATCATGCATGTGATGTGTTTGAGAATGATTTAACATTTTTTTCGCCATTAATTAATCAATTCATGGATGTAACGTCGAAGTGTTTTTTTTATTTTTTATATTTGAATAATTCATAACCATCAATAAAAATATAACTTCTTAAATTTATGTTCATATATATATATAATTTAAATCAAAATTTTAAGTTATTATGATTAACCCTTAATATATATATATAGAGTAAAACTTCTTTATAATAATAACGGTGAGATCAAACTAATTTATTATTATAAGAAGATTACAATTTAATAGATGTGTAGTTACAAAAATTATTATTTTAATTTCTTTTTTTATAATTCACATTTAAGTAATGTGTATTATGATTTCAATTTATTGTTTTAGTAGTATTATGATTTTTTATTTACTTTTAATATTACTTGATTTCTTATTTTATAATTCATGTTTTAGATAAATATTTTATCTCATCTTAATCTTCTAATGTAACTTAGTGTATATATTTTTGCAATGTACATATAATTATTACTATGTGAAAATAACTTTCTTAAGATCGGAATTAGAAAAATTATAACTTATGATGTGAAGTTTATTCTTTTGATGACTAGATAGAAATTATTTCTATATAAAGTATTATTGTAGATAAGTTTTACGGTAATAAATTGTGTAATTTTCAATGAACAATAATCTTGCAAGTTACAGTAAATTAATCGACGTGCATGTATCCAAACTTGCTTAATCCAATAATTAAAAAATTATACATTATAACATGCATCAAATAAGTAGTGTTTAATGGATTCATTAAACTTTAGCGGAACGCGTTAGATTATTTTACCACCATTAAATAATCTTATATTTATCCAATTATTATTAAGAAATTGTTATATATATATATATATATATATATATAGGTTCAGCAACGGGAGCACAACCAACATCGGAGAGTGAAGTATTGTATTGCGATTTTGATCCAGATTGCAAAGAAGCTTGTGAATTTCCTTCAACCCCAAGATGCGTAGATGGATATTGTCTCTGCCCTGGACAAACCTGACATCTCATCTCTTTCACTGCTATGCTCTTCACATTTTTAATAAACAATTGCGTTCTAACATACTTTAATGTTTATAATTCCATTTTAATTTTTTTTGGATCAATTGTTACAATAACTTGCTTTTAGCAAAATATATATTTAAGAAATTAAAATCAACCAATAATATGGTGTTAATTTATATATTAGATAATTACAAATATTTTAATAGGATTTTTTTTTAGAAAGGGGGTTTAATAAGATAAAATGTGGGGGGCATATAACATTACTCGAACTATCTTTGGGTGGCTGAGTGGTTTGATAGGAACTTTTGGTTGCATTATTCAAGAAGTCTTCAGTTTGAGTCCCTCATCGGTTGTGAATAGGGATAGCCACTGAAACTCTTACTTGACCAATAGTTCCAAGGTCCTGAGGGATTAGTTGAAATGCATATAAATTTGCCCGAACACCCCTGGTTATTAAAAAAAAAAAAAAAGCATCACCTTGGATATAATTATATATAACTAAGAAAACCAATTTTAAAAAGCAATTCTCTGGGATTTCCCATTTTAAATAAATATTTAAAAACTAAAAATGGGAGTGCATTTTCCTAGTCAAAAACATGCTTTGAAAACAGTTTCAGATCAGATTTTTTTGTTCTCTTTTTTCTATTTATATAAGTTTTAGGAATTCATGGTGAGTTTTGATGTTCTAAATAGAGGCATGGTAAAAGCTTTATATACAACTCGTATTATCTCTTTGATAAATCAACTTGAAAATAATGGGGAAAAATTCCCTGAAATTTGCTTGCTTCGTTGTTCTTCTTTTGATTGCAGCTCCTGGTATGTGTTTCTTTTCCATATTATTTACTTGATGCCTTCTAATCTCAGAAATACTTTTAAATTATAGCTTTTATAAAAAAAAAAAAAAAAAAAATTCTGGTTAAATTTTTTTCTTGAAACATTTGTATGCTAAAATAAATGTTTATTTACTATTTAATTAAATACCATGTAATATGCAATATCATCATAATTATAGGACGATGAGATAAGTGAAATAACTTGCCAATTAGGATACACTGTTGAGATTTGTAAACATTATTATTATTTCTTAAATATTTTATATGATGTTTACTCACTATTCTTATAATTTTAAGAGAAATTAAATAAAGTATGGTATGTACCCATTTTTTTAAACCTAAAATTTGACAAAAAAGTAATTTACAAAATTTTACTAATGATTTATTTAGAAAATAGAATATATATATTTTTTTTTTGGTAATCGGAGTGTCCGGACCAGCGTGCATACACTTTAACTAATCTCGTAGTCTATTGAAAATAGAATATCTAGAGTATTATTTTGGTACATAAACATTAATATTCATTAAGGAACGGAAATAAACAATTTAATTTCATTGATGTAGGCTTGCCATGGGTAGCAGAAGCACAAGCTTGTACGCAAGATTCAGATTGCAAGGATATGTGTGAGGGCCAAGGCAAGCCAGTCTGCGAAACCATTTCTAGAACTTGTTTTTGCACTAAACTTAATATTCCTGGAGTTTAATAATTAGCAAGAAGGCTTTTCTCCTCACCGCACTTCACTCAAAAACTAATATTTATGTCTCTCCAAACAAATTGATATTTGTTTTATGTATTCCAACATATTCTAAAGAATAAAAATTCTTTTTGATTAATTTTATTTACCATTTTCTGCTGAGTAAAAGTATCACATTTCTCTCTCATTCTAGCTGGAGCTTGTACTTGGATTCACTCCATTCTAGATTTATGAAGGAAATCAAGGTGTTATTTTATAGTGTCTAAAAAGCAGTGGTGGACACATGATTTTTGCTTGGGAGGGCCTCCGTAGCTCTACCATTATTTGCCAATCAACTAGTGAAAACTTAAAAAAAACCACCAAACCTTGAGCAAAGAAAATAATACAATATTAAGAAGCTAAAAAGGAAGAATGTAATACTACAATACTTTCCTACTTGAATAAATCTATAAAAAGCAAATCCTTGAGCAAATGTGTTGAAAATAACGTCCAATTCACGTACAAGGAAACACAAGAAAATTTTTACGTGGAAAAACCTCTTCAATGTGGAAAAAAAAAAAACCCTAAACCTGAACCCTAAACCCAAATCTTGACCTAATTTGCTTTCAATTCAAATTCTTTTTTGGCCAATTGATGTTATTGATATCTTATGAAAATTTGTAATGAAATTGGAAGAGAAGAAGCAAGGGTCGAATGGAAAAATGAGTTGAGTTATATGCACTTTTAAAGTAAAGTTTTATATGATTCAGTTCTTTAAAAAATTAAATAGTAAACAATTCTGTTTGCTTTTAACACTATATTGTCATGGTCAAAGTTCAATGAATGATTCAAATTCAATTATAATGTGATTATTTTTTTAATTACGTCACGTCATTATCATTAATTAGAGGATAGATTTGTGAAAAGAGTATAACATAATTATTTGAAATTTATTAAAATCAGGAAAAGATAATGATAATTATTAAGTAGATTATTCGTTTATAATTATATAAATTATTAATTTTTATATCTATTAAAAAGAGGTGTAAGTTACAGCATGAAATCTTTTATCAATAGAGAGAATTGGCGTCTGTTAAGTAATTAATTAGGTAGAGGAATAAAAGATAAAAAGGTAAGTATAGATGAAATGAGGCCGGTCATAGAATTAAAAATCACAATTACTAGTGATTTGTGTGGTATATTTTATGAACTAAATTAGGGGAAAGGAGGAGGACAAAAAGGTCAAATTAATAAGGACATGTAGAATCCCAAAGGATAAGAAGAGATTCTAGGAAAGACTTTTCCATGGAAAAAATTGGTGTTTTTTTTAAAATTTTTTTATTCTGAGGCCTACCCTCAAAAGGAGTGGATCCGCCCCTGTAAAAAGTATAGAGGAAAACTAGTTGTATTATCCAGTGTTTTAAAACCCAACCTGGGGTGAAACCCGGCAAAGTTTCCGGGTCTCAAGGTGACCGGTTGACAAAAACTTTTAAATTCATTCAAATACACCCCTAAAAATTACATTTAAGTCCCATGTGTTTGAACTTTATCAAACACACCCCAAATACAAATCAACCGGTGACTGATTGGCGGCGGCGGCACCGCATATGCAACCCCAGTCATCCCTTGAGCTCTTTCCATTAAAATCTACCCAATATCTGGCCGAAATATGTTCGATTTTGGCTAGATCTCACCGACGCTGGCGTTGGCATTCTAGGCTAGGTCTCATCCACGCCAACGTCGACAACCCTCCCCATCACCCAGAAAACACTCCCCTATTCCTCCCGACCAAAACCCAGCTCACCCCACCCCCGTTAGTCTCGCCAATCGCCGGCAAAATTCCATTGTTGCTGCTGCCATATTTATTCGATTTCCGGTCGATTTACTCATCGAAAATCAACGCTGTCACCACCATTACATTCAGCGGCACTTAGTGTTTAAAAACCCCAACCTTCCGATCGTTGATTGTTTGCTGATCATCCTCCCAAATCTTAGGGTTTTGCTGTGAATCGAAAAAGTTAAACCTGGCCCGTTGAAGCCTCCGGGTCCCGGTTGAATCGGTTCAACCGGCCGGGCCAGCCCAGGTTTTAAAACACTGGTATTATCATTGCCATGTCATCTAATTTCATTATTAATTTTTATAATTGTCTTCATTATAGAAAAAAAAAAATAAGTCACTCCCGTGGGTGGTATGAATAAAAAAAAAAAAATGCCATTTTAATAAATTATTTCTCACAAATAATGACATACAACTCTAATATATCTCAAATTAATAATTAATTATTTAGCATGCTATCTAACATAGAGCTAAACTAAACACATAAATTACATGGTATGATGTGGTGTTAAAGCATCCTATTAGCCAAAATCAAGCGAAGCTTGATCAATGGCTGAAATCAAGGGTGTTAGCCAAAATCAAGCAAAACTTGATAAATGACTTGAATCAAACAAAGCTTGATTTCAACCATTAGCATGATTCTAGCATGTATTGTAATGTATAAATAGAGAACTAATAGGAAAATAAGGTCTAAAATATTGAACTTATATTTGATTTACAAGGTTGGTAAATATATATACATCAGAGCTAAACTCTTTTAGTAAGACAAAGATGCCTAGATACAAGGAAGAGATAAAGAAACTTTTGAATGATACAACAACGGTTAAAAACTAATTAGAGCAGATTTGTGGGGATAATATAGAATTATAGGTTGTTGAAGCTACTGCAACTGAACCACTTGAGTTTGGTCAGAGAGAGGTGACAACATCTGATGAAGAGTCTCTAACGAGCCCCTAATGAGCCACCAAAAGATAGTGCTCCCATTGGAGACACTGATCTTAGAGTGCAAGTTGTGAAAGGTGATAGATGGTATGGGATTAGTCAAGGCATCAACTAGTTGGGCTTTGGATGAGATGTGAGACACTAAGAAAGACCATAAAACAAAAAGAAAAAAAAAAAAAAGAAAAAAAAAGAAAAAAAAATAAATAATAAAAAAAAAAAAAAAATAAAAGAAAAAAAAGAAGAAACAAAAATAAAAAAAAAAAAATATAAAGAAAAAAAAAAAAAAAAAAATAAAAAAAAAAAAAAAAATTTAAAAAAAAAAAAATCAAAAAAAAAAAAAAAAAAAAAACAAAATAAAAAAAATATAAAAAAAAAAGAAAAAAAATTTTATTTTTCTTAGAACACAAGAAAATTGCATTACCACCAAGATAAACAATGTATGCAGAAGTGGATGTGTGATAATCAAGATTGCACGCCAAATCAACGTCTATAAAAGCCGTAATACAAAGCTTCTGATGACGTTTAAGAAAAAGACCATGATGTATGGTAGCTTTCAAATAGCATAAAACCCGTTTGGCTGCCGACTAGTGAGTCTCGATTGGAGAGTGCATGAATTGTGCTAGTTTGTTGAATGCGTAAAATATGTTAGGCAGAGTGAGGGAAAAATATTGGAGAGAACCAAGAACTTGACAAAAATGGGTTGCATCAGTGGAAGAAAAACCATCATGAAGTTGAAGAGACTAAGTAAAAGACATAGGCATACTACATTCTTTTGCACAAAACTTTTTTGTACAATCCAATAAGTCTCTTATATACTTGTGTTGGATTAAAAGAAGCCTAGAGTTGGTTGGCAGAACTTCAGTACCAAGAAAATAGTGAAGATCACCAAGGTCTTTCACAAAGAAAAAAGATGCCAATGCTTGCAAAAAAACATGTGTGAGTCGTATTGTTAGTGCTAGTGACAATCAAATCATCCACATAAACCAAAAAATAAAGAGTAATACACACTATGATGATTGATGAAAAGCGAGGTGTCACTGTGTGAGTTAGCAAATCCATAGGAGAGTGAAAATCCCTTGAGCTCATTATACCATGCTCGTGGAGCCTATTTAAGACCATAAATTGCCTTTCGTAATTTGCAAACAAAGTGTGGATTATTTTTATCATTAAAGCCCGATGGTTGCTGCATAAAGACTTCTCCAGATAGCGTTCCATGAAGAAAAATATTGTTGACATCTAATGACATAAAGGCCACTCATTAGACAAGACAAGAGCTAGTATGAGGCCTAATAGTCGTTGGTTTAACAACCTGACTAAAAGTGTCATTAAAATCAATACCTGGGTGTTGGTGAAACCCCTTGGCGATGAGACGGGTGTTGTACTTGGAGATTGATCCATCAGGGTGTTGTTTAATTCAAAAAACCCATTTGCAGCCAACTACATTTTGAGAAGGAGAATGAGGGACAAGTTCCTATGTTCCATTGCGAAAAAGTGCTGTAAGCTCATCGGACATGACGTGATGCCATTCAACAAATTTAATGGACTAGGTAACATATGTGGGTTCAACAGAGGTGGGAAAAGGATGATTTGTAGTTGTACGATAGAGACGTTAGGGTTTGAAAATGTTATTTTTGGTGCAAGTAGTCATGGAATGAGAGGAAGTTTGCAGAAGGGGTTTGGTAGAGTTTTGTGGCATAGGATGGCTGGAAGTTGTGATGAGGAATCGACAAGAGTATGATCTACAGGAAGAGAACTAGAGGAAAGGAGTTATGAGTAAAAGTACCTGACTCAGCAGAAAAAGGTGAAAAAGATATGATGGGAGGTTGTAGCAGAATGTGCAAAAGAGCTGCAATAGCGGTCTCTACTGGAATTTAAAAAAGGAAATTCAGTTTCAACAAACCTAACATGACAAGAGGTGTAAAATTTATTTGTGGTAATATCCAAACAAAAATATACACTTTGATTAAGAGACTAACCAAGAAAAATACATGGAGAAGATTTGGGTTCAGGTTTATGGAGTTGTGCAGTTTTAACCAAGGAAAGCATAGACACCCAAAAACTTTTAGTTTATCATAATTTGGTTTCTAGTTAAATAAATTTTCATAGGGGGAAGCAAAACCTATTATAGGACTAGGAAGCCTATTAATTAAACAAACCACAGTTTGAAAAGCATAAGACCAATATTTGGGAGGGAGTTTTGCTTGATGAAGGAGACTTAGACCAGTGTCGACAATATGTTTATGACGTCTTTTAGTAGTGCCATAGTGTTGTGGTGTGTGAGGTGGTGTTTTAAGATGTTGTATTTCCATTGTGCTTACAAAAATCTTTTAGAGTAGTATATTCTCCGCCACCATCCGAGTAGATAAAGATTATAGAACATTTAAGAATAGGGCTACAAAAAAAAAAAAACTGAAAACCAAACCGAACCGAGAAATCGGTTTTTCAAAATAACCGGTTTGGTTTCGGTTTTTAAAATAAAGAAAACCGAAAAACCGGTTCGGTTAACGGTTCAATTGTAATTTTGAACCGGTTAACCGAAAACCGGTTTTCCATAATTTTGAAACCACCGACACAGAGGGAGAGAGAGTTGAAAAATAAGAAATTAAAAAAAGGGACAAAGAGCAATTGCAAGCCACCTGCTGTGCATTTAATTCCTTGGAACACCACCATCTTTAAGTCAAATACAATAACTCCTTCACTCCTGAGTTTTCAATACCCCCACCATCTCTCACATTCTCTCCTCCCTTTACTGCATCTTCTCCTACAACTACAAATAGCCATTTTTCCTAAATCTAACTTTCCACCCCAGTCGTAGCTGCTAGACCAATTTTTTTTCCCAATCGACTTTATTCTTTTTCCAAGTCTTCTCTCCCATCGCAATCAACAACAGCCTCCACACTCAATAGCATTCGTTTAATACGGTTAAATTCTTTGATTTATCTCTTTAACTTTCTAAGTTTTGCAAGCTTTTTCATTCACCAATCTTCGTATTTTTCTCTCTCTAGAAAGGTCACTCTATCCAACCAAGTTCAGATATCATGATTATATATGAGTTGATGGGGTGGAAGGTGGAGTGTGGATGGTTTGACGTTGCCAGAAAGTTGGTGACGGTGGTTCGACATCTGAACCCTCAAAATAGTGGGAGAATGGGGATTGTTTTATAAAACCGGTTAACTGGTAACCAAACCAAATTATCGGTTCGGTTAATAATCGGTTTAAGAGATAATTCAGTTCAGTTTTGGTTTGAATTTCTCCTGAATCGAAAAATCGGTTCGGTTCAAAATATCAGTATTCCGGTCCGGTTAACCGGATTTTTGCAGCCCTATTTAAGAAAGTTTTCAACCTTAGCTTTATATTGGCAAAAAATGGTGAACACATCAGATTTGGGAGACAAAGGATAAAGCCAAACATATTTAGTGAAATGATCACAAAAATAATGTAATAATAAAAACCATTAATGGATTGAACAAGAAAGGGTCCCCAAATGTTAGTGTAAATTAAATCAAGAGGCCCTCAACTTTCCAAAGTAGATTCGCCAACGATAGATGTTGGCTTTTATTGCACAAACAAGATTGACACATAAATTTAGGAGGAATAAAAGAGGAAAACGACATTGAGCCAGTCTTAACTAGATATTTTATTATTTTTAAAAATGGATGACCAAGATGCCCATGCCAAATTCTCGGAGATGCATAGTAGTTACATCGGTAGAGAAAGCCATTGCATCGGTAGAGAAAGCCATTGCTAGGCTATTATTAGCATCTTCTGCTATCGGATACTCATAAAGATCACGTTGATTCTTTCTGTAGAGTAGATGAGTCCCTATACATAGATCCTTGACAACAAAATAAGAAGGAAAAAGTTTAGTAGAGGTTTGATTGGAGCGACGAAATCTGGAAACAAATATTAAATTTTGTTTAATAGGCAACACACATAAAACATGTGAAAGATTGAAAGAAGGAGGAAATGAAACAGATCCAATATGAGTAATTTTTAAACTTTAACCATCACCAATTTGAATGTCATCAAGACCTTCACGAAGGTTGATGAAGAGACAAGTTTGACATTTGAGAGGTAACGTGGTGAGAGGCACCAAAATCAACTATCCACGAAGATTGAGCAAACAGGAATGTTGTGACATGATTGCCAAATGGACAAGAAGAGCAAAGTTGAGGAAAAAGCTTGAAGCATCGTTTGGCATGCAGAACTGACATACAACCTATGGTGACGAGGAGGCGTTGGTTTTGTACTTTTTGTGGGTAACAACAGGAGTAGGAAGGAGGCCAGGCGTTTGGGAAGGAAAATTGTGCTTTGGAGTTCGGTAGGAGGAAGGGAGTGTTTGGCTAAATGAGTTGTGGGTGGGTTAGGAACATAATTTTGTTTGTCATTGTGAAGAAGAAAGGTCAAACAATTCTTTGAACGGAACAATAGAATCTCGAGTCTGCAAGACACTAATGAGTTCCTTGTAAGTAGGATTGAAACCATAGGTTGCATAGACAAGAAGATCGACATCACTTAGTGGAACACTAAGAGAAATGAGTTCATCTGTAATTTGTTTGATGGAGACAAGAAAGTCAGTAACAAAGAGAGAACCACGATTACTCATAGTGAGTTTATCCTTGAGATAAATCATGTGAGTGGTAGATCTCTTGGCATAGAGACAAGAGAGACAAGTCCAAGCTTCATGACTAGTTGTTACAGAAGAAACTAAAGGTATGACAGCTTTACTCAAAGACACAAGAATCGCATGAAGAGTTAGTTAGTCTTGTCGACGCCATGGAAGATAATCTGGGTTGGGAAAGACTTATCATTTTGGTTCACCGTTAGAGAGGGACATGGGAAAGTGCCATCAAGATATCTTAGAAGATCCAAACCAAAGAAAAGGGTGTTGAATTGAGCTTTCCAGAAAAAATAGTTGCGAGTCGTGAAGCTTTAGAGGCAACTGAGTAGCAGCATTTATCATTATTAAATTTAGAAATGGAGGGAATAAAAGCAATTGTTGATAGATTACTTGGAGCAGTGTTGAGGCTATTTAAAATAAAAAACAAAAGATAGGAAAAAAGAACGAAAGAAGGATCTAACTCGTTAGAGGAAGTAGCTTTGATACCATAATAGGAAGAAAAGGTCTAAAATATTGATCATATATTTGATTTACAAAGTGTATATATATATAGACCTGCACTTTTTTTAGTAAAATAGAGATGCCTAAATACAAGGAAGAGATAAAAGAAACTTTTGAATAATTAGTACAATAATTGTTAAAAACTAATTAGAGGAGATTTGTGGAGATAAAATAGAATTGGAGGTTGTTGAAGTTGGTGCAATTGAACCACTTCAATCTGGTGAGAGAGAGGTGACAACATCTGATAAAGAGTCTCTAACACTCTTGTACATTGGAAAATACACATTTGAATAAAAAAATTCATTCTTTGTCTTTCTCTCTAGAAATCTAACACATCCAATAAATATTTTCACGTGTTAGCTAGGGTTTAACACGTATATTTTGGAATTAAAATAGAAAATATTAATTTGAAATTAAAGCTAATGATTTGGTAATTTGTCTGCGGAATTTAATTGTAAAAAACTTTGATTATTTTTAATATTAATTTACAAGTACATATGATCATAGCTTTTGACACACAAGCATCATGACAAGTCATTACAACGATCATCAATCTGACCAAGAAGCAACTTGCGAGGTATAAACAGATGAACGAGGTCAACTAGCGAAGTGAATAACTTAGAGAAAATACATGTAAATGTTTTATCTTCCTTTATTCTAAAATAGTACACGTGTATATAGGGATTTAAAAAGGAGGGACACTTGTCATTAAAGTTGATAAGATTTAGGGCAAGTGTCAGATTTCTGTTAGGGTTTTGTGTCCCTATATAAGGGCCTTTTTCACATTGCAAATGCAACTTTTGAAGAAATATACATAGAATATTTTCAGAAACCTTTGTAGTCTCTAAAACTAGAATCCTTTGTGGGTTCGCTATCCTTTATGGGTGTTCATCAAGTCGTGAATCCTTAGTGTGTTTACGCTGTCCTTAGTGGGTGTCTATCCTATTGTTTGTTCGGTCTCCGTTTTAGCTCTGCTAAACATGCCACCTTGTGTAGGAATGGGTTAATTCCTAGTTCCCTACATCAATCTTGGTATTAGAGCAAGTTTTGGTTTCGGGAGAGATTTTTGGTCCGTAATACCCAAGATGTCAAAGGTATGTTCCTAACTCAAAATAGTCTTTTAGATGTTAATTTTATGTTAGAAAGCATAAAATCAAATTAAGGGCAAAATAGTCAATTCATTTGAAACGGTATAAATCGATTATCCATACAAAGGTATTAAGGGCAAAATAGTTGTTTTACCTATAGATAAGCATTGAAAAAGTCCAGGATGAGTAGGCTTAATTGCATTTAATGGCATTAATTAATTAATAATTATGTCTGGTACGAAATGACCAAAATGCCCTTATATGAAGAATTAAGGACTTATGAGTTATACAATTAAAACAATCGGGCCAATAGCATAATTTTGGAAAATTAATGAAATATTTTCCTATAAATGAGATGAAATTCGTTCAAGCCAAGGGAGAGAGCATTTCTTCAATATTTCTTCCATTTTCTCTCAAATCTTTCATGAAACGAGCTTTCTTTCTTTAAGTTTTATAGGAGTTTTGCATAATTTTTCAAGGAGAACAAGATAGCCTCGGATCTTCAATTTGAAAGGTTTAAGGTAAGGATTAAAAACCCTAGTTTTGATGTGATTTGAAGATTTGAAGTAGATGTTGAGGTATAATGTTATATATGTAAGATTAAGGTGTAAAAGAAGACAAGAGCAAAGGATTTGTTGGAGGAATTCATTAAAAAGGTAAGAAAGAACCTCCCATGACTTTAAGGATTATGCTAGGGTTTGTAGATTTTTATGAAACTTTAAATTAAGGCTTTAAAGCATAGAATTAGTTGATGGCAAGTGTAGTTGAATTCATTTACTCTACTTATTGCCTTGAATTCATTATACATGAAGTTATTGCTATTTATTTTTTATGAGTTGTTATATTTGATTGAAGAAAATGAAGTGTGGATGCTGATTGTGGCAAAACTTGTAGTATTGGAGGCCACACGGTGTTGAATGGTTGCTATTAGAAGTGTTAAAGTGTTGTTTACATTAGCTTACAATGTTATAACAATAATGGATGATTAGATTTTACACTTCCTTTAAGATTTAAAGACTATTAAGGGGAGGTTTATTTGATCCATAAGTTGACTTGTTAGTTAATTGTCAATGAGAATTGGTGTGGCATAGTTAATATGAAAAATTCGGATTTAGTAATTAAGCTTAGGGGTTATGTTAAACATACTTCAGTATTTCCACCATAACTTGAGTTATAAAAATCGAAATGAGATCATTCTTGAAGCATTAGAAATTTAAGACACAACCCTATAACTTTTATGTTTACGCCAAGAGCCAATTTGTCTAAGAAATGGATGGAAAATGGCCTGAAGTATAAATTGGTTATTAAAGTTTAAGATTTAACATGATCAATTCTTATGGTTATGAATTGATTATTAATGTATTATTGCAATTATGCCATGTACTAATGTTTACCCATTAGTTAGATGATCTTTGATAGATATATATGGTTATGATGTCAATGCATGATTAATGTTATGAAATGGCATGAAGATGCAAGGTAATCTATGTTTTAAGATGATGTCTGTGAGCAAGCGTTGACGTAAATGGATTGATAATCCATAGATGAATTAAAAGTATTAAGCTCACCAAAATATGTATTTACATGCCATAAGATGTTAGAGATGCAAATAGACATGATAGATATGCATAGAGACATGATGGAAAACGCGTAAGCATATCCTCATATACCGATTGAGGAAAGAAGAATATATGCTTTAGATGATAAATAAAGAATAAGCACGTCTCCCGATGATATGAGCTCTAGATGAATTTGAGGCTAGATGATATGAAGTGCTTAAGATGCTAAGAAAAGTCCAATCAGCTAGATGTTTAGTGGCTCATATGCATTTAGTTGCATTACATGAGTTATGATGTTATTTACATCATGAGATGATTTATACTCATGTTAGATAATTTTAGATGTTATGTCATGACATGTGATATGTGTGTACTATTACATACTTAGTTGTATATGTACACATTGATGTTTATATAGCCACGGGATAAAATGATGAAAAGCATATGAATTAGTAAGAAAAGAGAAGCATACTTAGATGTAAAGGATAAGTGGTATGTTAACAAATATGTTTAAATAAGGGTCAAATAGCACATTTAGAATGAAATGGATCATTCCTTACTAAGCGAATAGCGCTCACCCTTTCATTATTGATTGCGTTGCAGGTAGACCAGAAGCGAAGGATGCTAGAGACAACGGGGCTACACATGAGGGGAGATGATTTATTGTCATCTTGATGTTTTTGAGATGATTTATTGTCATCTTGGTGTTTTTATCTTGAAGTAAATAATGTAAAGGATAAATGTTTGTGAAACACCTTTTGGAAACTTCCACCCTATAAATATGTTTTGATTATGTAATTTCCTGATAAATTCTTAAAGTTTCTAAATTATAAGTTCGGATCCTACGTGACATCTTATATGCATATTTTGGATATTATTATTACTATTTTTATACAAGTTTTTTCTAAATACTACTCGTTTTCCAGACATGTATCCCCGGGATTCTCATTGAGGGATATTCAGAGGATACTTGACTGGAGGGGGTTTACACGGTCAAAACAAGTTCTTTTGTTCCATTTTGAGTTCAAAGAGTGAGTTGTGTGTTAAGTTGTGAAAATGGCAGAAACTAGAAACATTCGTGGCCATAGAAGACACAATAGTCAGGGAAGAGGCCGTAGTCCAGAATTAGAGGATAAGGCTTTTGCCAATCGGAGAGAGTTAAGAGATATAAAAAATGACAAGTTGAGGAGATTGCTTCAAGAAACCCAGCTGCAAAATGAGAAGCTCTAGTAGAGGGTTTTACGGTTGGAGGACTCGACTGACGGGAATCATCTGAATGGGTTAGATAAGGTGACTGAAAGTGGTGGTGAGAATCATACTAACCCATTCAAAGAGTCGTTAAGTGAGAGGGGTCATTGGAATGAACCAAGGTGAGGCAGGCCGTCGCCGAACGTTGGTATGAAGGTGGAGATTCCAAACTTCGATAGGAAAGCACACCCAGATGACTTTAGGTTGGTTGCATATAGTCGGGAAAGTCTTTGATATTAAAGAGTTCATAGATGAACAAAAGGTAAAGGTGGTCACTATTTGCTTGAGGAAACATGCTTTTATATTGTGGGAACATGTTAAGAAGAAGAGAGCTTGAGAACGAAAGCATAAGATCGTAACGTGGGAAAAGATGAAGAAAGTGCTAGTGCGTAAGTTTGTGCCTGATCACTATAAGCATGAGGCTTATATTGAGTATCACTACCTGTCATAAGGTAGTTTGTCAGTGGAAGACAACAACACTGAGTTTGATTGAATGAGAATGCGAAGCGATGTTGTGGAGGAAGACAAACAAATAGTTGCAAGGTTTTTGGAGGTTTGTAATGTGAAGTATCTGATGTAGTGTATCAACAACAGTAGTACGATGTTTGTTGTTTAGCGATAAGAGTGGAAAAGTAGTTGACAACAAGAAATGTGAGCTTTTTGCATTATCTGAAGAAGTTTGTTGAAAGGGAGGGCTCAAGCACATAGAAGAACACTAAGTAGAATTTCAAGGAAAAGTCTAAGCCCATTGATAAAGGAAAGCAAGTGGAAGAAGTAAGCTATAAAGGCAAGTGATGTTACAAAAGTCAAGGTATTGGGCATTTTGCAGCGAGCTGTCAGAATAGACAAGTTGTTACTCTAACCGAAGAAGAAAAGGGTGAACCGATCTATGAGGAAAAAGTGTTAGAAGAGTCAAAAGAGGGAGATATCGTTTATGGCGATCAGGGAGAATGTTTGGCCATTAGAAAGACGTTAAATGTGAAGGTCATGGGCAAAGGTGATTCTTAGCTTTGCAACAATATCTTTCACACGAGGTGCACAACATATGGTAAAGTGTGCAACATTATCATTGATGAAGGAAGTTGCAAGAACGTGATTGCATCAAATATGATTGATAAGTTGAGTTTGTAGACATAGGAATACCTGAGGCTGTATAAACTTTCATGGTTTAAGAAGGGTAACGAGGTACGAGTCAATCAGAGGTGCCTTGTAAAATTTTCAATCGGAAGGAGTTATGAAGACGAGGTCTGGTGTGACGTCGTTCCGATGGATGCATCCCACATTTTGTTAGGAAGACCATGGCAATATGATCATTGGGCTATGCATAATGGTTAAAAAAAATACTTATTCATTCAAAAAGGAAGGAAAAAAGATTACTCTAGCACCAGTCGATTTGAAGCATACTGGAGATTTGCGAGAAAACCATTATTTTTCGAAGGCCGACGTAGTAGAATAGATTGATAGCAAAGTAGAAGTTCTTGCTTTGGTCGTTATTGAAGAGAACGATAGTTCAAAGTGCTAGAACAAGTGCGACTAGTGTTAGAGGAATTCAATGATATGATTCTCGAGGAGATGCCAACAGGCTTGCCGCCAATGTACGACATCCAACACTGTATTGATTTTGTGCTAAGAGCAACAATTCCTAACAAGGCTGCTTATCATATAAGTCGTAAGGAGTATGACGAGCTCAAGAAGCAAGTTCAAGAATTGCTCGTTAAAGGAGTTATTAGGGAGTGTATGAGACCATGTGCAGTGCCCGCACTATTAGTACTTAAGAAAGATGGCTTATGGAGAATGTGTATTGACGGTCGAGCTGTCAACAAGATAATGATCAAGTATCGATTTCTCATTCCAAGGTTTGATGACTTGATATATTTGTTACACGGAGCCAATGTCTTTTCAAAGATAGATCTATGAAGTGGTTATCATTAGATTAGGGTGAAACCTAGTGATGAATGGAAGACCATTTTCAAAACGCGAGATGGGTTGTATGAGTAGATGGTCATGTCGTTTGGTTTGTCGAATGCGTCGAGCACATTTATGAGGTTGATAAATCAAGTTTTTCGAGCTTACATTGGGAAATTCATAGTTGTGTATTTCATCGACATTCTCATATATAGTGGTAACTTGGAACAACACTTGGAGCATCTAAAGAAAGTGTTTGAGAGTGCGAAAGGAAAGGTTGTTTGCAAATCTGAAAAGGTGTCAACTCTGTTCTATTGAGGTAACATTTCTAGGTTATGTAGTGTCCACAGAGGGAATTATAATGGATGAAGCTAAGGTCAAGGTGATCTTAAATTGGCCAATTCTGAAGAGTATCCATGACATTAGAAGCTTTCACGGGTTGGCATTATTTTATAGACAATTTATTTGCAATTTCAGTACAATTATCGTGCCAATCACTGAATGTTTGAAAGGTGGAAAATTTGAGTGGACCAGAGGGGTTGAAAAAGCTTTTGAGCTGTTAAAGCAAAAGGAGACAAAGGCACTAGTGCTTACATTGCTAGACTTCGAAGAGGTATTCAAAGTACATTGCGATGCTTTAGGCGTGGGAATAGGGGGAGTACTGAGTCAAAGACCCAACCAATAGCATTTTTTAGCGAGAAGTTAAATGATGTGAGGAGAAGGTACTCAACTTATGATAAAGAGTTCTATGCGATTGTGAGAAGCTTAGAACATTGGAGGCATTACTTGTATGCCAAAGAGTTCATGCTACATTCTGATCAGGAGTCATTGAAGTATATTAACAGGCAACACAAGCTCAATTCAAGGCATGCGAAGTGGGTAGAATTTCTATAGGCTTTTACATTTGTTATCAAACATCAGTCCAGAGTACTGAACAAAGTTGTAGATGCTTTGAGTTGGAGATATACTTTGCTCACAACTATGGAAGTTTGAGTGATACGGTTTGAAGAGTTTCAGGGGATGTATCACAATGATCCTTATTTTGGAGAGATTTGGGAGAAATGTCAAGAGCAACCTTATCAGCAGTTCTTGATTCAGGAAGGTTTTCTCTTCAAGGGAAACAAGCTTTGCATTCCTGATTGTTCGTTGAGGGGAGCAATCATTGAGGAGACTCATGAGGGAGGTCTAGCTAGTCACTTTGGGAAAGACAAGGTAATGACTCTGATCAGCGAGCACTTCTTTTGGCCTTGCATGGAAAGAGATATGATGAGATACGTCAAGCAATGTCAGACATGCGGATTAGTGAAGACTCAAAAGCACCAATAGCAGGCTATACACGCTTTTACTAGTTCCTATGGCACCTTGGGAAGATCTAAGTTTAGATTTTGTACTGGGATCGTCGAGGACATAGAGGAACAAAGACTCGATCATGGTGGTGGTAGATTGTTTTTCTAAGATGGCACATTTCATTCTGTGTAACAAGACCTTCGATGCAACACAGATCATGAGGTTATTCCTGTAAGAGGTCATTTGTTTGCATGGAGTTCCAAGATCACTTACTTTTGATCATGATGCGAAGTTTGTGAGTCATTTCTTGAGGACAATGTGGCGAAAGATAGGGATGAAGTCACATTTAAGTTCATCTCATCATCCCCAGAAAAATGGACAAACAGAGGTTTTTAATCAGAGTTTGGGCAATCTATTGAGAAGTTTACTTGGTGATAGTCCACGACAGTAGGATTTGGTGTTGCCACAAGTTGAGTTTGCATACAATAGATTGCCCAATTGAACCACGAAGACGAGTTCATTTGAGGTCCTCAATGGGAGGAATCCATCTACACCCCTTGACTTAGCGGGATTACCGGTTCTACATTACTACAATTTGGATGGAGAAGACCAGGCCGAGATGATCAAGGATATGCATGCCCAAGTGAAGCAACAGATCACAAAATAGAAAGAGGTCTATAAGCAAAAGGCAGATATATCGTCATTGCAAGAAAGTGGTGTTTCTACGTTGGGACTTGGTTTGGATTCATTTGAGGAAGGAAAAATTTCTAGCGAGGAGATTTGGTAAGTTGCAGCTGCAAGCTGATGGACCCTTCAGAGTGCTCAAAATAATCAATGACAATGCTTACAAGATCAAGCTACTAGGTAACTATGGAGTCTCAGGTACCTTCAATGTGTTTGATTTATCACCATACTGAGAAGAGAACGTCAAAGAGCAAATAGAAGAACACAACGTCGATTCAAGGTTGAATCTTTTTCAAGAAGGGGATAGTGATGCATGAGCATCATGACATGTCGTTACAACAATCTGACAAAGAAGCGACCTGTGAGAAATAAAGAGTTGAACGAGGTCGACTAACGAAGTGAATAACTTAGAGAAAATACGTATAAATGTTTTATATTGCTTTATTCTAGAATAATAGACGTGTATGTCAGGATTTAAAAAGTAGGGACACTTGTCATTAAAGTTGATAAGATTTACGGCAAGTGTCAGATTTCTATTAGGGTTTTGTGCGCCTATATAAGGGTACTTTTCACATTCTAAATGTAGCTTTTGAAGAAATATACAGAGAATGTTTTCAAAAACCTTTGTGGTCTCTAAAACTAGAATCCTTTGTGGGTTCGCCGTCTTTTATGGGCATTCATCAAGCCGTAAATCCTTAGTGGATGTCCATCCTATTGTTTGTCTGGTTGCCGTTTTAGCTTCGCTGAACAAGTTGCCTTGTGTAGGAACCGGTTAACTCCTGGTTCCCTGTATCGGCTTTTTTTTCTTAACCAATCGAGAGGAATGAAAAATAATAATCAAGAATGCACTATTGTTGTTTTATACAATTTTTGACATTTAATTGTGACTGTTAGGGCCAAAAATCGTCTTGGGCTTGACGAGACCCAATAACGAAATAAACATGTCACGACCCAAAGCCTCAACCCAATCCCGATTGGGCTTACATTTAAAATCACCTTGCGACCTACCCACTCTATGAGTTGGGCTATCCTATAAGTTAAGCTAAACCGGGTTCCAGCCCATTAGCCTGTAACAGTCTATAAATAGGAAATCAGAATCCCACTCTATTTCCTCTTCTACTAAGATTCCAAATCTTACTCAAACTATTAAACTTAATATGATAAGTTCAAGAAATCTTATCTTTTTTATGATAGGGATTATCTCCCACAATAGGACTTAATGTCCTACTAAGATTTCAAATCTTATTTAAACTATTAAACTTAATCTAATAAGGTGAAGAAATCATATTTCTTTCTTGATAGGGATTATCTCCCAAAAAAGAGGACTCAGTGTCCTACTAGGACTCCAACCCCTTGGGTTTACTATAAAAACATAGGCTTACCCTCTCATTAAGGGGCAATCTCCCACAGTCAATCTACACTACTCAAAACCATCTATTTGCTCCTAAGTTCTTGCTCCCAAGAACCCGACGCCTCCGCCGTAGTCCTAGCCTCCGACAAGACTCCTGGTAATTCTTCTTCTCCTTAATTCTTATTAAATCTCTTTCAGCCTTGCTGACTTGAGCGTCGGAGTGCCTACGGCAAACACCACCTTGGTGTTTTCCGGAAGCTTCACGCTTGCCCTTTCATGTGTGCAGGTCTAACGGATTGTCAGTGACCTCAACCTCACGGGATCACACCCTATTTTCATGACGGTAGATTTTTTGCATCTACAGTTTGGCGCCCACCGTGGGGACCTGACAATTATCTGCCAACGACGACTTGCAACATGAGAGGAGGCACAAAACTCCTTTGACTGACATCTTTAATCAGAAAGTTAAATCATGATAAGAAAGTTTTATTTACTTTTCTCCATTTTAAATTCATTGGAAGTATCTAGGAATCATTCACATATCATATCATATTATATTTGTTCAGTAGGAAGCATAATGTTTTGAATCATTAAGACGCATCTCCCATGTTCATTATTTGTTCATGCACCGCTTTAAACATTGATCACGTTTTGGGACTTTATGTGCATGAGTGCATGCTTAATTGCTTATTTGGAAGGTATATCATGTTTTAAGTATCCTTGTATGTCTTGGGCATGTTTTAGAATGTTTAAAAACATCTTTCCAGAACTGACTTTCGAGCCAAAATCCCAAAACCCTTGTGTAGCTTCATTCGACTTTGCAATATATTCTAAACCCATGGAGCCGAATGAAGGTATCGCATATCTTGAACTCCCCTTACAGAAACAATTTTTGCTTCTTTCCAAACACCAGAAAGAAAAACAAAAAAAGAAATTCAAAGCCTGTCCGTTTTCTTCTTCAGAAGCGCACAAACCAACCCATATTTCACCAACACAACTTGTCACTTTTCGAAATTTCCTCCAAAATACAAATCCCAAGCACAAACAGAAAACCAAACACTTCCAAGCACTAGAGATCCTTCAAAAATTTCTCATCCCGTCTTCTACCTAGACTCCGCCAGCAGACCAAAAAAAGGAAAACCAGTCAGAGAATGTCAAAATTGCCTTCAGAAAATCCAAAACCCGTATGCTAGAGAAGCCCATACTTTTCTCATTCGAAAATCACCAAAACTGCCTCAGTGTCTTCCAAAAACAGTCTAGAAAGTGTTCAACGCACAAAAAGAATAGAGGAAGAAGAGAATCAAGAGAATTACCGTGAAATTGCTGGAAAAATCACCTACTCCCTCAGTTAAAAAAAAAAAAAAAAAGAGCTTCTCTTTCAAAGAAAAAAGAGATGAAGGGAAGATAATGTGTCAGAGTTTTAATTGAATGGATGCCAAAACATGTTTTATTGTCTTTTAGTGCACATTATTTAAAAAAAAAAAAAGGGCCATGTGTCGAACAATGGTGAGACTTTGAAAAAATAAGCTTTTGCCGCCTCCTGCACAAGGAATCCATGTTTCATGTGTTTTGCTCACATGCTTTGATACTCCTTTGGTGAAAAAGAGCCGAATAGATCAAAGTTTTATTTGAAAATCTTTTCGCTTGCCGAATGGACATCACAAAAGACACCTTCAAAGGCCGCATCTTCCAGGATGAACCGAATAGATTGAGCAACAACAACATCAGCAGCAGCAGTTGTTGGCTTAGCAAAACCTCTCAAGTATGCATCATCAACAATTGGGCCCACAAAATAATATTCCACGATTACAGTCACAACAGAAACAAAGCCAGTAAAGTGCACCTTCATTCCCGAGTCAAGGGAAATAGTCATAGTTGCAACAGCTACAGCATCAATTAAGGTTTCTGTTGGATCTCTACAACAAATTTCTGTGGGTACTTCTAAACAAGCAAACAAGAATACTTTGTCATCACAAAGTGGAGTTAATATGCTGCCGTCAAATATTAATCCCCTCCAGTCAAATTCAAATACGATACAACACCAGCATATGAAACAAGAGCACTAACAAATGCTGCAGTCCCCACAACTCAAACAACAAATGCAGCAACACCAGAGGCAGAGTCAAATAAT
This sequence comes from Pistacia vera, assembly GCF_008641045.1. Lineage (NCBI taxonomy): Eukaryota > Viridiplantae > Streptophyta > Magnoliopsida > Sapindales > Anacardiaceae > Pistacia > Pistacia vera. The sequence continues at coordinate 185,589 of NW_022196634.1, forward strand.
GCAGAAGCCAATGCAACAGCAGCGACAATTGCATCAGCGAGCAAAGCAACACCTGCCAGGGCATGCGTAAACGCATCTTTCCCTTAAATGATCCTCCATTCGACACCACCTTGGCACATTTGGCATGCGCACCATTTTTTCCTGGTACGTTTTACGCAAAACTTCATTTTGCTCCGCTTTTGCCAATCACATAGTAGAAGCATTTAGCCCATTTGTCTTTTTCTTTCTCCATTTGGCTTAATTTTTATTTTGTTTATTACACGTGCACGCCATGCTGCCATGCGTATTACTTCACCTCTTAACTTACACTCAGTTTGGTTTATTTTTTCTACATTCGACTTATTACTTGAACACATGCAGCCCATGCATTTTACATTTCCATTTAGCTCACTCTTCATTCGGTCTATAACACATGAACACCACACATATTAGCTCCCCATTTGGCTCTTTGCTTAAAACATGCATGCCATGCAAGTCACTGCTCCAGCTTCAATCAAAAGGTTTCAACTACAGGTCGGTCACGCAGACTTGACCGCAAGCTCCATACAAGCTCTACTTGGCATACACCTTCAAATCGGCCTGCCCGATAAATGTACAGACACCTTCAAATTGGCCTGTCCGATAAACGTACGGACACCTTCAAATCGGCATGCCCGATAAACATACGGACACCTTCAAATCGGCCTGCCCGATAAACGTACGGACACCTTCAAATCGGCCGGCCCGATAAACGTACGGACACTTTCAAATCGGCCGCCCCGATAAACGTACGGACACCTTCAAATCGACTGGCCCGATAAACGTACGGACACCTTCAAATCGGCCGACCCGATAAACGTACGGACACCTTCAAATCGGCGTGCCCGATAAATGTATGGACACCTTCAAATCGGCCTGCCCGATAAACGTATGGATACCTTTAAATCGGCCTGCCCGATAAACGTACGAACACCTTCAAATCGGCCTACCCGATAAACGTACGGACACCTTCAAATCGGCCGGCCTGATAAACGTACGGACACCTTCAAATCGGCCGGCCCGATAAACTTACGGACACCTTCAAATCGGCCGGCCCGATAAACGTACGGACACCTTCAAATCGGCCGGCCCGATAAACAACATTTTGGCGCCCACCGTGGGGCCCTGACAATTATTTGCCAACGACGACTTGCAACATAAGGAGGCACAAAACTCCTTTGATGACATCTTTAATCAAAGGTAAATCATGATAAGAAAGTTTTATTTACTTTCTCCATTTTAAATTCATTGGAATATCTAGGAATCATTCACATATCATATCATATTATTTTTAGTAGAAGCTAATGTTTTGAAGATTAAGACGCTCTCCCATGTTCATTATTTGTTCATGCACCGCTTTAAACATTGATCACGTTTTGGGCTTTATGTGCTGATTGCATGCTTAATTGCTTATTTGGAAGTTATATCATGTTTTAAGTATCCTTGTATGTCTTGGGCATTTTTAGAATGTTTAAAAACCATCAATCTACACTACTCAAAACCATCTATTTGCTCCTAAGTTCTTGCTCCCAAGAACCCGACGCCTCCGCCGTAGTCCTAGCCTCCGACAAGACTCCTGGTAATTCTTCTTCTCCTTAATTCTTATTAAATCTCTTTCAGCCTCGCTGACTTGAGCGTCGGAGTGCCTATGGCAAACACCACCTTGGTGTTTTCTGGAAGCTTCACGCTTGCCCTTTCATGTGTGCAGGTCTAATGTATTGTCAGTAACCTCAACCTCACGGGATCACACCCTATTTTCATGGCGGTAGATTTTTTGCATCTACAACCAACACAATGCATTAACATCTCATTAAACAAACATCCTGCGAGTCACTCAACCAAGGTATGCTTCAGGATCTTACGTGGTAAACAATATCCTACTAGAATTCTACATAAAATCTTATGTGAAGTCTAAATGGCGATCAATAGAGAGGGTGGACTTTAGGATTATATAGATATATAAATTAAGAATTTTATTTGTCTCACTCTAGTAGTATTAGGAATAGTTAACTATAAATAGGGATGATATATAATAAGTTATCATGGTTTATCGATAAATTTTTTAGTTCTCTTTGGGATTTATTTGTCGTGGATTCGACGTCCCAGATAAAGCTACGTGATAGCTTTTTCTTTTATCTCTTTCGCATTTCCGCTTTGTCAATTAACTCATAATGTTACAACTTTTAATGGCTCACCAACAATTCATTACTGACCTAAAAAATTTTGAAACTTCATAAACCTCATGGAGATTTGTTTTTATTAAATCAAACCTTAGAAGATCAATGTCTTTTAAACTCTTAAGTTTATATCATTAAATAATTATTAGAATTCTACCTATATCTTACATAATTAGTTTTAATATATTTAATATTAAATTAAATGTATAAAACTTATTTAACAGAATTTTTTATTTTATAATTTAAATTACAAAATTTATTTTTCAATATTATTAAAAATTAAATTTATACATATTTTTTATCCAAAATATAATTAATTATTTATATTGTATTAGTGATATGAGTGTTGTTATATTAATTTTCATAATAACTAACTAAAATTTATAATATAAAAATATAATATTTTATACTTAATTAATGATTACAAACCTAATGAGAAATATATTAGTCATTTACACATTAATATTGAATAGTGATTTTATATTTAAAAAAACTATATTCACAATCATTTATTTGATATTATTGATACAAGATTTTACACCAACTAAAGTGATCTGATTGACCTTGACAGAATTAGAACCGATGCGTGCATGATTAAAGATAACCAGCAATGTATGTAAAAAGCAATAATTAAAAGGAGAGTTTTAAAGTTGTTCGGCAAGTTATGTTCTTGAGCTGACGTCAACTGTTTTTTTTATTTGTCGTGAGAGCTTACAATAGTATTCCTAGAATAATTTGCTAACCCCTTTCTCATCGTTGAAGGGGGTTTATTTACAAACTTTGTGCAAAGGAAAGAGCGAAAATAAAGGGATTACAATTAAGATTAAAATGCAACTCTGATATTCTCGCGATTTAACATTGAGATTGCGCCAAGATTACTATCGATCTGATCTCTTCCAAGATGTCTGGGATTTGAGGTTATCTATTAGTTGGTTGAACAACTGTAGAGATTGGTCGCGACTAGCTTGTGCTGGTTGAGCTATATCTCGATGAGCTTATACTGGGTCGGATAATTGATTGAGCCGATATGATTCTGGATCAAGCAATAACCTCACAATTCTCCGAGCTTGATGGAAAAATCACACACAACAGATATTATTCAAATAAAACATTTTATTTGTAATTTTAAATAATAAAATAAAATTAAGTAATGTCTAATCAAATAACTATAAATTCAAAATATTAATTAAACTATTTTTATTGGCTTTTATTTTTAAATATATAATATAAATCATTATAAAATATATCATTAGATAAGATACTTGAATTTATGTATTTTATCAAGGTTGTAGTATAATATGCGAATTATATGCCTAATCCGTACAATTCGCAAATTATATGCGTATTATTGCCGAATTATTGTAGGCCAAAAAAAAAATAATTAAGCGGAAAGCCAAAATGACGTCGTTTTGGGTGGGGTATGACTAAAAAATTAAAAAAATTTCTTTTTTCATTTTCCTCTCCGGCTCTTCCCAGTTCTCTTCCACATTTCTTCTAACCTTCAACAGTTCTTCATCTCTTCTCTTTTCTTCATCTCTTCACTCTTGAATCTTAATCTCTTCTTCTTTTCTCTTTTTAACTCTTTTCTCCAAGGTCCAAGCTTCAAGTCCAAAACTTCAACTCTTCAAGCCTCATGGTCACGATACACATTTCTTCTCTTCTCTTTATAACTCTCTTTGAATCTCTTATGTTGGTGATTTGCTTGTGTTTGTGCTGGTGTGTGAGTAAGTAGGGGTTGGTGGATTGATGGATTTGTTTGAAACATGTTTGATGAAATGCTTGTGAGAGTTATATTTGCTATTTGGTATCTGTTTTAGCATAATATTCCATTTAGTTTTGCTGTTTTGTATTGTATGGGTCAAAATGAAATGGTTATAATAGTTTTTATTTATACAAGTTTTAAACTTTTAATTTATAAAACTTAAGTGTTAGCTTTTTAGAAATGGTTAGGCTATGTATACGGTATACCCACTACCCAATAATGTGTAACAAGAAACAATGAAATGCTATATTGATTTTAATCAGGTGGTCCATAAAAAGTGTTAAAACCAGGATTGATATTACCATATTTTTCAAAACGTATTATTAACAATGTGTCGTATTAAACCCGTATATACCCGTACCGTATTTTTCCTGTATCCAAATTTTATGGCCGAATTTTTACAAACATATTTTTCACTATTTACCGTATCATAGCCATAAAATTTATGTACCATTTTTTTGTCGTACTCATATTTACTAACTAGGTGTCTGAGGCCTAGAATAGCCCCCACCATTGATTCTTGCAAAGGCTGTAGAAAGCACACACAAAAAAAAAAAAAAAAAAAGATTTTGTTGAATGGCAAATTTGGTAAATTATGCTCAAACATAGTCTATTTTTTATTAACTCCATTTAGTCTTAAACATATACTCCCTCCGTGTCTCTTTAAAAGTTGTTTTAGTCCTATAAATTTTTTCCAAAATAAATGTGGTTTGGCCAAATGCAACCCTGTCTCTCTTTCTCGAAGTATGCCAGGCCCTGTCTCCTCTCTCTCTCTCTTTCTCTTTCTCTTTCTCTTTCTCTTTCTCTTTCTCTTTAAAAGCCATTTATTTTCCATCAATCATCATTGCCATTTCCCACGCACTTTCAGAGGAAGAAGCAAAAAGAACAAATGTTGACATTAAAAAATTAATTTATTAAAAAGCTTACAATGACTTAAAACGACTTTTAAAGAGAAACGGAGGGAGCATAAAATAACGACTTTAGATAATTTTGGTCCTTGTATGTTTGGCCTAAGTACAATAAGGTCTAAGAGAATCTGATAGTAACATTGAATGATCCTTATAACTAGAGGTGTCAGCCGAGGTAAAAGCTCGAGTCAGCCAGTATTTATCGAGCCGAGTTTGAACACACCAGAATCGGCTCGTGAGCTTTAGGGAGCTTCAAGAAGCTTGAGGGTATATGTGATATTTTCTAAACTAACAGGGGCTATATGTGATTTTCTAGGTTTTTAAAATTGACAAATCCACCCATATTCGAAATATGTAAAAATCAAATTGGGATTTGGATATTTAAAAAAAAAAAAAAAAAAAAAACCACTCCATTTTCTTCTTCTTCTCCATCGCTCTTTTTTTTCCTTCTTCTTCTTCTCTATTGTTCCTTATTTTCTTCTTAGTTATGATTTCTACTTCTTCTTCTCCAACGTTTTGTCCTCTTCTCTCCTCCATTATTGTTTTCTTTGATCTGACCATGGCTGTGTGGGGCTTTAAAGCAGTCGGATAGCTGCCCATGGCCAGCCACCGCTAAGAATGATGGAGACAAGGAATCAATTCCTTTGGCTGATTGTAAATCTAAAAACGAAACTTCACATTTGCAGAAGGCTTTATTACTTGTTTTTGAAAAACTTGCAGCAGAACCTAAGACAGATGGAGATGATGAGGAAAATAACAATTCTTCAACATTTATTTTGAGATTACTTGTGCTTTCTAATCAAGTTGGCTGCCTTTTGGGGAAAGGAGGCAGTGTAATCAAGCTAATTTCTGCTGATAGTGGCGCACAGATCAAACAGCAGCCATATGGCTATGCCAACATCTTCTTTCCAACTTCTTTTAGTGTTTTTAGTTACTGTTATGCCTAAAGACTGTAGGGCTGATGTAAGGTCCAGTCAGCATGCAAAAGTCAGAACATGGGTACATCCGCAGCCGAGTCATGTGAGGAAAGAAGCAACATGCTACTGTCAGAATAATGGGTGTGTGCCAGGCCAGCCAGAAGTTGTGGTGATCCCACGTGTCCAATCCCTACTCCAAATCGCGTAAATCACTCCAAAAGGTAGGCAATGTGACATAAAGAAGGATTTGCATAGATAATTCCACCAACTCACAGATTCAGTAATGATAACCTTAATCCATCCCACTATAAATTAGGAGCTCATCTCTCATTTAAGGGATGGGTTACCCTCTCTCAAGAATATATAGCATTCTCTTTCTTGTACTGTCATTTGTAAGTCAGTCCGCTAAAGCGACCTGACCCCTATCATTAATACAAACATCAGTGGACGTAGGACTTGCTTCCTTAGCATCTGAACCACTTTAAAAGTTGTTCCCATTGCATTTATTCTCATTTTACTTGCATTCACGTGTGTCATCTGGGCCAGCTTAGCGTTTCATACGTTCGTTACATTGGTGTCAAAATCACGCATCAACAGTTTGGCGCTAAAAGGAGGGCCATGATTTAGAGTTCATCCTTCATCAGGAGAATCTCTAGCTTACTAGTCCTACAACAATAAATGGCCCGCCAACCTGAACCTGAGCGAACCAACTAGGGTACTGGGGGGATACCCCAAGTCCAGGAGGATACCTCTTCCGAAATACCTTCGGTTTCGCAAAATGCCACAGGAGATACCCCATCAAGTTCACAACTTGACCTCATCATTAGAAGCTACCTAGAGATGTTCGATAATACTCTCCAGATGGTCAACCAAAGGTTGGACCGTTTGGACCAAGGCGTGCCAACCAAATCAGTTGGGGCGATGCAACCGCCAAAAATGTATATAGGTCGCATGAAAGCGCGATGAAGGGAGATAGCCTGTGCCGCGAGCACTGCAGTATGTCGATGAAAGGGTAAGCAAATGGCAAAAAAGGGGCCTACTGGCTCCAAAGGGCCAACGAATGCCGACCGTGTCCTGAGCAAAATACCAGTAGCATTAAGACTCGGTGAAAGGACGTAGCCACAGTTGTCCTATGCCACGTCGCGGGTACACCCCCATAAAAGTGTTGAGCGGGGCGATTCTTATCACCGCCAGCAAAATGAGCCCGATCGTAATCCTGTGGGAGGTTCCCACACTTCACAGGGCGGTTCGTACCACCGTGAAGGTCGTGAAAATACCTCACACCATTCATTGCCATTGCACGCCTCTAGCCAGCATGTGTCGAGAGTGGCCGAGGCCGTCGGCCAAGGTGAAGAGGAATCCGACCTTCGGACTTTCCTCAACGGTAATCGCGAGGGTCGAACTGACATTGGTGAAAGCAATCCCCAAGTGGCTCCATTGCCTCAGATTGAAGAATTACAACGAGCTCTAGACTGACTAAGAGCTCAGCAGAATGAGCAAGGGCAGGTCGCTTCTGCGTCCCCCTTCTCACCTGAAGTGCTAGCCGCTTTGCTCCTATTATGATTTAGAATGCCCGACATGTGGGCGTTTGATGGAAATTCTAATCCGTAGGATCATTTATATGAATTCAACGACCTGATGGAGCTCCACCAGGTCTCAGATTTAGCAAAATGCCGTTGTCTGGCAGTGACTTTAACCTTTCATGCCAAACGGTGGTTCAGGTCGCTCCTAGCGGGATCGATAAGTTCGTAGCCTCAGATGAGCGCAACGTTCCTAAAACATTTCCAAGCAAATCGAAAGTTCTCAATGCCTTTGAGCTACCTCAGCAACATAAGGCAAGAGAGGAATGAATCCCTCCAATCGTACATTGATCAATTCCACATAGAGCTTAAAAAGGTAGCTCACACTCCCGAGGAGTTTGTTCAAACTCTCATCATAGTGGGAGTTCGCCCACAGATCAACCTGTGGAAAGAGTTACAGGCTAAGGATGATGTTTCCCTCACCCGTTTCTATAACCTTGCAGAGAAATACCTCCGTATTGAAAGTTCCATAGCGTCGCTCTACCTCGCGACCACGGTGCTTCGGGTAGTGCATCTGGTCGAGAGGACAGGAGAGTTAATCGTAGATGGGCTACTGACGACCAACGAAAAGGAAAGAAACCGCACTATAAGCCCAAAAAATCTTATGCCCCTGTTCCTCGTCGCGATTGTGATCACGACAAAAATCAATATATGCCTTTAAATGCATCTGTATCGGCCATCCTTGATAAATCGGAAGAGGCCAGCCTGCTCGGAGAGCCTGAGCCCATGAAAAATCTCCCGTCAGCTAGAAATAGTAAAAAGTATTGTCACTTTCATCGGGATAATGGGCATCACACCAATGAGTGCCGAGCTCTCAAACAGGCAATCGAAGAACTCATTAAGAAGGAACATTTCAAGGAATATATTGACGACTCTACTCCTGCGCAAGAGAAAAGTCAAGGGGAACAAGGAAAAAAGCATCGTGATCGCAAGGGCATATGCAGTGTCAACATGATCTTTGGAGGGTCGCACCTCGCAGGGAACACGCGAGGTGCCTAGGAAAGATATGCTCGCGTGGCTCATCACGACCCTATCAGTGTGACGAGCACGATGCAGTGACCAAAAAAAGTCCGCAGGGAGGAGGAAAATACCTTCTCCGAAAAGGATGCAGCCCATTTGCATCATCCCACAACAACACTCTTGTGATCACGCCCCTCATAGGGCGCCATAACGTCCACAGAATGTTAGTGGATAATGGAAGTGCTGTGAACATCCTGTTCCAGACAGCCTTCGAAAGAATGAACTTGGACGAGGCCAGCCTGAAGCCCACCTCGATCCCTCTGTATGGTTTCATCGGGGATCACCTGATCCCTAAAGGAACGATCTTGCTTCTGGTCACGCTGGGTGACTATGACGAAGTGACCAAGGTAACTGAATTCTTGGTAGTGGATTGCCCATCTGCTTTTAATGGTATCCTAGGGCGACCCCTACTGAGAAACTTCAAGGCAATCACTTCGATATACCATTTGAAGATGAAATTCCCTACCCCGACGGGGATAAGGGAAGTTAGCGGGTCTCAGCACGAAGCTCGCGATTGTTACATAAAAGCAGTACAAATGGCGTGCAAAGGGAAAGGCATTTCACGCGGCATTTCCCTTACAAGTTATGGCGATCAGCCGAATCGAGCCACAGTCTGGCCCAGTCGAGGAAATATGGATCCTCAAATTCAAGAAAGCCCTTCCAGTGGGCTAGTTGAGGATCTGTCCGAAGTGTCGGTCGACCCGAATGAACCGAGCCGAGTGTTAAGGATTTGGAGCAATCTTAGCCCCCAGCTCGCCTCCAAGCTGATCAACTTCCTCAAGGAAAATATCGATGTATTTGCCTGGTCGCATGCAGATATGGTCAGGATCAGTCTAGATATCATCTGCCATGCATTGAACATCGACAACGAAGCCAAGCCAGTTCGCCAAAAAAGAAGAGCGATAGACCCGGAGCAACATGCCGCTTTAAAGTTAGAGGTGGATAACCTCCTTCGAAATAGGTCCATCCGAGAAGCACTCTATCTGACCTAGGTTGCCAACTCGGTTCTGGTAAAAAAGCCTAATGGCAAATGGCGAACATGTGGCGAACATGTGTCGACTTCACCAACCTCAACAAAGCATGCCTGAAAGATAGCTTTCCCCTGCCCAGAATAGACCAGCTCGTGGATGCCACCTCGGCCCACGAGCTGTTAAGTTTTATGGATGCTTACTCAAGATATAATCAAATTTTGATGTACGCATCGGATGAAGAGCATACATCCTTTGTTACAGATCGAGGATTGTACTACTACAGAGTTATGCCTTTGGCCTCAAGAATGCTGGAGTGACCTACCAGCGGTTGGTTAACCAGATGTTCTCTGAACAGATCGGTAAGTCAATGGAGGTCTATGTAGATGACATGCTGGTCAAATCCCATGTCGCTTTAGATCACATAGCGCATCTCACTAAGATGTTTGATATCCTCCGACCATACAAAATGAAGCTAAACCCCTTCAAGTGCTCGTTCGAAGTATCCTCGGGAAAATTCCTGGGATACATGGTTAACCAATGGGGAATAGAGATCAACCCCGAGAAAATTCAAGCTCTCTTCGATATGGCAAGCCCGACCAGCAAAAAACAGGTCATAAGGCTTAATGGGCGAATGGCGGCGCTAAGTCGCTTCATATCAAGGTTAACAGATCGCTGCTTGCCGTTCTTCAATATTTTGAAGGCCAATAAAAAGTTCGAGTGGACTACCGAGTGCGAACAGGCGTTCCAAAGTATTAAAGAACACCTCGGGAAGCCACCTCTCCTGTCCAAGCCTCTCCCGCAAGAGATCCTCCTCCTGTACCTGTCCGTCTCTCAGTTCACAGTCAGTGCAGCCTTAGTCCGAGAAAAGGAGAAGGTTCAATGGCTAGTGTATTACGCAAGCAAGTGTCTGTTGGATGCCAAGATGTGGTATCCGAAAATGGAACAATTAGCCTATGCCCTACTAATCGCTTCCAGAAAGTTACAACCTTACTTCCATGCCGATACAATCTATGTAATGACTAATTACCCGCTCAGGCAAGTCCTCCAGAAGCCAGAGGCATCGGGTAAATTGCTTAAATGGGCCATGGAATTGAGTCAGTTCGATCTGAAGTACAAACCAAGATCGACTATCAAAGGGCAGGCTATTGTCGACTTCATATCAGAATTTTCATACCTCCCAAGTGAGTCGAAGCAGCAGCCCAGCGAAGCCATTCAGGAAACTGCTCAGAATCTATTGACCTGGAGCCTCTATGTCGATGGATCATCGAACAGAAAGAGGCTCGACGCAGGCCTTCTCCTTTTGAGTCCCGAAGGGGCTCGTGTTCACGGCATTCTCCAGTTCGGATTTAAGGCAACCAATAATGAGGCTGAGTATGAAGCTCTGCTCGCTGGGTTGCAATTGGCTAGAGAAATGGGCGCAACCTCGATCAGTATCCACAGCGATTCCATGCTGGTCATCAACTAGATTTTAGGAGAGTACCAAGCCAAGGAAGAAAATATGATCCGCTATTTGAAAGAAGCTAAGGCTGCACTCGAGCAGTTCAAGCACTTTGTGATCACTCAGATTCCTAGAGATAGTAACTTGTGGCAGATGGCTTGGCGAGGATAGCCTCATCGTTGGACTCAGAAGCACCAGATAGCGTTCCTGTTCGATTCATCGAGGCCCCCAGTATCAGCCCGATCAAACAAGCAATGAATGTAACAAAGTCAAATTCCTGGATGACTCCCATTGTCCAGTACCTCAAGGACGGGGACCTTGCCTGACGATAAGGTCGAGGCAAGAGTTCTGCAAGCAAGATCTGCTCATTACACCCTCATCGGAGATCAATTGTATAGGCGAGGGTTTAGTGGCCCTCTCCTCCGATGTGTAACCAACGAAGAAGCGGATTACATCATGAGGGAAATACATGAAGGGATCTGCGGTAATCACACCGTCGCACAATCTCTTGCCAATAAAGTTATTCGTCAAGGGTATTACTGGCCCTGAATCCAAGAAGTCACCTACAACTTTGTCAAGAGGTGTGACAAGTGTCAACAGTTCGCGAATATACCGCTAGCTCCTTCCCACCAACTGATAACAATGACTAGCCCCTGGCCATTTTCCATGTGGGGAATCAACCTTATTGGCCCCATGCCAGTCGATAAAGGGGGAGTCAAATATGCAGTGGTCGCAGTAGATTACTTCACCAAATGGGTAGAAGCCGAGCCACTCGCCGTGTTCACGATCAAAAAGCTCAAGGACTTCGTTTTCAAGAATATTGTTGCCGCTATGGGATTCCTCATACCCTCATCTCAAATAATGGAAACAGTTCAACAACGAGGAGTTCAACCAGTTTTGCGATGAGTTGGGCATCCATAAGAAATTCGCCTCAATCACAAGACCGCAAGCAAATGGTCAAGTTGAAGCTGTCAACAAAACCATTAAGCACACCCTAAAGGCCAAACTTGGCGCAGCCAAAGGGAATTGGGCCAATGACCTTCTCGAAGTCCTATGGGCGTACAGGACAACTCTGAGTACCTCTACCTCAGAAACCCCTTTTTCGCTAGCATATGGTTGCGAAGCGATGATCCCTATTGAGGTAGGAACCGGTTCACTACGGAGAGACTTGTACAATGAAGCCGATAATGAAGCGCTTATGCAAGCAAGTCTAGACCTTGTTGAAAAACATCGCAGCAAGGCTTCGCTAAAAATAACAGCCTATCAGCAACGTGCCAAAAGGTTCTTCGATTCTAAGGTCAGACGAGGAGACTTCCAGGTTGGCGACCTCGTATTGAAGGAAGTTCTGCTTGGTACTAGAGAACCAAGTGCGGCAGTGTTGGGCAAAACTGGGAAGGCCCATACCACATCACCAAAGTGATAAGGCCGGGGACTTACCACCTAAAAAGGCTAAATGGTTCCATAGTACCGCGAGCTTGGAATGTTGAACACCTTCGACCTTATTATCAGTAATTCCGAGCTCAGTTTTCCTTGTAAAGATTATTTTTTGATCTTTGTAAATGTAAATCAGTAATAGTCTATTCGCTTGTAATAGTCTTCGCATGTAATTTTGTTCGTATAAACGTGTTGTCATGTTCGCACAAACTTGTTCCAATATTATAAGCACTTAGAATGTAAGCTCATGTATAATAAAGCGAACAAAAATTGTAAAAGCAAAATATATTTCATTAATGTAAAGAGTACAACAAGCAAGACGGTACAACTGTTAGCCCTAATCTGACTCCTGGAGGACCGACCTCATCTTCCTAAGGCTGATCAGTTGGGGGCTTCTTCGAGGCATGTCCCGAACCCTCTATCTGATTGGATTGTCGGGCGGTCGCTGCTTTATCATCTTGCCGCGCCGTGGACATGAGAGTTTCCCACTAGTCCTCTAGAAGGTTAGACATATCAATGTGCGGATTCTTTGGCTGTAAGGCATAGATAGACTCGATCGCCCATTCGGCAGCCTTCTCCTTAACCTCCGCTGCCTGATTCTGCATCTCTTTGGTCAGGGAAGCAACTTTTCCCTAACTTGCTTGGAGTTCGGCCTCGAGAGCTTGCCTTTGCTTCTCGGAGGCATCCCTCTCTTGTTCTGCTCGCAAGGCCCGTAGAGAGGTCATTTTGAGCTCCTGGTCCCTCTTTTCGACCTCCTTGGAGAGTCTGGCTATGGTCCTTTGGAGTTCCTTTATTTCCTCCCCATGTTTCTCAAGCTCAGCTTTTTGGAAGTCCACCATGCAAAGAGCCGCATCCCTTTTGCTCATGTATGGATTCGCCGACTCAGAGGATAGGTTTCTTTCTGCCTCGACGGCTTCCAAGCCTCGCTTGAGCTGTGCATTCTCTTCCTTTAGGGCGACCTCCCCCTTTGCAGCTCCCAACCAAACCTTCTCCAGGGACAGTTGCATGAAAAGCAAGGCCTGTAAACAAGAAAAAATAGCGAGTTAGTTTATCAAAAGGAACCAAGGGATGTCCTTACCGAGGACAGCTCGTTTACCTTGCTTAAGAGCTGAAGTGATGTGGACATTAGGTCCACATCGCTGGAACCTACGAACTCCTCGAATGCCTCCGAGAGTCCGCACTTCAACAAAGTGTAGACTATCAGCTGCAGGTACTCCGGCAAGTTCCCCAGCGAGTCCAGCACTGGAGTTTCCTTCTTTGCACCTTCAGTAGAGATCGTGTCGCCCGTTGGTTCCTTACTGGACTTCTTCCCAACGTCTGGTTGCGACCTCCTGGGTTGATCGCCCTCAGATTTGGTCTCTGACTCTTCGACCTGAATTTGTCGCCTCTTCTTCTTTACTCACTGAGTTGTTGTCTTTAGCCTCTGGCAAACAACCGATGGCTGGGAGACCTTCGCGGGTCGTATTGTTGCGTCCTCCGGAGGTTGAAGCTGAGAAATTCCTAAAGGTCGTGTCGAGGGGCCCGATGTGGCACCTCCAGCTAGGGGATCGGCAGGAGTAACATCGGTCGCCATGGCGATCCTTGCCTGCGAAAAATTGAATTGCCTTCTTTGCAGCGGCTCTGACTCCTTCAGAGGCATGGCCGCTGCATGCGAGCATCGTTAGCAAAAGTAATTCATTGCACAACTAGAAAAGAACCAGTTAGCGAAACTTACACAACAGGGGTTCTAAGGACGCGTTTGCGTTGAAGAAACCATATTTTCGCAGATTCGCAGTCATCACGAGCTTCATCGTGTCGCGACTAGCCTCGGGTAGGAAGCCGAAAGCTACGATCTTATCCGGATTGAAGAGCAGCCCTAAGTCGGTCGTTTTGTTAACTGCCACAAAAGAAACAGGTCGTTAAAAAAAAAAAAAAAATTTGTGTGCACTTCAAATTTAATCAATTCGCCAAAGGAAAAGAGCCTACTCGGGTCTTGATAGCTGCAATGATCATCATAACAAAAGAAGAAAAACTTCGTTTCGTAGGCCTCTGCGTTGCTAGGGTAGCTATGTATCCCCTCAACTATGGTAGGTCGCCTGGACAAGTAGTAAGAATCTTTGTCCCTGCACTTTTTCAAGAAATACGAGCAGCCGAGCTCCATCGCGGTTAGGTCGCCTAGCCCGTTCTCACGACACACAATGTACATGGCAACAGCAATAACATACGCGTTCGGCGTGAGTTGCATCGATGCTATCCCAAAGTGATCCAAGAACGACCTAACAAAAGGGTGGAAGGGGATCAACCCCCATCTCCTCGGAGATCGCGACCATCCCATTTGATGGGTATCGCGATGAGTGGGTCCTATCGCAGAAAACTTCCATGTTGACACCATACTGTTTTATCACCCTCTCGAGCTCTTCCCCGTTAAGTACCAAGTAGACCTCAGGAGTGACGTTCGGAGCACCTTGCGAGGATGAATCGGTTCCTTCCTCGGATGAACCGGTTTCTTCCTCAGATCTGGTCGTTGAGGGGTCCATTCTACTGGTCTGCAAAAGCGACAAGCAGAGGGGTTATTTAGCCATCATGCGCTATTCCGTACGGTGACGTGGAAGAAAACAAACTCCCTAAAACCTAGAGAAAACCCTAACAGAATGATTCGAGCCGCCATTCATGGCTTGAACCTGACATGAGCGTCTCGTCTCCGATCAGCTACCGGAAGACTAACGCCATTTACCGACCACGAGGAATAAGAAAATAAAAACGGAGAATGATTCTTACCTCTCAAAATACGAAAATGGCTCATTTTGCTTCAAATATCAGAAACACGCTGGTTTGGAAGGCAAAAATTCCAAGCTTGCGAAAGTCTCTTGCTCTCTCTGAAAAAGACGAGTGTGGTGGCATTGCCTGAGATGGATCTGAGTTTTTATAGCAAAGGAAATGACGCTTGATTTTCTCGAAATCAAAACGAAGTTTGGGAGGAAAAAATGCCTCACCGTTGATCACGACCATGTGTCACAGATCAGCGAGGAAAAGTGAGTGTCACGATTAACGAAAACCAAACCGTCACCCTTTTCCGTTGAAAAACTCAAGTGACGACACCCTATCCCTCAGCATTAATTGCGCCCCAATCAGCATTTAATGCTCTGATAAGGGGTGTCGTTTCAGCATGCCATGCATTTAATGTTCTGATAAAGAGTATCGTGTCAGCATACCACGCATTTAATGCGCCTGGTTGGCACTTATTACGCACAGGACACGTCCGTCAGAGCAGGGGATGTTTCATTAAATGCATCCATATCTGAGGTACAACAGATAACGCTTGACGAAGTCAGGTCGCTCATCCTTAACAAGCGATGACCATGAGAGGTCGTGTTCACAAAAAGCTCTACCCTGACCTATTTTCAGACAGGTCGTAATCACCAGAATTTCCCGAAAGCATCCAGTCGCGGCATAAATTATAGTTTCCAAGGTTCAATCCTCAAACCTTAAAAACTAGGGGACTTCTGTTATGCCTAAAGACTGCAGGGTTGACGTAAGGTCCAGTCAGCGTGCAAAAGTCAGAACATGGGTACACTCGCATCCGAGTCACGTGAGGAAAGAAGCAGCATGCTACTGTCAGAATAGTGGGTGTGTGTTAGGCCAGCCAGAAGTTGTGGTGATCCCACGTGTCCAATCCCTACTCCAAATCGCGTAAATCACTCCAGAAGATGGGCAATGTGACATAAAGAAGGATTTGCGCGGATAATCCCACCAACTCACTGATTCAGTAATGATAACCTTAATCCATCCCACTATAAATTGGGAGCTCCTCTCTCTTGTACTGTCACTTGTAAGTCAGTCCGCTAAAGCGACCTGACCCCTATCATTAATACAAACATCAGTGGACGTAGGACTTGCTTCCTTAGCATTCGAATCACTTTAAAAGTTGTTCCCATTGCATTTATTCTCATTTTTCTTGCATTCACTTGTGTCATCTGGGCCAACTCAGCGTTTCACACGTTCGTTTCGTTGGTGTCAAAATCACGCATCAACAGTTACATATTTAGATTGATCGAAATTTGGGTTTTGGATTGATGTGTTGGAACTTTTTCATCGACGAAAGACTATTCGGAGATATGTCTTTCTTGAAAAATGTTGAAGCGTACCGGCAGGTGACTACACTAACTAAGCTTTAACCTGCTCGAGCTCGATTATACTCGTTCAAGCTCGAGCCAAGATTTTCAGACTCATCAAATTCGAACTCGAACTCAAACTCGTCCTTATAGAAATCGGGTCGAGCTTGAGCTCGAACCAAGATTTTCAAGTCGTCAAACTCGAGTTTGGACTCAAACTCGTCCCTATAAATAAGAAATTGAGTTGAGTTCGATTAACCAAAAACTCAATTTAGTCTAAAATACTCTCAATTTTTTTTATGCAATGAAATTAAAAATTAATAGAATTATAAAAAAAAAAAAAATTAACGGCTGCCAACTAAGAATTCTGGTAAGAGTAACAATTCCACTTGATATAAGAAAATAAAAAATTAACAGATTAAGGATATTTTAGAGTTTACAAAACAATTTTTTGATAATGATTTAAATATCATTATACCATTTTATTGGATCTTATTTAGTTAGGTCATACCCTGCGGACCAAAATGATTTAACTCATAAAATAAACTAAAATTTTATGGGACAAGATCAAGTTCTTTGCATCTCTTTGGGCTTACGTTTCAAAACAACCCTTATCAAATTGATCAGTATTCTCTATTACTAAATACACCTGTATTAATTTTAAAGAAAATCTCTTTAAACCTCATTTAATATTGAAAATAATCTTGCTTGATTAGGTTTGATTAGCTTTTTTCTTGTACAACTCATTTTCTCAAATTTCAAACTTAATTAGATTTTTTATTTACAAGCCTTTTTCCCATACTCAAATTTGAAAGTTATTTTTTCTTCTTGAGATTCAAAATCATTTTGTTATGTGGTTGTTTTTCTTCATAACATTTGGTAATATATTTTCATCAAACAAATAAATGTTTTGAATAAAACAAATGCTTCAATGATTTTGAAAATTTTGAGTTAGGGTTTATACAATAATTAAATATTAAAAATTAAAAAAATACATAAAATAGAATATGTGTGTAATTAGAAATTATTATATCAATTATGTAAATTTTCATACGGTTAAAATTGTTAAAAATAAAAAATAAATTAAGTAGAGGATACCGGTCAATTTAACAAGGGTTAAAATTCACTTCCCTTTGAGAACACCCCTTTGGGGGTGTTTGGTTGAGGGTTATATGATATTACTAGGGTTAAATCTTATATTATTTGATTACTATGTTTGGTTGTCAAGTAATATAAGATACCGGTAATCTTCAAATACCAATAGTGGTTACTATTGGTAATATTGGAGATAATCTGATTACTTCCATTTTCTTAGGTATTGTAAGATTACTTGAGTAATCTTTTTTTTTATTACAATTCTATCCCTTATTAATAAAATTTTAGGACAATAATGCCCTTATTTTTAAATTTATTTACATGAATCTTGTTTTTATTATTTCACCCCAATTAATCAATTTTTTGGACAAAATTGCCCTTGAAATCAANTTTTTTTTTGTTACAATTCTATCTCTTATTTATAAAATTTTAGGACAATAATACCCTTATTTTTAAATTTATTTACATGAATCTTGCTTTTACCATTTCACCCCAATTAATTAACTTTTTAGACAAAATTACCTTTGAAATCAAAACAAATTTCAACTTACCCAAGCCACCACCCCCACCCACCTACTGCCGCCAGCCAAACCACCGCCAACTACCATGGGAAGTCGTTAGAAATCACCTGGAGTCGCCGTGAGCAGCCCATCATGACCGGGTATTGATGGCCGAAAAAGCCATATCGGGAGTAGATTTGGCCAGAAATGACTAGATCTATTCCGGCCATACCCTTGGCCTTTATCGGCCAGATCTGGCGAGATCTGGCCACTATTTCGATCGAAATATATTTGGCCGTTAATGATTAGATCCGTGGCCATTAACGGCTAGATCTTGCCCAGATCTGGCCGATAAAGGCCAAGGGTCTAGCCGTTAACGACCAGATCTGCTCTCGATATAGCCTTTTCGACCATTAATATGGCCAAAAAGGTCATATCGGGGCCATCCGATCATGGTGGGTTGCTCATGGCGATTCCATGTGACTTTCAGCAGTGGTTTGCAGTGGCGGCAGGGTGGTGGGGGTGAGTTTGTTATAAATTAAAGTTTTATATATTTAGCTAAATTTGAACTATTGGGGGTTAAAAAAATTATTTAAAAATTAATATTATATTAATATTTAAAAAGAGGGCAATTTAGTAATTTAAATAACATATCCACAAATTTATTCCTCTTAACCAAACATATTAATATGACATATCTACCAATTTATTCCAACTAACCAAACATATTTTCTTAAAGATTTCCAATAATCTTCAAAGTAATATAAGATTCTAGTAATCCAATATTCCCTAAATCAAACATACCTTTTTTATTTTATCCATCTTAACCGGGCCTAGTAAGATATTCCTGGTTTTCAAGAGTTGTCCATGCCATATTGTCTCTAATTTTGCGTTTCTTTTTACACATGCTCATGATACTCTTTGTAAAGTTTTAGCCCCTGTTTTTCATGTGTTCATCAATTTACATTTCTAAGCTTCCTACTCAAGAAAATATCTTATGTATTTTGAATTTTGATACATATTTGTGTGAATAGATAATTATTATTGCACTTTATTTTAATAAATTTTGTAGGTTATAAACATTGTAAAAGTTTATTAAATTTTCAAATATTTTGTATCTTTCATGTATAATTTTATATTATGTTGCTTTAGTAGTAACTAGTATCTAACTTTTTTTTTAATTATATAACACTTTACTACAACTATTTTTCCGTGGCAAAAGGAAAACACATTTTTGCTCAAAAAGTTAAAGCTTTTGCTACCCAAAAAAAGTTAGATATAAAACATTTGATCTTTTGGACTTGATAAACGTTTATATATAACAAATAATTAATTCATTGAGTAAAATGTAATTACATAGTATTATTTTAATATTTTTCAGAACACATGAGTTGGCACTCGGCGAGGGGCCATTAATTGATAATAAAGAAGGTAGTGACAAATTTGACTCCACTCAAACACGTGCCAGGTAACCTTCCTTTTTTGGCGGGACGCCAACTATCCACTTTACTTTTTCTAAATTCACGTTACCACATTAAATTATAGTATTTTCAGACTTCAGTTTTATTCTTTCCTTGTTTATTTTTTTATTTTCTTTATTTTAATTTATCTCGGATAGGATATTCTCTCAACCACGTCAGCTACGGACAAAATCAGAAATTGATTGCACCTTGAATGTAAAAAGACATCTGCCAACCCCCGATAGTTCCAATTTCACATGCATCAATATTATTAGAGTTATTATCATGAATCTCTATATAATAATAAAAATTATCTTGAGATTTCAAAACTAAAAGAATTTTGTTTGTCGTTAAGTTATACGACTATATTTATTAAAGTAAATTATAGAAAACTTTTTTTTTGAATGATCGAATAATCCAATAAAAACTCTTAGATGTATTATTTAAGAGGTCATAAGTTTGAATAATTCTTTGTTTGCTAATAAAGATAGCTACTAAAACTCTTATCCGATCGATAGTTCTAATTTCTAAGGTCCTAAACCTGAAAGATTAGTTGAGGTGTGTGTAAACTGACTCAAACATTCTTAGTCATAAAAAAAAAATTATAAAAAGGTAATTGATGATCTTGTATTTACTAATTCTTAACGGTGTAAGTTTTAATGCCTAACAAATAGTTTATCAACATTATGGAGATTTTGTTACTTTGAAAACTTCAAAAGGTTTTTTATTATTATATCATACCTAAGGGGAATCAATATTAATAACTTTAATATTGTTAAGATGCTTTGTGAATTTATTTTATTTTATTATTTAATTTTGAAGTTTAGTTATTCTTTGAAGATTTGATGTGTAATCCACCCAATAATGTTATTAGATTGTTCTTAATTATATAATTAAAATCTTTTGAGAATATAAGCATTTTACTGCATGTTTGGCTTAATATTTTTATCCATATTTTGGATCCTATTCTCCAAATAATGTTTGGCACATTATTCCAGAAATACTACCCTATTTTTTTAATTTCATTTAAACCCCATAAGGTTATTAATTTCACTAAATACCCCCTGAAAAAAAGTTTAAAAATTAACAAAAACACCCCCATCAACCCAACTTGTCAGATTCCGGCAACCACCGTCGGTGATAGCCAGAATCTGTACAACGGCCTAACTTCCGACCAGAAATGGCCGGAAGTTCACCGCTGTGGCCTTTTCCGGCCAGATCCACCACGGATCTGGCCGGAAAAGGCCAGATCTGGCCGTCAGCGACGGCCAAAGAAATGGCCGTCGTTGACCGAAAACGACGGCCACATCTTTGGCCGTCGCTGACGGCCAAAGATGGCCGTCGTTTGGCCTTTTCCGGCCGTCGACGGCCAAAACAAACCGTAGATCTGGCCTTTTCCGGCCAGATCCGTGGTGGATCTGGCCGGAAAAGGCCATAACGACGTGTTACGGCACAGATCTGACTAGTCTGTGCCGTAACGAAATTTTTCGGCCAGATTCCAGCGGTGGTGGCCGGAATCTGACACTGCAGGTGGTGGGGGTGTTTTTGTCATTTTATATGTTAGGGTCTTTAGTTAAATTAGTAAACCTAAGGGCTTTTTCATAAATTTTTAAAATTTACCTCGTAATACTCCCCTATCCAATAACCCAATATTATCCTTAAAATCCTATCCAAAATACTAAACCAAACGCACCCTTAGGTATTGCTATCATTTGTTGAAGAATTGATCCACGTGCTAGGCAATGGATTTTATAATCATGTCTCTTCAAAAAATTATATTAGTAATATAAAAATATAAAATTTTGTATAAAAACATATTTAAAAAAAATATGTTTTTACCACTTTTACAAATAATTAATTAATTAAATTTTTTTTTTTTTTTTAGTCTTCTTATTGTGCATAAAGGACATAAAAACCCATATCTTCTTATTCCATTTTCATAACATTGATCAATAAAGATAATAAAGTAATGGGATTTGAATACTATTAGACTATATCAATTATGCATAAAATGTAATAAGGGTAGTCATTGGAGTTTTTATCCGATCGATAGTTCTAAGGTTCCAAAGAATTAGTTGAGGTGCATATAAACTAGTTTGAACACCTCCGATTATCAAAAAAAAAAAAAAAAACAAGTAGGCATAAAATGAAGTCTTTTTCTATATAATAAAAAAAAAATCAAAAAACCCATAGTTGCCATCGAGCCTTGTACCTACAACTTCATTGGTCAAACTATTAATAATATAGAGATTATATTAGATTGATCTGAAATGATATAATCATTAGAGTCCGACTATCATGTAGATGTATGTGTGATTGTAAATCGTTAATACATTCTTTTTATAAAAAAAAATTTTGTTGAAGATAAAATAATTGAATTATCCCTAACTAATTAACTTAGAATATTAGGAAACATATTTATATTTTGAATAATACAAGATGTACAAATTCTCAAGGTATAACTTAATTAATTGTATAAATATATAGCTTTAATAAAATATATATAACAAAGTGAACAATTACATGCTAATTGATGCAAAACAAAACATTATTTAACATTAAATATTAATAGAACTTTTATTAAACTTTTTAATGATATAGTTTGTTGTGGCTCTAATTAAATGTTAATAACCTATTATCCATGACAAATTAATTCATATTGTTATCATTCCAATGATAAGTTTGGAGCGTTAGACTAGTATTTATAAGTTTAAAAATATTCTATAAATTAGAAAATACATTTTGATAAAAAACTAATAATAACAGTGTTGATACAGAAATCTGTACCAACCAGAGAATTCCGATTGACTATGTCGGAACCGGAATGGATATGTACGTGATTTAATGAAAATCAGCAATGAATAAAAAAGAAAGAGTCATAAATAAGAACACAAGACAATTTTTAAAGTGGTTCGGCAAGTTAGAACTTGAGCCTACGTCCACTGTTATTGTATTGCTTTTGAGAGCTTACAAAGAACAGTATAATTTCTAGGAAAATTTGCTTAGAACAATTCTCTAGCCCCCCTGAAAACAAGTTATGATGAGTTTATATAGAACTCATTTATATGATAGAGTTTAGATAAGATTCAAATATGTAGGATTAGGAAGTTGCATGATCTTCGGCTATCTTAGTTGGAATCTAAGTCAATCTGAATATCATTATTCCAAATTGAGCCAATCTAAATATCTTCTCTCATAATAAAGAATTATTCTCTCCAGATTTCACGCAAAAAAATAGCCTCCCAATTTTTGGAGTACGTAATCACGCTTCAAAAACTCATGTCTTTAACCTGGATGGCTGTCGCACTATAGGCTGTTGTCTCAAACTGAAGAACTTGAGTTATTTGTGGCGTGATCTAAGAGATCTGAGAGATCTTGGACATGTGATCTTAAGCAAATGAGCGAGCTTATGAGCTTAATCATGGAGCATAAAGAGCTCGATCTGAGAATATAAAAAGCTCGATTAGAGAGCATAAATATCTGAGAGTACAAGGAGTTCGATTAGAAAGTGTGAAGAGCTTGATCTAAGAGCATAGCTTGATTAAAAAGCATGAAGAGTTTGATCTGAAAGCATAGCTCTATTAGAAAGCATGAAGAGCTTGATCTGAGAGCATTGCTCGATCAACAAGCATAGAGAGCTTGATCTGAGAGCATAGCTCAATCAGAAAGCATGGAAAACTTGATCTGAGAGCATAACTCGATCAGAAAGCTTGAAAAACTTGATCTGAGAGCATAGCTCGATCAAAAAGCATAGACAACTTGGTTTGAGAGCATAGCTCGATCAGAAAGCATGGAGAGCTTGATTTGAGAGGATTGCTCAATCAGAAAGCGTGGAGAGCTTGATCTGAGAGCATAGCTCAATCAGAAAGCATGAAGAGCTTGATCTGAGAGCATTGCTTGATCATAAAGCGTTGAGAGCTTGATCTGAGAGCATTGCTCGATCAGAAAACTTGAAGAGCTTGATTTAAGAGCATTGCTCAATCAGAAAGTATGAAGAGCTTGATCTGAGAGCATTGCTCGATCAGAAAGCATGGGAAGCTTGATCTGTAAGCATTGCTCGATTAGAAAGCATGGAGAGTTTGATCTGGAAGCATTGCTCGATCAGAAAGCATGAAGAGCTTGATCTGAGAGCATAGCTTGATCATAAAGTATGGGAAGCTTGATCTGAGAGCATAGCTTGATCAGAAAGCATGGAGAGCTTGATCTGAGAGCATTGCTTGATGAAAAAGCATGGAGAGCTTGATCTGAGAGTATAGCTCGATCTAAAAGCATGACTCGATTTAAAAGCATGGAGAGCTTGATCTAAGAGCATTGCTTGATCAGAAAGCTTGGAGAGCTTGAGAGCTAAAAAGCTAGCTTGGGAGCTAGAGAGCTTGAGAGCTTGATAGCTTGGGAGCTAGAGAGCTAACTTGAGAGTTTGGTAGCTTGGAGCTTGAGAGCTCTTTCTAATCTAAGAGATTTGAGCACGTAATCTGAGCGATTTGGCCACGTGATCTGAAGCTGAAGATCACAGTGATCTAAGTGCGCAATCTGAGTGATATGGCCACGCAATCTGAGAGCCCTGATTTGGAACATGTTTCAGTATTTTGATAATAACTTGAGCCCCAGACCTCGGATTTGGATGATTCTTAGACCTTCGAAAAGCTAACTTAAAGGGCTACAATTCTTGTATTTACTGTTTAGCCAGATTCAGACTTTATCCTGCTCAGATTTTCACATTTGATAACATGATTCTAGATTAAGAAGCTGGGATTTGCTGAAGAAGTTGAGACTTGCTAGAAAAACATGGAGAGCTTATGTGAATTAGGCCCTCCTTCTAGCGCCAAAATATTGATATAGAAATCTGCACTAACCAGAGAATTCTGATTGACCCTGTTGGAACCATAATGGATGTGTGTATGATTTAATGAAAATCAGCAATGAATAAAAAAGAAAGAGTCATAAATAAGAACACAGACAATTTTTAAAGTGGTTCGGTAAGTTAGAACTTGAGCTTACGTCCACTGTTATCTTATTGCTTTTGAGAGCTTACAAAAAATAATATAATTTCTAGGAAAATTTGCTTAGAACAATTGCCTAGCCCCCCTGAAAACAGGTTATGACGGGTTTATATAGCACCCATTTATATGATAGAGTTGAGATAAGATTCAAATACGTAGGATTAGGAAGTTGCATGATCTTCGACTACCTTAGTTGGAATCTAAGTCAATCTGAATATCATTATTCCAAATTGAGCCAATCTAAATATCTTCTCTCCTAATAAGGGATTATCCTCTCTGGATTTCATGCACAATAAACAATTATTAAAAAAAAAAAAAAAAACAAACATCGACAATGTGGTTAAAGTTTGACACTATTGTTACCAAAAATTAGTGTTAAAGTCAAGACCATGAACTGTATTGATCAACATATTTGACAAATAATGATAGATGCAAGTTTTTATTTTTTTATTTTTTTTTATTTTTTATGATTGAAGTTTTATAGTTAGTTTGTATGCATTATAACTAGAGGTGAAACAAATGTGTTGTGTTAGGCGGGTCAACCCTAACCCGGCCCGCAATTAAGAGGGTTCAACCCGCCAGCAGCCCTCGGGTGGGCCGGGTTGCTATATGGCAACCCGCCAAGCCGGCGAGTTGCTATTTGTTTGCAATAGCCAACCCGGCGGGTTGGCCCAAAAAAAAATTAAAAAAATTAATTATTTTTTTCAAGTTTCTCCCATTTTTTTAATTATTTTAATTAAACTATTATGATTGAACTTTTACAAATAATTTTACATCATAATATTAAACTATATTTCTAAATCATAATATTAAAATGTATAAAACTTCGTAATATTTGACATATTGTTATTATTATTTTTTTTGGTACGTAAAATATAAAAAAATTAAATACTGAAGTCTTATTCTCAAATTTCTATGTCTTATATAAAATATAATTAATTCTTATGCTAAAGTTTCATCAATTGAATGAATAAATCTAATTTTTCTTATATTACAATTTTATTGTATTAAAACTGAATTAATATTTGAAATGTTAATAAAAAAATTAATTTAATTTAATTATTGATATTTGAAAAGTTAACTAAAAACAATTACATTTATTCATTTATAAATCTTTAATTATTTATTTGAAAAGTTAACTAAATAAAACAAAAAAAAAAAAATAAAAAAAAGGGGTTAACTCGGCCCGACCCGCAGCCTAACCTGGTGGGTTAGGGTTGGCGGGCTAGCCATTCTCCCAAAAATGGCGGGCCAAACCCGGCCTGCCTTTGTTGGCAGGCGAGTTAGGCCCAACACGCCAAAAGCAGTAACCAGTCGGGTCGGGTCGGGTCGGGCATAGCGGGTTACTTTTCCAACTCTAATTATAACTAATTCTTGAAGTCTATTAAATACCTTACAAATTTAATATATTAACGTAACTCACAAATATGATATCTATGGCCTATTGTAAGTTTAATGACTAAAGACTATATTCCACACAAAGATTTGTTATGGCATTACGTTTTTCTCTATTTTTTCATGACCAAAACCTATAATATATCATCAGTATTATCACTAGTAAATAAATCGTTTATCACGACCAATTCCATATCAATATCGGTTTTTAGTGATAATTATTTTATTTTATTTATCTCGACAATAGAGTTTGAGATATTTAATAATTTAATTTTTTTTTTTAATTTAACATATAAATAACCCTTAGTTGAGAGTTTTTCTTATTTTTTAACTAATAGTAACTAACAAATGCTTCTTTTGATTTTTCGTGGGTCGCATCATGTGGCACCAATCCAACAAGTGGGCCCTTACATGGCGAAATTCTGATAGATCAGGACCAGGAACCCAGAATGCAGCAGCAAGCACATGATCAATCACTCTGAAGGGAGAAAAATCCATTACGATTTACGAGCCCCTGTCCGTTAGTACATAATAATTTTTTCTTTTATCACAATCACAATCACAATCACACTTGCATACACTCTCTCCTTCGTCATCTACGAATTTTCACGATTCAAGCCCTAGGCCGCTGAATTTGATCGATCTAAGTCAATCTAAATTTCATTTCCGTTCTGTTTTCCGATCAGATCTCGAATTTTTCTCCAAATCAACCACGATTCCGACGTCGTTTTGATTCATAGAGAAAATGCCGTCGGTGTACGGAGCACGAATGACCACTTTTGAAGATTCAGAGAAGGAGAGTGAGTATGGATACGTTCGCAAGGTAAGGAAACGAAGTCTTCTACGATCTGTCTGTTTTGTTATGTTCTGTATCTGGAAGCTGAATTTGAACTGATTTTGCTGTTTTTAAACTCAATTTTATTTCGATTGATTTTTTGATCTGTTGGTTAATGGTCACTGATTTGGATAGTGTTCGAAGTTAAAATTGGAGTAATCAGATTGGTTCAATTTTGATTCCTTGGTTACTTTGATCTGATTTCTGCCGTGTGTTGATTCATTAGAGTTTTTTAATGGTTTCATTTATAGCTTTTTGAATTTGAGTAATTTGCGGCTTGTTAATTTTTCTTTGGAAATATTATTGATAGTATGAGTCATTGCAAAGTGTTTGAGTGAAAAATGATTGATTAGTTAATCTCTGAATTGTTGTAAGTTTGTTTTAGTTTATAAATCTTACTGAATATTAATACATTTGTTTAAAGTTACATTCCTAATTGTTTGGTTCATCATCGGAAGCTACTTTTGGAACTCATTGAAGTTTTTACTGAAATCTAAAATAAATGGTTGATTCTTAATATTATTTGGCATCTTGAAGAATTTGTGGAAATTCATTTTTGGGCTGCTGTATGTTATTTTGATATCATTCCTTGGGAAACTTTATTTTGCTTATTACCATGGTTTAAAGATTTGTTGTACTTTTATTCATGTTATTGCTGTCATAAATACTATTGAACAGGTATCAGGACCTGTGGTGGTTGCTGATGGCATGGCTGGTGCTGCTATGTATGAATTAGTTCGTGTTGGACATGACAATTTGATTGGTGAAATCATTCGGTTGGAAGGAGATTCTGCAACAATTCAAGGTTTCCTTTTTTGTTTAAGCACTGCTATGATTTCTTCATTACTGAAGAAGTCATTTGAATTTCTAGTTGGTATTGTGTCTTCTATTGAAATCAATTTGGCATCAAAATTGACAAGAAAGTTTTTTATGAATTTCTATTTCAGTTTATGAAGAAACTGCTGGCTTGACTGTGAATGACCCTGTTCTACGGACACACAAGGTAATTTAAGTATTCTTTGTTTGAGTTTTTTTCTGGACTGTGAGTTGACTGCATTAGCTTACATATATATCTTGATGTTACAGCCTCTGTCAGTTGAATTAGGACCTGGAATATTGGGAAATATTTTTGATGGCATTCAGGTTTGGTGCTAAACTTCTGTTATTCTCCTTTAATGTTACTACTGCAACTTCAGAAGCAACATTTCTTCTTGCCTATTTGTTGTTTCTAATATCTTTATATATATAATCAAAATAGAGGCCATTGAAAACTATTGCAAAGAGATCTGGTGATGTCTACATCCCTCGTGGTGTCTCTGTCCCAGCCCTTGATAAAGATACACTCTGGGAATTTCAGCCCAAAAAGATAGGTAATTGAAGAAAAATCAATTACTGCTGTATTTTTTTAGCAATTACTGTATTTGGTTGTAAATCTGATTTTTTGTTGTTTGATATGCTCAAATTCTATTTTATTTACTGATTTCAGGTGAGGGAGATCTTCTAACTGGCGGAGACTTATATGCTGTAAGTTTATTAGCTTTGAAATCTATTCTATAGTAGTCCCTTATGGAAAATATCACTCTTTTCATTTTTGCATTGAGATTTATCTAAGTCTTCTGCATGGATATCTTTTGATGCAGACTGTCTTTGAGAATAGTCTTATGCAGCACCATGTTGCACTTCCTCCTGATGCTATGGGAAAAGTCACTTACGTTGCATCTCCTGGGCAATATTCGTTGAAGGTTTATTATTTAACCTTTTATCTTTTGTTGTAATCCATCATTTATAGGTCTATATACCTGTCTTAAAATCTAGATATGCTTAATCCATGTTCTCTGTAATATATGCTATAGTTTTTAAATGTATGCCTTTAGACTTAGCCACATTACCTGGTATACATATGTTGGGATGCATTATATCTGTTGGAGAATGATTCTCAAGTTGATGTTTATACATTTGCAAGTACGTCTCTGCTAGGATAATTTAAACAATCCTGGAGTAGAATCTATGTACTACTGAAATCTAATTCTCCTTGTAATGATATGAGGAGACACCTAGCTTATTGAATTTGCCTTGTTAAAGTTGTTGACTGATCCAAAACATGAGTAGAGTATCTACGGCAAAAACTGGCCTGATAAATGACCCGGAAAGGCTTATAGTTAAATGAATGTAAGTATTTTTTGCACTCAGTGCATCTTTTGCCTATTGTCTAAGTTACATAGCTAGTCTAAATGAGAAAAAAAGATAATATACACATATATATATATTTTTTTTAAAGAGAGAGAGAGAGAGAGAGAGAGAGAGAGAGAGAGAGAGGAGAGAAAATGACAGGGAGCTGCATCTAATGTTAGAACCTCTAAATCAGATATTATGTAAACAAAGTTCTAGATGTACCTGAAAGTCGAATTGATTCTGAATGTAGCAATTGTTTTAGTTATTAAATATTATTCTGTTTAGCTACACTATTGGTTTGAATGGGATAACATCAGCCTTAGTTGATTTGAAGAAGAATATTGTAGGTCTTTCACAATGCAAAGAAGTACACTGTCTTTCTGCAGTAATACTAGCTCTGAGCCTCTTAACAGCCATTCCTTCTCATTTATGGTGACCCAGTATAATGCTAAAGTTGTTTATGGCTTTTTGTCTGGTTACCATGGAATTGTGCTGTAAGCTAAACTTGGAAAGTGCCAAACATTATCTGAAACTGAATAGGATGGCTTTAGCCATTTGTTTTCCTCTCAATACTTGTAAAATTTTAGAAGTTGTTATAATGCATTGATTATTTCTAGGAAGGCATACTCTGACTTCTGTAAATTTGCAGGATACTGTGCTAGAGCTTGAATTTCAAGGGGTCAAGAAGAAGTTCACTATGCTCCAAGTATGGAACTTTGTTCTTATGTTTACAATTCCAGAGCCTAATTTCATGTATTAAATAAATTGCTAATTTGAAATTCTTGGTTTGCAGAGTTGGCCTGTACGTACACCAAGGCCAGTTGCATCAAAGCTTGCTGCTGATACCCCACTACTTACTGGGCAGGTAAATATTTAATGGAGTAAATATAGTGATTGCTTCTTCTCTGACTGTTTTCTTTTGATGATGAGCATTAATGACAACTTTGTTCCTTCTCAGCGTGTTCTTGATGCCCTTTTCCCTTCAGTTCTTGGTGGAACTTGTGCCATTCCTGGGGCATTTGGTTGTGGGAAAACTGTTATTAGTCAAGCTCTTTCTAAGGTAGTCTGGCATATCTGCATTTTGGTCTTGCTTTGATTTTTGTGTAATGGGATAATGATTTATTAATGGGTATTCTTTTCTGAGGAACAAATTTATAGGTTATGTGATTTTTTTTCCCTTTTTGTTATGTGCAGTACTCCAACTCTGATACAGTTGTTTATGTTGGTTGTGGGGAGCGAGGAAATGAAATGGCAGAGGTACATGCTACTGTCAATTTGATTATTACTTATTAATTTATGATTTCTTGTGGATTTTGAATCAAGGTCACCAATCATTTAGGTCCTTATGGATTTTCCACAATTAACAATGACATTGCCTGATGGCCGTGAAGAATCTGTCATGAAGCGCACAACACTTGTAGCCAACACTTCTAATATGCCTGTGGCTGCTCGTGAGGCTTCAATTTATACAGGTAAACGCTAGATATCCAGTCATGCACAAAATCATTATGCATTAGATACTTGGTTGATGAGTATTCAGAAAAAGGAGTTTACTTGTTTCATATTGATAATCAAGAGTAGCTTTGGTATAGCCGTTGCCAATATTGACACATCAATAGGTATAGAAACTTGAATTAACTTGTCATGATGTGCATTTTGTTGATACTGTTCCTCCTGCTATTCTTGAATGACAGGAATCACCATAGCTGAATACTTCAGAGATATGGGATACAATGTTAGTATGATGGCTGATTCAACTTCTCGTTGGGCAGAAGCATTGCGTGAAATTTCAGGTCGTTTGGTAAGTCTCTTGTTGGTTTGAAGCTTTGCTTGTTATGATTGTTATATGTGGAACCATTATCAGTGTCTTGGATGGTAAGTGCCAAAATTAAATGGCAACAGTGCAGCAATGACTGGATGCTTGTATGGTTGTATTTATTTTGCCCTTTGCTTAATAATGTTTGATGGAAGTACAATTATCATTCAAGTTTTGTGGGAAACTAGCATAGTATTTGTTAGTGAATTCTCCATCTGCTAACATCATGATGCTAATGCCATTGGCAGTAATAGAAAGAGGCACTGGTACCAATTAGTGTGCTTTTAGTTTCGATTAATTGGTTCATGGTGTTGATTCATTGAGTCACTTTGCTAAGAAGACTTCTGCATTCTAATTAAACTGAGCAGGGAAGCTTACTGTTTTTTGAGTGAAGAATAATAATTCTGTCTGTTACCTCTAAAATCTTAAAAAAAATGCGCAAAATTTTCATTCTCTTGGATCTAGAGAACGCTGTAGTCTTTCTGTCATTTAATTTTTTTATTTGCTTTTGCAATATCTGTTGTAGTAGTTTCAGTTTTCAATGGGTACTGGATATTTATTTTGTATCTTGAAGGCTTATAGATGAAATTGTCAATTGTTGGATTTGTTGTGATATTTGAAGATCCTGCAAATTTTTTTTTTTTTTGTAAAAGTTTGATTGGGTACCTAGCAGAATTTTTGGTATCATTGCTTATTATGAAGATTCATATCTGTGAGTATCCAAGGTGAAACCATTCATCTTCTTAATATTTCCACCAATCCATTCAATGTTTGAAGTGGCATATAATGTTCTGTACTTCCATTTCAGCTGGAAATTTTGGTTTGGTATAAACTTTTTTGTTAATTTGGTTGAATTTAAGCATTCAGTCATCTATCTACTATTTTTTTGAACTCAAATTCTATTGTCATTCTTTTTGTGTGACATTTGGACATTGTATTATGAATTTAGCTCGTTCTAATGGTAGTTCTCATGCTTTCTCTGACAGGCAGAAATGCCTGCTGATAGTGGATATCCTGCTTATCTGGCAGCACGTTTGGCCTCATTTTATGAACGTGCTGGAAAAGTAAAATGTCTTGGTGGACCAGAACGTACTGGCAGTGTCACCATTGTTGGTGCTGTTTCTCCTCCTGGTGGAGATTTTTCGGATCCTGTGACCTCTGCAACCCTCAGTATTGTCCAGGTAAATATAAAATTATTTGTATCATTTGTATAATACTTCTTCACATGAAAACAAAACCATAGAGTACCTCTTCAATCTGCATTGGAAGTAACCACTGCTTCCTCATATGCCTATCATCCACAACTTGACATCGCCAAATGATTAAATTTCATGGATAATATTCATTGGTGGACTAAATTCTATACTATATTTTCCGTGTTTGCTGGTGTCTGTTCTGTATTGAATGAACTTATTTTCTCCTTGTTCTTCACTAATTTCAATTTTTTTGTGTAGGTTTTCTGGGGTCTGGACAAGAAACTTGCCCAGAGAAAGCATTTCCCCTCTGTGAACTGGCTTATTTCCTACTCTAAGTATTCAACAGTATGTTCTTAAATCTGTTACTTCTTTTCTGAGTCTTAGAACATTCATTACCCCCTTTGTTGCAGTTTTCACCACTCCTTTGGTCAGTGCTATTGGTCCTATATATTTATTAGCTTGTTTCTGTTAACTTTTCAGGCATTGGAGTCTTTCTATGATCAATTTGATCCTGATTTTATTAACATCAGGACAAAGGCCCGAGAAGTGCTGCAGAGAGAAGATGACCTGAATGAAATTGTGCAAGTATGTTACTATTGTCCTTATTTCTTTTACAACTTAACTCATGCATTTCCCAGATGAAATGGAATTAAGCTATGTAGGTTAGCTGTTCCAAGTAATAAGAGAGAGATCTTGTCAGCTATAGAAACTGGGTTTTTTAGTTTAGGAGCATTATAGATATGGCATAGCTCTGCACTCTTTTCTGTTTCCTGGAACACAACCAATATAGAAACAAGTGTACAGAGTGATCATGTTGCTCTCTTGTGCTCCCAAATTTTACCAAATAGATTTTAGACCTGTCCTACTTTGTTTTCTGTTCTTGGAAATTATGTGCAGTAAATTTCAGTGGTTTCCATTGTCCTATCTCTGATATCAATTGATGTTTTGATTGCTGCAGCTTGTAGGAAAGGATGCTTTGGCTGAAGGAGATAAAATTACCCTAGAGACTGCTAAGCTTTTGAGGGAGGATTATCTTGCTCAAAATGCATTTACTCCGTAAGTCCTGCAGTATTTAAGCTTTGTAGATCTGTCCTGGTGATCATTTCATTGTTACTAACATGTTGGTGTTAACTGATTATAATAACTCTTGCATATAATCTTATTCTTTTCTTTTCTTCTTTTCCTTTTTGACTGCAACAGATATGATAAATTCTGCCCTTTCTACAAGTCTGTTTGGATGATGCGCAACATAATCCATTTCTATAATTTGGCCAATCAGGTAGAGTATCCACGTGCTGTTTCTTAACTTCTGATCTACTGTTTTTCCTTCATGGATCTCGATCCTCCATGTAATCCTGATAGATTGGATTTTTAGCGGATTGAAATTTCTTTTTCCTGGTTCATTATCACCCTTTTGGTCATTCGAAGGAATTTAGTGAGAGGACGGAAATGTGAATGCTCCTTAATCTATTAAGCGTACTGTTTATTTCTCTTTTTGTGCTTGTATTTAATGGAATGAGATGAATAGGTTGAGTGTTCTCCATTCTTTTTCATTAGGTTCAGTAGCTTTAGCTAATCTTTGATGCAATAGCTGTCAAACTGATTGACAAAGAGCTTTTTAACTTGGTCATGGCTTTTTATGTTGTTGAAATTGAATTTATTTATAGGCTGTAGAGAAAGGAGCTGGTATGGATGGTCAGAAGATAACTTACAGCCTTATCAAGCACCGGCTGGGGGATCTATTTTACCGATTAGTGTAAGTAATTCGTACTGATAATAGTGTAAATATAAATACATGAAAAAACATTATTCGATGCTGGTTTAAGGATAATATGTCTTAATCTGCGGAAATATTGAAATTGCAGGTCCCAGAAGTTTGAGGACCCAGCAGAAGGAGAAGCAGCCCTTGTGGAAAAATTCAGCAAGCTGCATGAGGATCTGACTGCTGGTTTCCGTGCCCTAGAGGATGAAACTCGATGATTTGATGTTTCAAATTCAATTTTTCATAATCCCAGTGGCAGCTCCGACCCTGCAACTACAATACTTGGTTTCCCGAAATTTCACCATACACCAAACCAAAATTTGGCAAGTCCAGGTCTGGGTCTGGGTCCATATATGTCACTTTCCGGTACTTGTTTGGTCTTTTAGTTGCAGTGTGGCTACCTTTGATTTAGTATGTATTCCTGTCATTCCCGTTAGTTCTTTTTTTGACAACCAATTAAATCAAATCGTTATTTATGTATTTATACAATAAGGTGTCTATTGAGTTGTGCTCATCTGTATGGTTTTTGGTTTTACCGATGCTTGGGAAAATTGCTTTCTTATTCCCTCACTTCATCTCCTTTTCCCGAATGGAATAAAAGCAGAATAGACAGAAGCTGCAAATTGTTTCATAGAAATATAAGGTGTATCTTGTCATTGCTTTCAGTGCTGAGTTTGCTCACAACAATTTTTGCTTTCTGGCCCTTTCCATACCATTCAATTGATGCATTTACCTGTCTAATTGCTGCCATTGGTGGTTTAGAAATTCGAAAATATTGATGTGCATGTACAAGACCTGCTCCTTTCTTTTGTTTGTGTTGTAAATATTAAAAAACCAAACTGCGAAATTTCCTTGCCAAATGGGTCCTCCATTACACACCTTCTAGCTTTGATTTTATCCTTTCATGTCACGGCAAAATGCAAATTATGGAATGTTTGCTCTTCTTCTTCAAGATTTGTAAGGCTCTTAATTATGCACCTCCCACCACCCACCCACTCAACACCCCCTCCCCGTCTCAAAGGCAACTATAGGTGGCCATAGGCAATGTTTTAATAACCAATCCGAGGATTGAAACTCCGCGACCGGGACCTGACAATTTTTTAAATCAAGCAAGTACACTCTTGAAAATCACAATGTAGTCTATATAAGTTTGAAATTTAGCAAATATACGCCAAATACAAATTGACCGGTGACTGGTTGGTGGCAACGACTACAACACCCCAAATGCAATCTAGTCATCCCTTGAGTCCATTCCCCAGAAAATCTATTCAAGATCTGGCTGAAATCGGTTGGCTAGATCTCATTGACGCTAACATCTACATTCCAGGCTGGATTTCATCGACGTCGACAACCCTCCCTATCACCCTGAAAATACTTATCTCTTCCTCCTAACCAAAACCCATTTCACCCCACCCTCGTTAGCCTAGCCAATCACCGGCAAAAGCCGGCTGTTCTCATCGCAAGTTTTTTCAATTTTCGGTTAATTTACTCACCGGATATCAACTTCGGCACCACCATTGTACTTACTGACACTCTTTCTTTAAAAGCCTCAACATCCCGACATTCAATTGTTTGCCGATCATCATCCCAAATTTTAGAGTTTTGGATGAATGGGGAAAATGTTAATCCGGCCTGGTGAAGCTCCCGAGTCCCGGTTAAACTGGCTGAGCCGGGCTAGGTTTTAAAACAATGGCCATAGAATTTTAGAAGGTGACACTAAAGTATTGTATTTGAAAATTAATATGAAAATAAGAAATAAAAAAATTGATTTTGTATTCTTAAAATGTAGAAATGGGTTCATATTAGAAATTAACGTAAAAGCTTATGTGAGTTCCAAATTGTGATATTAATATTTGTAATTGTGAGTCTGCCCAATTAGGACTCCTGTGATCTTTGAACATCTCCTAATTGTGGGATTAATGCAAAGTGCTGTTTTAATTTTGACTTTTTACAGTATAGAAATAAAATTCCCACTTAATGAAGAGCCGTGAGATGAGATCTGTTGGCAAATTGGAGTCTTTATCAAACTGTTCAGTGTGACATTTGATAGTATGAACCATAATGCATGGTAAGTGTCATGAAATCATTTTTCAGAAACCCATAATTTTCATTATTTTTTTATTCTTATAATTTTAATAAATTTTTGACTTGATTATATTAGAGAAAATAAAAAGATCTTTAAAAATTCACTTGTTATTAAATTTTTTGACTTGATTATATTACAAATTGATGGGATAACATAACATATTTAAGTACGGCGTTGGTTAAGCAAAGGGTATATATTTTCATAGAAAATTACACACGATGAGCTACTGGATGAAGTTTCTTGTGTTGATAAAGCTTTACCCAATTGAAATTGATGATGTGAATTTTTTATTGGTGAGTTCAGGAGAAAAAGTCCTCCATTGATTGTGCATCAGCAAACAGGAGTGTGATGGGAATGAAACCTGGTTGATTGAGTCCTCAACATAGGGTGGTAATTGTATTGTTTGTTTCAGATCCTCTACATAATATTGTGTTTTTCATAACTTCATTGTTGTCTAGTCTAAAGTTCTATTTTATTTTGGGTTTTTGCTTTTTCTTGTTCGGCCATCTTCGCATGAAAAAACTTGACAAGGGCTTGAAGGGAGATGTCAGCGTCAGTACTCTTCATCAGCTCCCCTGCTACTTCTGCAGGCGTAACCTCCACCTCCATTATCAGCTCTTCAATTTGCTCAAAAAGATGATGGTGGCTTATTCCCAGATAACTAAAGGCAAGTTGCTTGAATACTGAAGCAGTGCAGTATGACATGTTGATATGCATGTCCATGCGACCGGGTCTCAGCAATGCAGGGTCTAGTCTTTCTTTATGATTCGTTGTGAAAATAATGATGCGCTCATCGCCACAGCATGACCATAGGCCGTCAATAAAATTGAGAAGTCCTGAGAGTGTAACCTGTCAAAAATGTCAAGACCAAATACTAGTCCTCAAATTGGTTTATGAATATAACAAAAGGTTATTATAACATTTATGCTTTGAATATTATTTTAATGCTACTAACCTTATTCTCTCCTTGATTTCCGGATAGATCCTCTGATTCACGATTTTTCAGATTGATAGAGCAGTCAATGTCCTCTATGACAAGTATAGATCTGCTTGGCATGCTAAGCAACAAAAATCGAAGACTTGAATTGCATTGGACATCTGTTAAATCCAAGTCATAGATGTCAAATTTCAAGTGATTAGCCATGGCTGCTATCAAGCTTGACTTGCCTGTGCCTGGAGGTCCATATAGTAAGTATCCACGTTTCCAGGTTTTTCCAATTCTTCTGTAGTATTCCTTCCCATTCGTGAAGTTGTCCAGATCTTCTATGAGAGTCTTCTTCAGCTCTGGATCCAGAGCAAGCGTCTTGAAGGTCATTGGGTGTTTAAGCACGACCTGATTTACATCCCAACGATTATAAACAACTGTGTGAAGCTTAACCATATTGCTTTCCTTTTTTATTGCCTTTGCCTTCTCTAAAACGTGAGGCAAGTACAAATTCAATACCATATCTTTGTGTTTCTTGTGAAAACTTAACTCGTATTGTCTAACTTCTGATCGCAGAGAGGTGTTATAGTCCCCCAGTTTTGGATTCCGATAATCTGATGATGATGCCGGAGGAACTTGTGTACAGGCTAATCTCCATTTCAGCTTTACATTTTCATAAAAATCCAAAATCTCTTCATTTCTGTCCAGGGTTATTTCTATAGTGTTGTCTTTCTCAGTTTTGCCCACCCTTAGTCTCTTAGTTGAGGTAGTTGTTGTTCTGACACCCAAGTACAAATGAGCAGCCTCAAACAGTTGGTTGGTTGAGAGCCCTTGGAATTCTTCAATAACAATGGTGAGTTGAGAAGACATATAATGAGAGACACTATGTAGGCTTGAATAGAAGTAGTGTTGAACTTCAATGGGTAAAAAATCATTAGCAATGCTCCGAACAAGCATTGCCGATGCAGCAAGCGAGGCTGCTGTCGACAAAACTTTCTCAGCTTGGGACATTTTATTTTGATTTTGATCTGTGGATTTGGTGTACAAGTTTTGGATGTTTGCTTTTTTCTTTTTCTAGGATGCCTAATGAGATTTATAGTTGGTTATGAAGAATAAAATATAGGGCGTTTGGAAGAAGTCATTGTAAAAAAATTTGACACCATGACTATTCTTTTCCTTCTTCACCGAGGGCTTGCCTGACCTGACTTTTCTGAACACCTTTAAAGAATGGGGTAAGTAAACTTTAGATGGCGGCTTTTGTCATATTACTAGCCCAATACTAAAACTAATATAAAAAATTATAATATAAAACGTTATATATTTTAGGTTTAGAATTTAGGGTAATGTTATATGTTCTAATTGTTATAAGTAAAAAGTATTCAACTAATCTTCAGGTCTTAAAATTGACAACCGGATAAATTTGTGACCACCTTTATTAGCAATTTAGGTGAATCGAACTCAATACTTCTTGAGTAATAGTTGACCGCTGAGCCACCTAATGGTGGTTGATGTTCAATGTCATTGTTATATTATTTAATTTAATTTTTTATTTTCTCTAACACCTTTCTTGTTAAGTCAATTTGTAAAATGTAAGGGGAATTTCAGTTATATAATATTATTTATATATTACACTAGAAAGACTCAGCACATAATTGTCAAGCCATGAATTTCGAGGAAGCTCCTTTTGTCTCTGTGGGTTCAAAGTCAGAAATTAGGTTCTGGACAGCAATAAATAATTGAAGTCTAGGAGGAAATTCGTTGGAAGCTCCCGAAAAGCAGAAGACATAAATGACATTTTCTTTTCCATATTTGCACAGTTCTTACAAATACTTTGTGCCTATTTTTGTAATTTACTTACAGAACGAATACAAATAAACATTCATGTTATTGAATGAGTAGTTTCAAATATTTGTTACTAAATTTGAGTTCATCTTAGTCAGGAATTTGAATTTTTACGTACTGAGCAGCATATTTTTAAATCTATATTATTAGATAAAATAGATCATAGTTACCTCTCTCCTTGTGACTGGATGAAAAACCTTTTAGTCACTAAGATTAGTTATATCTAACAAATCGGGTTTGTAGGGTGTTCTGTGGCCCTGAGGACCTTGCTGTCCATTGGGTTCAATTTTCACTTTTTCTAACTTAAATTGAATTAGCTCAATTATTAGATTCTGTTAATGGTTAATTTATTGTTTACTTTTATTTATTGGCCTATCCTTGTCAAATCTATATATAATTCAATTCAAGGTTTTGATGATATACTATTAAGTTTCATTTAAAGTGTTATTCTCTGTCAATAATCAGATAAAACTATCGACCCAGAAATTTTGGCAAGTTTCAAGCAATGCAATGATTTTCTATTTATCTTTTTCACAGACATTGCTCAATTTCTTTAACCGGCTCAAGTTAGGACCAAATTTTTTATGATTATATAAAGGTTATTTTTATATAAAGTATCACTATAGAGAAGTTCTATTGTATTTCATTCACCTTCCAATTTATTTTTATTTCCTTCATAGAATATTATTTTATTGTTGTATTATTTGTCTCTTTTCTTATACTAGTTCCCAAATTCAGTAGCAACCCTGCCTTCCCTCTCCTTAAAGCTCTGCTTTGTTGTTATGGAAGTGGATGTAGGAATTGAGATGCTCCTGGATGTCTTGTTGCTTCTCATTTATAAAGTGTTTTTATTAAGCAGGAGTCGATTTCTGCTCGTAGAGATAGTAGATGATGATGATGATTCACATGTGAATCCAGTGATTTCAGAACAAGAACCCCTTTTTGCATCACATTAAAACAGAAGACATGCCTCAATTCAAGAAGTTAATAATGTTGAACGGTGAATGGTTCTGATTGTCAATGGAGAATGAGAAACAATACAATATAGGGTTGTTTTAAGTTACAGTCAAGTGATATGCATTCTGGGAGTAGCTAAATATAATGCAAATTCGAAGAAGCTAAATATTGCGCATGGTTGAGAAGCTAAATCTCAGAAGAAGCTCCATTCTTTACATATTCTTTATGCTTAGACATCATATTTGATCTAAACCTTATACCTTTCATTCATGTTGTTATATAACTTTATTGTCAGTAATCTTGTGAATTTTTCTTCTATTGCGCTGCTAAACTCATCCATTTCATGTTAGTTTTTCGCTTTATCTTTTTCAGTCTTCTTTGCTTGAAGAAACTTGCTAAGGCCTTGGAGGGAAATGTCAGCACCACCGCACTTCCTCTTCATCAACTCCCCTGCTACTTCTGCTGGTGTAACCTCTACCTCCATAATGAGCTCTTGAATTTGCTCCAAAAGATGATGATGGCTAATCCCTAGATAGTTGAAGACAAGTTGCTCGAATACAGAAGTGTTGCAGTATGACATTGGAATATGCATGTCCATGCGTCCAGGTCTCAACAGTGCGGGGTCTAGTTTCTCTTTGTGATTGGTTGTGAAAATAATTATACGTTTTTCACCGCAACATGACCACAGCCCATCAATAAAATTGAGGAGGCCTGAGAGTGTAACCTGCTAAAAATGCCAAGACAAAATGTTCATCAGCAAACTAGTTCACAACTAGAACACATCATATGCACACTTTTGAGTTTCTTTCTATCTTTGTGACTCGAATAGCACTAACCTTGTCATCTCGTTGATTCTCTGATTGATTTTTTGATGAATCCTCTGATTCCCGATTTTGTAGCTTGATAGAGCAGTCGATATCCTCTATGACAAGTATTGATTGGCTCGGCATGCTAAGCAGCAAAACTCGAAGATCTGAATTGGATTGGATGTCTGTTAAATCCAAGTCATAGATGTCAAACTTTAAGTGATTAGCCATGGCTGCAATCAAGCTTGACTTCCCCGTGCCCGGNTGTATTTCATTCACCTTCCAATTTATTTTTATTTCCTTCATAGAATATTATTTTATTGTTGTATTATTTGTCTCTTTTCTTATACTAGTTCCCAAATTCAGTAGCAACCCTGCCTTCCCTCTCCTTATAAGGAGCTCTGCTTTGTTGTTACGGAAGTGGATGTAGGAATT
Organism: Pistacia vera; assembly: GCF_008641045.1. Lineage (NCBI taxonomy): Eukaryota > Viridiplantae > Streptophyta > Magnoliopsida > Sapindales > Anacardiaceae > Pistacia > Pistacia vera. Next base: position 226,187 of record NW_022196634.1, read on the forward strand.
GAGTTACTCCTGGATGTCTTGTTGCTTCTCATTTATAAAGTGTTTTTATTAAGCAGGAGTCGATTTCTGCTCGTAGAGATAGTAGATGATGATGATGATTCACATGTGAATCCAGTGATTTCAGAACAAGAACCCCTTTTTGCATCACATTAAAACAGAAGACATGCCTCAATTCAAGAAGTTAATAATGTTGAACGGTGAATGGTTCTGATTGTCAATGGAGAATGAGAAACAATACAATATAGGGTTGTTTTAAGTTACAGTCAAGTGATATGCATTCTGGGAGTAGCTAAATATAATGCAAATTCGAAGAAGCTAAATATTGCGCATGGTTGAGAAGCTAAATCTCAGAAGAAGCTCCATTCTTTACATATTCTTTATGCTTAGACATCATATTTGATCTAAACCTTATACCCTTCATTCATGTTGTTATGTAACTTTGTTGTCAGTAATCTTGTGAATTTTTCTTCTATTGCGCTGCTAAATTCATCCATTTCATGTTAGTTTTTCGCTTTATCTTTTTCAGTCTTCTTTGCTTGAAGAAACTTGCTAAGGCCTTGGAGGGAAATGTCAGCACCACCGCACTTCCTCTTCATCAACTCCCCTGCTACTTCTGCTGGTGTAACCTCTACCTCCATAATGAGCTCTTGAATTTGCTCCAAAAGATGATGATGGCTAATCCCTAGATAGTTGAAGACAAGTTGCTCGAATACAGAAGTGTTGCAGTATGACATTGGAATATGCATGTCCATGCGTCCAGGTCTCAACAGTGCGGGGTCTAGTTTCTCTTTGTGATTGGTTGTGAAAATAATTATACGTTTTTCACCGCAACATGACCACAGCCCATCAATAAAATTGAGGAGGCCTGAGAGTGTAACCTGCTAAAAATGCCAAGACAAAATGTTCATCAGCAAACTAGTTCACAACTAGAACACATCATATGCACACTTTTGAGTTTCTTTCTATCTTTGTGACTCAAATAGCACTAACCTTGTCATCTCGTTGATTCTCTGATTGATTTTTTGATGAATCCTCTGATTCCCGATTTTGTAGCTTGATAGAGCAGTCGATATCCTCTATGACAAGTATTGATTGGCTCGGCATGCTAAGCAGCAAAACTCGAAGATCTGAATTGGATTGGATGTCTGTTAAATCCAAGTCATAGATGTCAAACTTTAAGTGATTAGCCATGGCTGCAATCAAGCTTGACTTCCCCGTGCCTGGAGGTCCATATAGTAAGTATCCACGTTTCCAGGATCTCCCAATTCTTTCATAGTATTCCTTCCCATTCATGAAGTTGTCTAGATCCTCTATGAGGTCCTTCTTCAGCTCTGCATCCAGAGCAAGGCTCTTGAAGGTCATTGGGTGCTTAAAAATGGTGTCATTTGCATCCCATCGATCATAGTTAACTGTGTGAAGCTTAATCACATTGCCCTCTTTCTTTATTGCATTAGCCTTCTCTAAAATGTGTGGCAAGTACACATTTAGCACCGTATCTTTGTGTTTCTTGTGAAAACTTAACTCATATTGTCTAACTTCTGATCGCAGGGACGCATTATAATCCCCCATGTTTCCATTTCTAAACGCTGCAGGTGCTTGAACTTGTAAACAGACAAATCGCCATTTCAGCTTTACATTTTCATAAACATCGAAAAATTCTTCGTTTCTGTCTAGGGTGATCTCTAAGGTCTTCTCATTCTCAGTCTTGCCGACTCTAAGTCTCTGAGTTGAAGTGGCGTTCGTTCTCACACCCAAGTACAAATGAGCTGCCTCAAATACTTGGTTAATGGAGAGTCCTTTGAACTCCTCTATAACAATGGTGAGTTGCGAAGACATACAGCGCGAAACCCTGTGCAGGCCGGAACAGAAGTAGTCTTGAATTCCCGAGGGTAAAATCTCATTCGCAATACTCCGAATTAGCATTGCAGATGCAGCAATTGAGGCTGCTGTTGACAAAGCTATCTTCGCTTTAGACATTTTCTGATAAGCAGCAGCGGAAGGCTTGGCTCTAACCTTACGACTCCGACTCAAAGATTTTTATTAAAAAACCCTAAGCATAACATCCCTATTTAATAAAATCCTAATATTACTAAACCAATGAAATATAAAATAAGAAATCAAGTTTCGTTTAGGAAAAGAGATATTCCAGACTCCCTCTCTTAAAAGTAACTCATCCTCGAGTATTCTGAATGTTTGAGGATAAAAAGATGTACAGTCTCTGTGTGAATATCTGACTCTACTTTTCTTTTGCTTCTTCTCCAAGGGTCAAGGCAGTGGTAAACTGATGACTTTTTCTAGCATGTGAAAGTGAAAGAGAGAAGAATCTGGATCAACCCAATCAAATTTTTTTAATAGTTTTTTTCACAATATAAAAAGATTAATTAAGTATGCTTTTACGAAGGGCTGGGACTTTTAACTTAAATATTCAACTATTGACTTGTTAATATCAAGGACTGCCAATAATATGATGTGACTTTTTTACTTCTAATTTTAACCATTCGATTATCTGTATAAATTATTTAATTAAAAGATTTAATTGTTTAACTAAATATTGAACAAGATGATAAATTCTTTATACAATTATTTTTTATTTTACATTACAAACAATTGATATTACATTATAAACCAATCTACTTAGTATTAGTAATGTGAAATTCCAATAAAATCCACCTTCTTGCTCACTTTTGCCCTATAATTTCATCACTCTTGGTTCAACAAGAAACCAATAAGTGAAAAAATTGACATAATAATTGGTATAATAAGGTCTACTGAGAATAAATACAAATTCTTACCCCATAAATTGGTTTTGCATCATTTCAACTGCAGCTATCAGAGTTATTTTCTTCAGATCTCATAGAGGCTATATCAAGGAGATTTCCAAGCTCACCGAAACATTAACAAAGAGCAGAAATTTTCAATTAAACATAACAAACAAATTGCATCATCTGCAATATGCCAACAAACAAACAATCCAGAGATATTACACCTGCAGTATACCAATACATCTACATTCATATAATGCTAAAACTTCAATTAGAAAAAAGTGCAGAAGGTTGATACTTTGCACATAGTACTCCAACTCTGGTCTGAATTAACCGGGGCCAACTTTAGGGATGTCGTAATGCTCACTCATGTTTGCCAAATACTGGTTGAAATCTTGGATTCTATCACGATGAGATTTGTTAGCTTCCCTTGCCAACCTATTAATGTCGAGTCTCTCTCTCTGCTCAATGTATCGTCTCTCTGCAGGTGTGAGATGGTCATCATAAGGAGCAGCTTTCTCTTCACCAGTCAGTTTGTTAGGATCATCTATCTCTTTCTCACCAGGATCAGTTGATACTTCTGTGCTTCCACCTACAGTAAATAGCACATCAATAAATTCATAGAATAGTCATGAGGAGTTACAATAATGATAGGAAGATCCTACAAATGTGCAATACTAACCAAAACGCATATATTAGGCCAATGAAGTTGCCAAGAGTTTGGTCTTCAATACTTTTATACGTCTATTATAACTGCCACAGACATAAAATATTAATGAAAAGTCACTTATATCAACCACAGTGCCAATTATTGTTTTGACAGTACTGAATGGACAGCTATAAAATTCAAGTAACAAAGCCCAATTTATAAAATAGGTTCTATAGAAAAATTGCATATCTAGTATTCTTGGTGTCTGGTTCTTGTTGATTTCTCATGTGCACTAATTATCTTTGCACAATATCCTACACTTTCAAAGAATCGAACTCACATTCACCGATATATCCCTTAATAAAAAACATAACATCTGCTACTAAATCCTTTTATTTTTTTGCGTTTTATTAAGTGTTCCATTATTTACTTCTTTAATTGGGAATCTACCACCTACCCCAATCCACCTCACACTCATACCATTTGAGCCAAAGCATAAGGATGAAGTGTTGATCTAACTTATCAAACTTCAGCAATTCCATCTTGCCACTGACATAGCAAAAATACAGACTATCCAGATTATGGAACAAGACAAAAGAGGAGTTTAACCGTAATAAGTTCAGTAAAGCCAAAATTTCAGCAAATTCTAGTCATTCACACAGTTTCAAAACTGTACATTAACAAAGAGAAGAGAAAACTGCATCAATCTGTCTAAAGATAGTAGAGTCCTTTTATACCAAAATCAGATATTATAACTTACCAACAGAGAGTCAGATGTTATGATCATGTGGTTGTTTAACACTATTACTTAATCAAGGGTCTACCAACCACAATGGTGATTGCCTGATTGGAATTGTTCTAGTTATTGGTTGCAAGGAGAATGCTGCATTACTACAAGGTTTGGTGAACACGTATCACTTGGTTTAAGGTGAACAGAGGGAAATTAGAGACAAGAATCAGATGATAACATTGCTTAATTCATTTAATAGTGTTGCTTAATTAAATTTAAAGCAGCTAAGCAACCCCAGTGATTCTTAGGGCAACTGACATCATTCTAATAGGACCGTTAGGGATCTTATGGGCGGCAGGACAGAATTCCATATGCTTTGCACAAGAAGGGCCGTGTTGGGGGAAAGAGTGATACTGCAGATAAATAAACCATTGGTATCAAGGATGAAATAGCAGGGCAATTCTCTGTCACAACAAGATGTATTATTGCTTAATCAAGGGTCTTATAACTGTATAAACAGTGATTGGGAATAGGTTTAGTTTCCTCCACCCAATTAATTAAATAAGATCTTGGCTGCAAGAAGAAGACTACATCACTTCACTTCAAAGAGTAGGAGAATGCTATATCAACCTTTTCCTAGCGTTCACAGTAAGCAGAAAGTGCTTTGATAGAAGAATCAGAAATTATGATTTTGTGGTCATTGCCACAATGCTTGATCAAATCAAAGGTCTACTGACCCCAACGCTGAATGGAACTGCTATAGTTCCATCCGGCCCATTGCAGCTAAATATTCTACTGGTTGTAGGAGACCATTACATTAACTTCACTACAAAAGGTATGTGAGCAATCACTCTGTCTAAAGCCAGCAGAAAGAGGTTTCATACAAGAATAAGACCTATGATTATGCGGAGCTTATGCTAAGAATTAGAGCAGCTTCCACTCTTATATTTTACAAGCTACATCTATCTGCAACTAAAATAACATTGGCTGCAAAAGGGGATTGTGGCACAAACACTTGCAAGCAGAATAACCATCAATTGCAACAGCACTAGAAACACTGATGCTTTCAGATTTTTTATACATTGTCTTTTATGTGATAAACAAAAAAGATTACTTGCTGCAGGAAGCATCCCACTTGTCAACTAGACCATCTACGCCATTAGATGAGCTACAAAAGACATCTTTCATATTGATGCTGGCCCAGAAAAGAAAAAATATTCAAGTAAAATGAGTTATTAATTTCTTCTCCTACAGACGGGACAAAAATCTATCCTATACCCCTTATTACCCATGAACAAAAGGGGCATCAGGGCAAGATAATCAACACAACTTGAAAAATATACAACGTGAAACTCTCTCATGGATTTTACAATCATTAAACTAGAAAATCATGCCTTCTCTACCACCTAGGTTGGCATGCGCGCAGAGAAATAGGGATACAAACCTCCTTATGAAATGAATTAGACCAATTTTGAGAGAAAGCAAAAACTCAATTTTCACAGCTTATACACAAACAATAGTACATTAAGACTTGTATTTATTGAACTACTCCCTACACAAATTACATGCCATGATAAGGGAAAAGATAACAAACCTGCTCCGACATCACCTGCTTCGATGTCATCATCTACAACTTTAGTAATTTCATCATTATTCTTCTTATGTTTCTTTTTCTTCTTCGCCCCAGCAGCCTTCACACCCAAGGCTTTTCCTTTAAGCTTCAGTTTCCCAGTTACAACATTATCATATGATGACATTTTCCCTGTCAAATTACAAAAAAAAAAAAAAAAAAATCTGATCAATCTCTAAACCTCCCAATTTTATGTCTACAATTCTCAAACTTTGCACTAAAACCCCCAATTTGACTACAAATTCAGACGATTTCTACTCAACAAATTTAAATTCAAAACCCTTTGAGCATGGACACATATCTTTTCAATTAAATCACAAACCTAGATTGAGATAATCACAAATACACAAACTTAACATAAAACAACAGCCCCAGAAAAAAAATTATCTCCAATGAATGATAACACAATCAAATCAAAACAAAACCCTAAACTGGAACGAAAAATTTCGAAACTTTGTACCTGAAACAGCGAAGACTCTCCTCGCTTCAGTTTCATGAAAACCCAAGAACATAACAGGAAATTTAACTCGCCAACCTCCCAAGTTAATTTAAAAAAATAACCTTGAAAATTTTTTATAATTTTTTTTAAAGTTAGAAAAGCTTGCGTGGCACATTTAGGATTCATTAACCATATAAAAGGGGTTAAACTAAAAAGTTTTAAACATATGTGAGTAATATTATAATTAACGGAAGTTTGTTTAAATTTTAAAAATTAAAAACGACCCCTCCCTTCAAAATCGCTTAATTGAGTAGCATACCCAAAAAACAATCGACGAAACACCTTCGATTGCTCTACGATTTCTCTACGATTTCCGGCGATACAAGTTCCCTATTTCTAACCAATATTCGATTCTAAAGCTTCGTTACACAAAATCATTACTGATATTCACAAAGAGGAGGAAAACCTAACCCCACTTCAAATCCTAGATTTCGACGGTGGTAACTGTTCAAAGGTTGTTGAAGAAGACGCTCCGGTGGATTATCTGATGAGTGAAGGTGGTCCAGAGGTAGAGGCGACAACGGCGGCACAAGAACAGAGAGAAGAATCGAAAAATGGTTCTGAAGAGGAGGATGCCGATGAGAATTCAGGCGAGGAGGAGGACGCTAGTGAAGAAAGGGTACATTTTTTGCTGGTGGTTTTGAATTTAATGAAAAATTCGATTGGTTTGTGCGAATTTGGGGGATATGTAGTTAGTTTCATTGTTACATTGGTTGTGGTGTTTTGTCGAGTAGTTGATGGGTATCGAGGGAGTGGCTTTGCTTGGGTTCCAGAGGATGGGGGAAGGCAAGGGAGGCCGTAGGGAGGTTGTTTGTGGGAGGTTAGAGGGCTGGGGATGATAGCCACCTCCTGCCATCATCTAGTCATAGAAACTACCACAACAACCTCTGCAGGGCCTGTATTCTCGGGTCATCTCGAAGCCAAAAACACCCACTCTTCGATGCCCTCAAAGCCCATATCCCCCAAATTGGCAGCCTATTGGTTCTTTTGATTTTTTTTTTTTTTTTTGATGATATTTAGTTTATATCGATTTGCAATTTTCTGAAGCATAAATTATAAAGACTATGGGTTGGACGTTGTAAGTGATAAGGTACCGTACTTCCCCGTAAGGATGACAGTTAGGTCGAGCTGGCAAGTTTTTATGAGAATAATTGAGATTTTAGAGGAACAAAAGAAGGGTATGGACTAATTCAAAGAGAGTTGTTTCGGTCATTTTGCGGACATCGGAGAAAATTGGAAAAAAGGCGTTCTGGGGGCAGGCAGTGCATTATATGTTGCTGCATTTAGTTAAAAAAAAAAAAATGAAATGTGGTTCATGGTGGATGGGAAGCCACTACGTTTTGGGATGATGAAATATGCCCCGATGACAGGCTTAAGATGTGAGGCATTTCTAGGTGCGAAAGAGCAAGAGAGAATAATGAAGAGTAGGGTGGCTGATAACTTGGCTAAAAAGGTTTTTTTGTGGGGGAAAGACGTCTATTACAGTACACGATTTAGAGGAGAGGTTAGGAGAAGGTAGGTATACCTCTTCAGAGAAGTTCAAGATGTGCTTGGTATGGTTTGTGCATTCAATCCTAAGGGCTATTGACTCAACAAAAGTCGTTAATATGGATTAGGTGAAGTTTGCAAGCAACATGAACTTCTTTAATGCTTATCCGTGGGGACGAGTATCATTTCATCTTACCATTGACTCCCTGCGTGGAAAGAACATGGCGATAAAGCATCGCCAAGCTGTCAAGATGGATAGACCGAGCACGTATAATTTCTTCGGCTTCCCATAGGCAATTCAGGTAAATATTAATAGCTTTTTGTTATATTTTTTGTATTATATGTGTTTTAATTATGATATGGACTGTTTTTTTACAATGTAGGCTTTGATGTATGAGGTTGTCCCTGTCCTGGCTAAGGTGGGGGGAGAGGGGGGGAGGGGGGGGTATGGAAGAAGACTTCAGATGAGTGATCACAATTTCTTAGGATGTTGCGGTGGCACATCGATAAGTGTACCCATTGGGATTATGAAAAAATATAAATGGAAATTCAAGCGGCTTGAGTAAGATTAAATGATTAATCTTTTGAATATACACATGCTTTTAAATGTGGCTTAAATTTGGTTTATTTTTTTCTTATTGCAGGGAGTCGTCCGTCCCTTCCTCACCCCTACTAGGGGTGAAGTGGGAGAGGAGTATGTTACATCACTCGGAGCACTGGACGATGTAGCAGATGAAGGGATAGATCGCGTAATGCAGGACCTAGAAGGGGTCATGCATGTGAGTGCAGTTGTACGACCATTGCTTGAGAATGTTGTTGAGACCGAAGATGATAAAGGTCCAATCTGCAGGAGGGAGGAGAAGGAGGAGGATGAGGAGGATGAAGAGGTTTGTATGCCTCAACCCAATTGGCAAACTAGTACAACAAGTACAACTTTGCCTAGGCGTCGGGGTTGGGAGGAGAATGAGGTGGTTGACCTCATAAACGGTCTGTTTGGTAGTTTTACAACAACAGTTTATAAGAAGTTTGAGAAGATGGAAGAGCAGATGAAAAGGGTTGAGGAGAAAATTGACAAGGTGGAGGAGAAAGTTGATAAGGTGGCAGAGAAGGTTGGTAGGGTGGAGGAGGAAGTTGGTGGGGTATTGAAAGTAGTTGAAATGCAACCTGAGCATAAAAGAGGGAGCTGAAAGAGTAAGCACATAAAATCTCCTTACATGATAGTAACGTGTGGAAAGAAGAGGAAAACGAATAAAAAAAATGAGGAAGTCCGTGAAAGTGGAAGCAAAAATGAAGGAGGGTAAGGAGGAAGGCGAAGGAAGTGGGAAAGTGAAAATGGACGAGGGTGAGATGGGACGCGAAGAAAGTGGGGAAGTGAAAATGGAGGAGGGTGAGTAGAAAGGTGGAGGAAGTGGGCAAGTGAAAATGGAGGAGAATGAGGTGGTTTGAAAAGATGTTGACAATGGGCAGGTGGCTCGACGACTCAGTGAGTTATTTTCCCTTATTTTTGCTTATGTTTTCCATGAGGTGTTGTATACTTATCGTGTTGTTTTTATTTGATACAGCACATTGATGAGGTATTGGTACTTATGAGGCTACGATAGAGCAATAATGGTGATATTTTGTATCCGTATTGTGCCATCACTGATGTGGCCTTTGGCCAAAGGCTAGTAACTACATATGACACTTTAATGAAAAAGACCAATGGTTGAGGTGCAACAAGGGGAGGCAAGTGGAAAATATTCACCATAGATGACTTTGACAGTGTCCTTGATGATTTTAAGTTTGATGAGATGATGGTGCAGTATGTATAGGGGGAAAGGCCCAAATATCGCAACAGTTGGGCAAACGTTAAAAGAGTGTATTGCATCATGAACATCAAGGATTTGCATTGGATAACCGTCGTTTGGCTACTAGAGGAGGGCTTGCTGTAGATCCTTGATTTCAACCTGAGTATTTGTCGAGAGAGGCAGTTGGAGACAGAGTTGCAGCTACTGTGTATATTGTTCCCACGGCTATTACGTAACAGCGGGATGTTTCAGCACTTGGGTGATGAACTACTGACAGGAAAGTAGCCACGCAAGCGCCTTCCCATCCCGATAAATGACTCGAGGTAAATTTTGTATAAAACTTATATAATACAATTCTTCTATAAGTTGATTCTAATGCTAATGTCTTCCTTCTATTGTAGTGCTTGCAGGGCATATGCACTAAAATTTATTGCGTTAGACATGACCAACACCTTAATGGATAGGTTGAATGACGAAACAATGAGAAACTTTTGGGAGTGCTTAGCTGTTGAGTGCTTCCATCGGCATATGGATCTCTTTTAATTGACCAGAATCCAATCCAAGTCATTGTTGATGCTGTCATCAAAGGTTATGCAAGTTGGACTTAGAGTTCTGTAGTTTATGTGAAATGCATTTCTTATTGGGTTATCTTGAATAATTGGATTGTCTTGAATTGGATCAGCTGGTGTTGTTAGGCCAAGGGTGGATAATGTTGAAAGGGGTGTTGTAGAAGAAGATGAAAAGGTTGCTAATGCTGAAGCTGTGCTGGAAAATTTTGGAGGATAGGGAAGTTGCTGAAGAGAATGATGAAGAGGGAGGATGGAGGCTTCCAGCCCTGCTTTTATTTTAGGTGTATATATGGCATTTATTTGTTGTATATTTTGTTGTAATTTAATATAATTGACACATTTTAGATTTGTACAAAAGCAATTCAGTATTTCTTCTCGTCTTTTGAGTTTGAGTTTATTTAGTATTCTTATTAAATGACATTGATGTGTTGATGCAATTAGGTTGTCAAATTCAGGAGAAAAGATGGAATTAATATGTGTTGGTGATTTTAGTTTTTCAAAATTCAGGAGAAAAGCTAGAAAAAATATGTGTTGCCTATGATCGCTTAAGTGACTATATATATCGCTTAAGTGATCAAGGGTTTTCCATACATGATTGCTTAAGTGAGACATTAAATTGCTTAAGCGATCGTGCACTTGGGATGATCGTCATTCTACCTTAAACTTGATCGCTTAGATCGCTTAAGCGATCTGAAATCGCTTAAGCGACTAATGGTAAAAGTGAAGAATCGTTTAAGCGAGACCATAAATCACTAAAGCAATCGTGTATCTGAGATGATCTTGATTCTGCCTTGCTCTTGATCGCTTAAGCAATCCTAAATCATTTAAGCGACATTGCTTAAGCGATCCTAAATCACTTAAGTGACATCGCTTAAGTGACCAAGGTTAAAAGTGAAGAATCGCTTAAGCGATACATAAATCGCTTAAGAGAACGTGCATTTGGGATGATCTTGATTCTGCCTTGCACTTGATTGCTTAAGCGATCTCAAATCGCTTAGGCAACCAAGGCTAAAAGTGAAGAATCACTTCAGCGATACGTAAATCGCTTAATCGATCGTGCATTTGTGATGATCTTGATTCTGCCTTGCACTTGATTGCTTAAGCGACCAAGGCTAAAAGTGAAAAATCACTTAAGCAATACGTAAATCGCTTAAGCAATCGTGCATCTAGGATGATCTTGATTCTGCCTTGCACTTGATCACTTAAGCAATCCTAAATCACTTAAGCGACCAAGGCTAAAAGTGAAGAATCGCTTAAGCGATATGTAAATCACTTAAGCGATCAAGCTTTTGGGATGATCTTGATTCTAACTTGCACTTGATCACTTAAGCGATCATGAATCGCTTAAGCGACCAAGGTTAAAAGTGAAGTATCGCTTAAGTGATCTTGATTTTGCCTTAGACTTGATTGCTTAAGCGACCAAGGATAAAAGTAAAGAATCGCTTAAGTGATATTGATTTTGCCTTGGACTTGATTGCTTAAGCGACTAGACGTGATCGCTTAAGCGACTAAGGGTAACTATACTGGATCGTTTAAGCGAGACCTAAAATCGCTTAAGCGATCTAGTATATTCGAATGATCTTTATTATGCCTTTCACAAGATTGCTTAAACGATTTATATTATCGCTTAAGTGATGAAGGCTTATAAACATTGGATCGCTTAAGCGATAAACCAATTACTTAAGCGTCCCCCTTTTTTTTTTGGGATATTAAGTGACATTAATGTGAACTTCGGACGTTCACAACATCACATGATTATTAATGTTAATGTTAAGGGACATTGGTTATTAACACATATTAAGGCCAATTAAGAAGGATTATTTGCAACCTAATTCCATCAACACATATTAAGGTTACAATCGTACGATATATGGATGAATGTCATAGCGCACTAGTGTGCACGTTAGTAGAAACGTACCTCATTTCACAAATATGGATGGTGTATTTGAGAATGATTAGATTGAAATAAGCTTGAATTTTGACTGTATGATTACTTCAGTGGACCATGATCTGTCTTCTGTCAATTGATTTGATTATTTATATCACTTAATCGATTTTTTTTTTAAAATTATATTTTAATTAAACTAATTTTTTTACGTGTGTATATAAACATGGAAAAATAAAATAAAATTAAAGTATAGAATGATTCTATATAATACAAATTTTAATGTTTTTTAAGTACCAAAGTAAGTTAGCCTTGATCGCTTAAGCGATATATGATTTCGCTTAAGCGATCCTGTATATTTAGCCTTAGTCGCTTAAGCGATGTATGTTATCGCTTAAGCGGTCTTATTAAAGGCATAATAAAGATCATCCGAATATACTGGATCGCTTAAGCGATTTCAGTTCTCACTTAAAGTGATCCAGTATATTTAGCCTTAGTTGCTTAAGCGATCACATACATGTTGGAGTAGGTGCCTTAGGGCCAATCAATTATTGTGGAATTGATTCTTTGTAACAAAGTTTATTAATCAATAAAAGACATTACCTACTATATCATGTAAACCATAGTTGTATGTACTGATAGATGTCCTTAGAATGGTAGAACCGTGACAAAGGTATCAAGTAATCTTGATAGTGAGAACCCTATGAGCACATATGGTGGCCATTCTAGAAATGTCAATAGCCCCAGTATTGTTCTGACCAAGGACATAGATAATATGGTAAGGCTATCACAGTGTTGAACGACCCTGTCAAAAGGTAGCGATAGATCTCACTTGTTAAGGTTGTTTGTTGACAACCTGGTGCAACACATGGGTGCTTGTTGTAGGCCAGTTCACTGGACTGACCCACTAGAGGATTCCATATAGATGGTAACCCTAGTGTTTATGGAACAAATCCTCTAACGAATGGTTGTGCATGTGATCCTTAGACTTGAGATCATCGGAGTGTCTTGTGCATCGATACGTATAGTTTGACACTAGTCCAGTGCAGTTCTATTCAGAGTTGTCAATATGGTAGTGATTGGTTGCATCAAGGAGTGTATCAAGACTATGGTGGATTGATAGAGGATTCATCACTCCCGGGTACGGGAGAAGTTATCTCACGATGCAATTTAGTTAATGACAATGATAATAAATCTAGGATCATAGTGGGATTGAGTTGTTGCTCAATCCAATTCATTATTCCGGTCATTCGTCCAGTAATTGAGTACAAATATATCGAGAGTAACTGAGGATGACACTATTTCTATGCCACAGTCTCGATGAGATAACAAATGATGAAAGGATTAGATTGTATAGTAACCATATCGTTGACAGGTAGCTGCTTCGCTGAATCCGAATCTATCGGGTGGCCATGATGCCCTGCTAGGGGCCAATTGATGCGTGTTTACTACAACATGCAATATGTAACAAGTATACTAGTCGCACAAGTAATAAAATGATGAGTGAATATCGTTCCCACGAGGATTGGTGGCTAAGCACTAAGTTTTTCTACTGTTTAAAAATAGAAAAAATGGATTTGTTTGGTTGGAAGGAGGACAATTAAACCTTAAAAATAAAACAAAATTTCTAAATGTTCAAAACTAAATGATGAAAGCAAAATTTAAGACACGGATAAAATCAATTCAAAACAAACGGGTAGGGTTTTGACTTCATTCGGACTCTCTGGGTTAACCCTAAGGATTATACTAATTCCATATTCACATGCATTGATTGTAAATCAAACTCTCTAAAGTATAAAATATACCTTCTCAGGCTATATTTCCTTACTCTTCCCTATTAAACTTCCACACCCAACAAAATGAAGACTAAAAGTTCAAAGTTCATTAAGCACAAGAATCCTAGATTGATTTCATTGATTCTTAAATCTATCTCTAGCATTTAATACTACAATGGTGATTACCCAAGAAGCTTAACATGAATTATTTCTCAATCTCATCATGTTCATCACATAAAAACAATAAATATAGAATAGTCACACAATCTAAGCAAAATCATATGAAAATAATAATCATCAATTACTTAACCCATTAGAGTCCGAACTTCATCAAAACCCTAACCCAAAATAGGTTAGGTCATGGCTAAATCAACAATACCAATAAAAGAAATGAAAAATCCGAAGTTCAACATAATGAAAAGAAGAGAAAAGACAAGAAAATCTCCCCAAATGAAGAATCCACTGGTTTAATCTCGTATCTTCACCCTTTGCAAGCAAAGTTTGCCAAAACTACTCTAAGAAAATGTAAAAAGCCGCTCTCTCTGAGAAAAAACGAACCCCCTACAAAAATGACTAAGTTCCTCTTTTATACTCAGCCAAAAACCTAAAAACAAATGCCTAAATGAAATTGTGCGTTTTTGAAATTCCCAGACTTCGCCGCGACAACGAAGTGAAATAAACCCACGTGCGCAACTCTCTTCGCCGCGGCGAACCTTCATGTGGATTTGCACTCCACTTGCTCCTTTGCTTGAATCTTCGATCTTTGACACTTTTCTCATGGAACAAGCTTCATCGTGCATCCATTTTGCTTCAGAACTTTCCCAACTTCTGAGATCCGCTCACTTCTGAATCCAAAAACTCCAATTCGCTCCTTAATTTCATTAAATGTCCATTTTAGCCTGAAACACAAAATATAAAGAATTAAGTAGCACTTCAGGTCAAAATGAACTAAAAAGTATCTGAAATCCGACTAAAAAGTCTAATCAAAACAGTATAATCCACGGATTATCAAATACCTCCAAACTGAAGACATGCTCGTCCCCGAGCATAAAGACTCAATGAAAGAAAAACAATAAACAACCAAAAACACAAAATATAGAACACAACACAACAAAACTGAAAAATGAACCAACACAACTTAGACTCAACTCAACATACTAATTGCCTCGAAATTTCATAAGTCTCAAAGGTTGTTGAAAAATTATTATCAGAAAATATTCAACACTCCAAGAAGTTATAAGCTACATCGACAGTCTTTCTCAATCGGTCCACTGAGTAGGTGATCCCCATTTCAATCCACATTTCAACTTCCCGGATTATTTTATGCAGAAATGAAAAGTTTATCAAATGGTGGCGGACTCCATAAGCCTAAATATCGAACTACTCTCCACTAATGTGGATTAGACATCGCTAAGGATTAAAAAGGTCTTTTCAAGCTTGTAACGTTAGGCTCGGGTAGTGGGTTTCAAGAAAAAAGATAGGATAAACAAAGTAAGAGAACTCGGTTTTCCTCATGCAAACACTACAAACCACATCAAACTCCACTTCTTCTCAACCACCAGTCAAAGTATCAACCATTTTACACCCCTCAAACTTATGCATTCCTTATTTTTTTGATTTTGAATCGAACTAAAGAATTTTTTTTTTTTTTTTTTTTACATCAAATTGAGGTTAGTTAACTCTCTTATTCTTATCGCCCTTCTCACAACCCCCAAACTATTCTTTTAATGATTCGCACCACTCTTCACTTTCTTTGTGTTTGCATTAGGCCCAAGATTCTCTTAAGGGTACGATAATGTGTTTAGAGTAGTTGGATTGGGAAATTTTTGGTTTGTAAGAAAATAAGACACAATGATAATCTCATACGACTCAAATGGGTGACTAGAGAAAGATTCATTCATGGGTCGGCTAGGAAGGCTCAAACGTTCCGAAAAAAAAAAATGCCTAAATCATTTCCTCAACAATGTCTAATCCTAGAATTTCGCCTCAAGCACTTCTCTACTAGGTTCTAGAGTCCACCAACATTATCAAACTTTACCTAACCACATAAGATGAATCTAAGCATGCCAAAATAAATGAAAATGGTGGATAAACCACTCAACAAACATCAATCAAAATTCAGTCAATAAACATAAACTTGAAGCAATGCTTAACATTTTTCAATAATAACATCCCAACAATCCTAGTCTCATCATGGACTTATGCAATTCATCATTGGCAACCACAATAAAAACACAACTTAACTGAAACAAAATCAAAATTTTTCAAATTTTCCTACCCCCAAACTAAAGATGACATTGTCCCCAATGTCACATTATGCATAAATTAGGAATGGAAAACAAAATAGGAAAAGGTGCGAGATAGTTCCCTGATTAATCCGTGAAGTTGAAATTCCGCTCAACATTGTGCACACTCGGTCCTTAGCTTTTTCATCACCCACATTCTGTAAAACAATTGAAAATTGTGGCTTCCACTATGTTAGAAAATTCATGGACTAATATGAAAGTATTACAACCCTAATCTCGTCTTTACATCAACTAGAATTTAAAACAAAAATGAAACAACTAAAACAACTCACACAATCCCAAACAAAAATGTCAACGGAGTTCAATGTTCAAAATAAAAGAAAAAGAAAAACAACTAAACAAATAAAAATAACGAAACTAAAACAGGTGCTCAGGTGCTCATTCTTCTGCCTCCTCTTCTTCCTCAGCGTCATCCTCTTCTGAATCGAAGCCCATCCACTCATCTGAATCCCAGTCTTCCCACTGGTGTTCTGAAGTATCAATCCCGACGTTCTCGCAGCAGCGAATTTGTAGCTCAAACGTCTTCCTGGCTTGCTCTGCCAGCCACCCATGACGTCGCTCCATTTTTTTCATCATACCCATCATTTTCTGCATCATTTCTCTTATTGGAGCTGTTGAACCAGATGCGGTGGCCGCTGCTGTGGTTCTCCTTCTCTTGGTGCCTGATCTGGGCCTTGCTTCTGTTTGAGGTGCAAGATGTTTTTGGAAGTAGGATGTGTCGAGGACTAGGGCAGCATGGATCTGTGGCTCATCGGCCTATACCTCGACCCCCGCCTTAGTGCATAAAGCTGTAATGAGTTGTGGGAACGGAAATCTGCCTCGCCGTGGTTTGGCTACAAGTTGGATACTCATCAGGATGAGGTGCCCCATGTCTATTCTATTTCCTGTGGCAATAAAATACAACAAGATTGCCTTATCATACGTCACTGTACTGTAGTGCGTCTCCGACATCATCCTAGCTGAAACAAAATACTGCCACAACCGAGCCACTGGTGTTAAACTAGTACCCTTAATGGTTTTTTTGCCCTTCTTTGAAATATCCCAAGAGGCATCTGGTTTCGCTATGGTCCTAAGAATCACCTCATCATTTTTCGGTGTCCTCCTAAACTCCTCATATTCATCTTGGGCAATCTGAGGTATGCCATAGAAATCATTGATGGCCTTTGCCGTGAAAACCACATCAGTACCCCTCACAAAGACAACCCCCTCATCACATTCAGGGAGGTTGGCATAAAACTCTCTCACCAGTGGTTCCATAGCTGTAGGTTCGGGTTCATCCAGAAAATTCTCCCATTTCCTACCTTGACTCCACTCATCAACCTCGGTTGTAGTTAGTCCATGTTCAGGGATAAATCCCTTGTCTTTCCTTTTGACTGCTAACTCATAATTTTTCCGAGCCTTTTCATTCATAAATCGCTCATCTACTTTCTTTCCTTTTCCCTTGCCCTTGGATGATACGTTGACTTTGAGCGGCATTTTCTCCTAAACTACACTTCAACTCAAAAAAATGCAACTCAACAATTCAAACCTAAGTGTCCTACAACACCCAATTCAATCCTGCAAAGACTTCCAACACTTCCAAAAATTTTCACCTCAACCCCCAAACTGCAATTTTTCCAATTTCAACCAAACACTTCAAAATTCAAAACCCACACTCCTCAATATCACACAACGCACAATCAACCCTTCCTCAAACAAAATCAACACTTATAAGCACAAAATTTCCACAACTCAACCAACAATCAAAATTTCAGATCTACAAATTAAAACTCGAAATTTTTGAGATAAAAGCTTAGAAAACGTGAAATCTTACCAACACTAAGGAGTATTCGCCACCAATTGAACAAAATAAGCCTAGATTGCAAACCCCCAAATTTCCTTGAACTCAAAAGTTTCGTGAATTTTCGCGAAATTTGTTGTTGAAATGAGTTGTTTTGGTGTTTAGGAGGGTTAAGGAGTGAGGAGATTGGTTGGAAAATCACTGGGAAGGCTCTGGATTGAAGTTTGAAATTTTTTTTTTCTGAAATGGGTTTGAAGAATCACGTGAAAAATGAAGAAGGAAAGTGAGAATTTATAGAAAGCAGACTTCGCCGCGGTGAAGTTCATCATTCGAATCTAGGGCGCGGCGAAAAAATACAAGGAGTTCTTCGCCTCGGTGAAGATCCCTTGTTCAATTTCGCTTACACTTCCCTCGTTGTGGCAAAATTTTACCGAGAGAATGGCGCCGCGGCGAGGTTTGGAACCTTTGCCTACCAAATATTTTCAAAGAAAATTCTTCGCCACGGCGAAAACTAGAAAATTCAGTTTTCTCCTTTGATTCACAATTTCACCTGAAACATCCAAAAATACACAAATTAAACTTCATAAACACAATCAAACCAAAAACTAAACAACTACAAAACAATGACAAAGATAAAGAAATGAAAACACTTCTTGGGTTGCCTCCCAAGAAGCGCTTGTTTATAGTCGAAGCTTGACTCTCTCAATTGCTCAGGTCGGAATGTCAAGCCGGATTAGGATGGACTTGCAACTCATCACCCCATAAATGTATGGCTTCAATCTCTGTTCATTGACTGTAAAAGTGCCCTTTTCTTCATGTGTAACTTCTACCGCTCCGGATGAGTGAATTCTTGTAACTGTGAATGGTCCGGACCATCGAGACTTGAGTTTTCCAGGAAAGAGCCTAAGTCTAGAGTTGAACAACAAAACTTTCTAACCCACTTCAAAGTTCTTCTTCTGGATATGCTTGTCATGCCACCTTTTTGTCTTCTCTTTGTAAATTCGAGCATTTTCATATGCTTCGAGATGGAACTCATCGAGTTCATTCAAGGTCAGCATCCTTTCTTCCCCAGCAGCTCTTAAGTCCATGTTTAGCTGCTTGACTACCCAGTATGCCTTATGCTCGAGTTCTACCAGCAAGTGACATGCTTTCCCATAGACCATTCTAAACGGAGACATACCAATTGGAGTCTTAAATGCAGTTCGGTAGGCCCATAATGCGTCATCCAATTTCCGTGACCAATCCTCCCTAGATGCATTAACTGTCTTTTCTAAAATTCCCTTAAGCTCTCTATTAGACAGTTCCACTTGTCCTCTCGTCTGTGGATGGTAAGGTGTTGCAACTCTATGCTTCACTCCATACTTTCCCAAAAGTGCATCCAATTGCCTATTATAAAAATGGGATCCTCCATCACTAATGATCGCCCGTGGTACCCCAAATCTTGAGAAAATATTATTTCTCACAAAATTAATCACTACCCTGGCATCATTAGATGACAATGCAACTGCTTCCACCCACTTCGATACGTAGTCCACCACCACCAAGATATATATTTTCCAAAAAGAATTTGGGAAGGGACCCATGAAGTCAATCCCCCACACATCAAACAGCTCAACCACAAGGACGTTGTTCAAAGACATCTCATCCCTTTTTGAAATATTACCACTCCGTTGGCATTGGTCGAACTCATGAACCATCCGGAAGGAATCCTTAAAAAGGGTTAGCCAATAAAACCCAGATTGAAGAACCTTGGCTGCTGTCCTAGCTCCTCCAAAATGGCCACCCACTTCCCTCTTGTGACAATGCCGTAGAATGCTTTCCATTTCCTCATTCGGGACACATCTACGTATCATTTGATCAGTACATTGTCTGTACAAAAATGGCTCTTCCCAAAAGTAATACTTCAAATCTGAGAAGAATTTCCTCTTTTGTTGGAAAGTCATTCCAATTGGGAGCACCCTTGATGACAAATAATTCGCAAAATCTACATACCATGGTGCTTCATCCACTCTCATCAATTTCTCATCCGGAAATGTTTCTCTAATTGGAATTTCCTCTTCATTTCCCTGGATTGGTCTCTCAATTCTTGACAAGTGATCTGCCACCGCATTTTCCGACCCCTTCTTATCTCTAATTTCTAACTCAAACTCTTGAAGCAATATGATCCATCTTATCAACCGAGGTTTCGCTTCTTGCTTTGCCAATAAGTGCTTGAGTGCTGAATGGTCTGTATAGACGATCACCTTTGCACCTAACAAATATGAACGAAATTTGTTAAAAGCAAAAACCATAGCCAACAATTCTTTTTCAGTGGTGATGTAATTCAATTGTGCATCAGTGAGTGTTTTGCTAGCATACTGAATTACATGCAACACTTTGTTTTTCCTCTATCCTAACACTACTCCTAGAGCAAAATCACTAGCATCGCACATCAATTCAAATGGTAGTCCCCAATCGGGAACTGCAATAATAGGTGCAGATACTAACAATTTTTTAAGAGTTAGAAAGGCGTGCATGCATTCATCATTAAAATCAAAAGCAACATCTTTAATTAACAAATTGCAAAGGGGTTTAGAAATCTTAGAAAAGTCCTTGATGAATCGTCTGTAAAACCCCGCATGCCCCAAGAAACTTTGAATTGCTTTAACATTCGATGGTGGTGGCAGCTTCTCAATCACTTCTGTCTTTGCTCGATCTACTTCTATTCCGTCTTTTGAAATTCTGTGACCAAGCACTATTCCCTTCTAGACCATGAAGTGACACTTCTCCCAATTGAGCACCAAGTTCGTCTCCTTACATTGCTGCAAAACAAGAGAAAGATTAGATAAGCAGTTGTCAAAAGATGAACCAAAAATTGAGAAGTCATCCATGAAGACTTGTATAAACCGTTCTACCATATCTCCAAAGATCGACATCATGCATCTTTGGAATGTGGCTAGTGCATTGCATAACCCAAAGGGCATCCTTCGATAAGCAAAGGTGCCATATGGACAAGTGAAGGTCATCTTCTCTTGATCCTCAGGAGCAATGGCAATTTGATTATATCTTGAATACCCATCCAGGAAACAGTAATAGGCATGCCCTGCCAACCTCTCCAACATCTGATCAATGAAGGGAAGTGGAAAATGATCCTTCCTTGTCGCCTCATTTAACTTCCGGTAATCAATGCACACTCTCTAGCCCGTGACCGTCCTAGTTGGTATCAATTCATTACTCTCATTCTTTATCACCGTGATACCTCCCTTCTTCGGAACCATTTGTACCAGGCTAACCCATGGACTATCGAAAATAGGATAAATTATCCCTACATCTAGGAGTTTCACCACCTCCTTTCTCACTAATTCCTTCATCGAAGGATTCAATCTTCACTGTGGTTGCACTCTAGGCTTGATATCATCCTCCATGAGTATCTTATGCATGCAGAATGATGGTGAAATGCCTCTAATGTCTGAAATAGTCCATCCAATTGCTAATCTGTGTTCTCTCAACACCCTTATCAACCGCTCTTCTTCCAATTTGCTCAAACTTGAACTAATGATTACTGGGAAGGTCTCTGATTCCCCAAGATACATATATTTGAGGTGGGAAGGTAAAGGTTTCAACTCAAGTTATGGAGGTTCTTCATTTTTTTCCTTTTCCCTTTCTTTTTCAAAATCAAATTCTTCAAATTCTCGATCTTGGCTCTCATCAATCGGTTGAAGTTCTTCCAACAATCTAGCACATTCATTACTCGCCGACTCATCTACCTCTACTGTTTTTGATTTGGCAATATAGGCTTCTAGAGGTAATTGCAGGGTGTTCTCTTCAATAGATTCTACTACTAGTTTATCCACCACATCAACACTAAAACATGAATCCAATTCGGATGGAAACTTCATAGCCTCAAAGACATTGAAAGTTACTGTTTCATCTTGAACTCTCAATAGTAACTTCCCTTCCTGCACATCTATCAGCGCTCTTCCCGTGACCAAAAATGGTCGGCCCAAAATAAGAGGAATTTCCTTATCCTCTTCCATGTCCAAAACAACAAAATCTAAAAGAAAGATTATATTATCAAATTTCACCAACACATCTTCCACTATCCCCCTCGGATGTTTTATGGACCTATCTGCAAGTTGCAACGACATGGTCGTTGGCTTCACTTCACCAATTCCCAATCTCCTGAAAACAGAAAAGTGCATTGGATTAATACTAGCACCTAAGTCACATAGAACACGATCAAAAGTAATATCTCCTATAATGCAGGGAATAGTGAAACTCCCTGGATCTTTGAGTTTCGGAGGTAGCTTCTTTTGGAGAATGGCGCTGCACTCCTCTGTGAGCATTACCGTTTCCTCATCTTCTAACTTCCTTTTGTTCGATAAAATTTCCTTAAGAAATTTCACGTAGCTCGGCATCTGTTGTAATGCATCTGCAAAAGGAATGTTAATATGCAGTTTTTTAAATATTTCAATAAATTTGGAAAACTGCTTATCCTGATTCTTTTTCTTCAATCTCTGAGGAAAAGGCACGGGTAGAGTGTGATGTGCCAACTCCGGTGGTATCTCGGGAAATGGCAATTTCTCTTTCCTTTTCTTTTTCCCCTCTTCCCGTTTCTGTTCTTTTTCCCTAGAAATAAATGGTTTCTCTTCCGCAACTATTTCTTCATCTACTTCCTCATCAGATTCTTCCTTTTCCGTTGGTGGGTTTTCTTCCTCTCTTGATTTTTCCACCTCTTCCAAAACTGTCCCACTTCTCAAAATTATTGCATTCGCTTGCTCACGTGGGTTAGTCACTGTGTTGCTTGGTAGAGCACCCTATGGTCTCTCATTTAGCTTTTTAGCCAATTGCCCCATCTGTACCTCAAGATTCCGAATGGATGCCCCTTGATTTCTGAAATTTGTCCTCGTCTCATTCATAAAACCTGTGGTTTCTTGCATGAACTTCCCAAACATGTCCTCCAATTTTGTCACTCTTAGGTCCCCTTGTTGGTTGTTCACCCCTGTTTGGTTATTTGGCAATGACCTTTGATTCCATTGACTGTTTTGCTGATTCTATTGGTTTTGATTACCCCAAGACAGGTTCGGGTGATTCCTCCAACCAGGATTAAATGTGTTGGAGTACAGATTGTTTGGTTGCCTTGGATTTCTAGCCAAGTAGTTAACCTGCTCTGATGTTGACGATGCTGAGGTAAATGTGTTCCCTACTTGACATTTGCTACTCACATGATTACCTGCACAAAAATCACAAGTTAGTTGAGGAGCTTGAATGGAATTTACCTGCATACTTCCCAACTATTTTTGAAGTGCTGTCAGTTGGGCTGAAATGGCTATATAGGCATCAACTTCATGAAGACCATAGATTTCTTCGGTAGCACCCTCTCATCAGGTCTTTGATAGTTGTTGCTTGCCAGAACCTCAAGCAACTCATGAGCTTTTTTCGGAGTCTTATTCAGTAATGCTCCTCTCGAGGCTGCATCCACTATAGTTTGCACATTTACTGTTAATCCATTATAAAATGCTTGGACTTGCATCCAAACTGGCAACCCATGATGTGGACACCTTCTTAGTAATTCTTTGTATCTCTCCCAAGCCTCATACAAAGATTCTGACTCTTCTTGAATGAATGACGTGATGTCATTTCTCAACTTTGCCAACTTTGCTGGAGGAAAGAACTTGGTCAGAAACTTCTGTGCTAAATCATTTCATGTGGTGATTGTTCCGGTTGGTAGTGCTAGTAACCATCCCTTAGCTTTATCTTTAAATGAAAATGGGAATAGTCTCAATCTGATTACATCATCTGACACTCCGTTAGACTTGAAAGTATCACAAATCTCTAAGAAATTTGCAATGTGTAGATTTGGATCTTTCTTAAAATCCCCCCTGAACTGAACCGACTGCTGGATCATCTGGATGATTGCCGGCTTTATCTCAAAAGTGTTGGCTTGGACAGTTTGTCTTGTAATGCTCGACCCATTGCCTTCAACTGATGGAACAGAGAATTCCCTCAGTGTTCTATTCTCTACCATCTCTACAACTATTACTTCTAGTTCAACTGGAGCTTCTCTTTCTCTTCTTTCTCTGTTTAGTCTTCGAGTGGTTCTTTCAATCTCAGGATCAATAGGAACCACTGGCTGACGTCTTGCTCTTTGCATAAACTGCACAGAAAATTAGCAAGAGCAAAATCACACCAAACAAAGAAAAGTAACAAAAATAAAACAAAAAACAATTAAGTAAAAATAGCACTCCAATCTAGCTGACACAAGAAAATTTTAATGTTAACTCAAAACTCAATCCCCGGCAACGGCGCCAAAAACTTGATGCGTGTTTACTACAACATGCAATATGTAGCAAGTATACTAGTCGCACAAGTAATAAAATGATGAGTGAATATCGTTCCCACGAGGATTGGTGGCTAAGCACTAAGTTTTTCTACTGTTTCAAGTTGGAGCAATCGAGTCGTTTGGATTGAAGGGAGACAAATTAAACTTAAAAACTAAAACAAAATTTCTAAATGTTCAAAACTAAATGATGAAAGCAAAATTTAAGACACGGATAAAATCAATTCAAAACAAACGGGTAGGGTTTTGACTTCATTCGGACTCTCTGGGTTAACCCTAAGGATTATACTAATTCCATATTCACATGCATTGATTGTAAATCGAACTCTCTAAAGTATAAAATATACCTTCTCAGGCTATATTTCCTTACTCTTCCCTATTAAACTTTCGCACCCAACAAAATGAAGACTAAAAGTTCAAAGTTCATTAAGCACAAGAATCCTAGATTGATTTCATTGATTCTTAAATCTATCTCTAGCATTTAATACTACAATGGTGATTACCCAAGAAGCTTAACATGAATTATTTCTCAATCTCATCATGTTCATCACATAAAAACAATAAATATAGAATAATCACACAATCTAAGCAAAATCATATGAAAATAATAATCATCAATTACTTAACCCATTAGAGTCTGAACTACATCAAAACCCTAACCCAAAATAGGTTAGGTCATGGCTAAATCAACAATACCAATAAAAGAAATGAAAAATCCGAAGTTCAACATAATGAAAAGAAGAGAAAAGACAAGAAAATCTCCCCAAATGAAGAATCCACTGGTTTAATCTCGTATCTTCACCCTTTGCAAGCAAAGTTTGCCAAAACTACTCTAAGAAAATGTAAAAAGCTGCTCTCTCTAAGAAAAAACGAACCCCCTACAAAAATGACTAAGTTCCTTTTTTATACTCAGCCAAAAACCTAAAAACAAATGCCTAAATGAAATTGTGCGTTTTTGAAATTCCCAGACTTCGCCGCGACAACGAAGTGAAATAAACCCACGTGCGCAACTCTCTTCACCGCGGCGAACCTTCATGTGGAATTCTGAAATTACAGAATTGCACTCCACTTGTCCTTTGCTTGAATCTTCGATTTTCTCATGGAACAAGCTTCATCGTGCATCCATTCTGCTTCAAAACTTTCCCAACTTCTGAGATCCGCTCACTTTTGAATCCAAAAGCTCCAATTCGCTCCTTAATTACATTAAATGTCCATTTTAGCTTGAAACCCAAAATATAAAGAATTAAGTAGCAATTTAGGTCAAAATGAACTAAAAAGTATCTGAAATCCGACTAAAAAGTCTAATCAAAGCAGTATAATCCACGGATTATCACCAATCTTGCTCTTTGTGTAGTGAGACGATTAATTGGTGTTAATCGCGATACTACACATTGTCGGTATGATGAGAAGCCTAGGGGTCACACACATAGAAGATAATTTAAGAATTAGTTTGTGCAAGGGGCGTTTTCATTTTTAGGGTGAAAAGGTATTTTGGCAATCTCATAGTGCAATTAAAATTTCTGAGGTTGTTGCCTATAGTTAATTTGATATTAAATTAAATAAGTGAGATTTTATTTAAATATATGTACACATATATTTAAAGGGATTATTATTATAAATTAAATGTTAATGTATTTCTATAAATACATTAATTGAGTTTAATTGAAAATAATAATAAGTATAATTAAAATATCATTATTGGGAGTGTTTGGACATAGGGGTTGTTTGGGTTGAAGACCAAGCCTATTCCTTAATAAAATAGGGTTTTGTGAGCACTATATAAGTGCAAGGTTTTGTGAATTAAAATGAGAGATTCATTCATTCAATATTATTGATTGAAAGGAAAAAGAAAACACATAGCCCATTCTCTCCATCTCACATCAGGCTTGTTTTCATTGAATCAAAATTTCTTGATTCTTGAAGCTAAAGAGGATCTAACAAATCCCTCTTTAGCTTTTCGGGTTATCTTTGTGTGGATTACCATTGGTTCGATCGTACTCTTGGATCGGTAGAGAACTCAGTCAGAGACAAGTTTGAAGGAGCCTCCAAACATACATATGAACTCTAAACTCTACTTTGATTGTTCATATTACTCCAGATTTTGATTTAACATATAAACTATATAATTTGTGCCATGATCTTGGCTTAAATGGATTCGATCTATGTGCTTTAATTTTTTTTTCCGCTGCCATAAGTTTGATCATTTCCTAACAGTGGTATCAGAGCCTAGGGTACCAGATTTTATAGTTTGATGTATGGTTGATTACATGTATTTGATTGATAACATGTTGCCTTGTTGAATCTGTATAAAATTTGCCTTCAAAGCACATTTTAAGAAATCAATATAATTGATTACTTTAATTTGTTGATGATCTACAAGATTGGTATATGGAGATATGGGTTTTTGTTGAGATCAGATGTTGAGATTGATTGCAAAATCCGATTGGTATTTTGTTGTTTGCTGGTTGAATTGATCTGTTACAGATTAGTGTACGCTCGCCGCGGTGATAGAACCCATCGCCACGATGATCGTTGTTTGGCGTACTCATTGATTGAAAAATCAGCGCTCACCACAGCGAATGACCTATCACTACGGCGATCATTCTTAGCGCGATCGCTGATTGAATATCAGTGCTCGCCACGGTGATATAACTCATCGCCGCAGGGATCGTAGTCTAAGGTACGTGCTGACGATAATCAGTTCTCGCTGTGGTGATATAACCCATCATCGTAGCGATCACACGTGGTGCATGTACACGACGGCTGCGGCGATCTAATCTATCACTGTAGTGAGCATACTTTCCAGTGCACAGGGGTCAAAGTGAAATGTTTCAAAACTTTTAGATCAAATGTAGATCTATAAATTGTCAGGGGGTAGTTGTAATTCACCCATCCGATTCAAAAATTGATTGTTTTTGAATGAATGCAATGTAGTTGATTGAATATTGCATGGTGCCTGGTATATGAGCCTTAGACATGTGGTGAATGTTTTAAAATATTTTTGGGTATGTATGGTTGTAAATTTTCAAAATAGGGCCTACGTGTCCTGCCTTTCTTCTCTCCTCAATGTACATTCTTTTTTCATCTCATTCCCCTCAAATGTAAATAGAGGTTTCTAAATTTATTGATGTAAAATTAGTTTGAGATTCATTTTATTGTAAATTTAGAATGATGTATTTTGTAATGTACTTGAAGACAGAGCAAGGATGAGGCAATCATACTTGAAGACTCAAGATATTTATTACAGGACCCGTAGGTGAACACCGATTCCTATAGGCTCAAGGAAATTGATTTTAGTTAGGCCATGTACCGGCACGTTAACATTTTGCTTAGATTGCATGCTAAGGTTGAATGTTCATTAACATGCCAAACAATGTCATTCTAACAAAGATAATAAAACTGGTGAGACGTAAAATAAAAACCCTCAATTAAAGTACATTAAGTCATATGTATGCCTTCCATCAACATGGGTTTAATCAAACCACTGTTCGTCGAAACCTTGTTCGCCAAAGCGACGGGTACACTTCTACCAGTGGGAGGTTAAATTTAATTGGAGTTTTCCTTAATGGTGATAGGTTGACTTAAAATGACAGTTTTGCTTGTTTGCCAAAGCGAAGGTTGATAAACACGTCATAGGCATAGTAGAGACATATTGTGTGTACGTGCCGACATGTAGTGTCCACTCTACTAATATTGAGAATCACACTTGAGGACAATGGCTAGGCCATTGAATTGTGTGATTGGCTTGCTTCACATTTGAGACTGATAGTAGGAGCTATCAACTGGTGTTGATTAAGTTTGTTGGCCTACCTAATCAACCCATTTTGGCTTGCTCGCCAAAGCGAAGGTTTGAAATGGGCTAGATGGGATCTTACTCCGCTAGGAAAGCCAATGAACTTTCCTTAGTTAATGGTGAGGGCTATTGACTTAAGGAAAATAGTGAGAGCATTTGTTTGATAAAAGGCCTTATTAAATAACAATAATAAACATTGCAATAACGGTTACTTATTCTGCACTTGTAGATTCACTTAAAATTCAGTAAAATGATCCCAACATCATTGTTACAAATCATCGAACTGGGAGAGAAATGGAATGGTGAGAATTTTGTTGACTGGTATAGAAGCATAAACAATATACTTCAGTCAAGCGATAGATTATACACCATTGAATGGGCTTTGTCACCAGAGCCTGTTGATAGTTCTATCCATGAGACTGGGTATGTATATGTGAAGCATGCACATGATGTGAAAGCAGAAATGACTAGATACATTGTGCTTGCATCAATGACACCATTACTGCAATAACAGTGCTAGAAAATGGACTTTGCTTCTATTCTTCATTTTCTTCAGAGAAATGAGAAGTATTTGGTGTCTTGATCGTTATTCAGATGTAGGATGGAAAAGGGTACCAAAATTGGTGATCATATACTCAAGTTGA
The DNA here is from genome assembly GCF_008641045.1 of Pistacia vera. NCBI lineage: Eukaryota > Viridiplantae > Streptophyta > Magnoliopsida > Sapindales > Anacardiaceae > Pistacia > Pistacia vera. The sequence goes on from NW_022196634.1 coordinate 254,803, forward strand.
TTGAGTATTTGAACATGCTTGAGATTTTGGGATGTAGACTAAATGAAGGTTTAGCGATAAACCTAATATTATAGTTTTTGCCAGATTACTCTCAATTTGTCTATGACTTCATTGAGGATTATAAGAAAAATACCCTTTCCGAGCTTTTGGATATGTTGAAGGCTACTGAGTTAGGCATGAAAATGTCAGAAATGTTAACATTGGTTGAGGCCAGCTCAAGTGAAAAGGAAAGGGCTCAGAAGTCATTGGAAAGAACTATTGCAGAAAGGAAAGGCGTTTGTCCTCAATGTGGGAATCCCAACCACTGGAAGAAACATTGCAAGGCCTTCCCAGAAAAAAAGAAGAAGAATATTACTTCTTTGTCAGGTATGTTCTTGAGATTAACTTCTCCCGTCAACATCTTGGGTTATTGACATAAGATGTGGTACTCACATTTGATTGATGTGTAGGGACTATGGTAGAGTAGATTCCTCGCCGAGGGAGAGGTGGACCTACCAGTTGGAAATGAAGCACGTGGTGCTGTATTTCCTGTAGGATTTGATCATCTAATTTTGCTGATGGGCTTGTTTCTTTGAACTTGTGGATTATTATGATCTTTCTTCAGTTTCTAGAAATCATATTTTTGTGTCCACTTAGGACAAATGAGAATATTACTTTACTAATGGATTATTGTCCTTGAGTATAAATAATATTCTTCATGGAATTGTTTCTTAATAATATGTTCTTAAGATAGACAATAAGGATAATCTCAAAATGACAACTATGCTAACTGTGGCAAGTTGAGCTAAACATACTTGAAGATATGTGGGATAGTATTAAAACTTGCATCTCCGTGTACACCTAGCAAATGATGTATCTGAAAGGAGGAATAAAACCTTACTTGATATGGTTGGGTCCATGATGAGTTTTTACCCACATATAATTCTAGGGTTATGCCCTACAGATTGTGACTCATGTACCAAATCGTGTGTTGTCAAGGTCTATAGATAAGACTCCATATGATCAATGGAGTGGGTGAAGGCCCAACTCGTCTTATCTAAGGATTTGAGTTTGTGAAGCTTATGTCAAGAAATTGACTTCGAACAAGCTGGGCCCAAAATCCTATATATGTGTATTTGTGGGGTATTCTAAGAAAACCAAAGGATACTATTTCTACCATCCAGAATAGCGTAAAATTTTTGTTGCTCGTACTGGTGTCTTCTTAAAAAAATAATTTTTCTATGAAGTACTAATGGGAGAAAGGTAGAACTCGTTGAAGTTCTAGTACCACAAGATACATTAGACAAGGGAGGGGAAAATGTGCCACAAGAGGTGGTAGAACATCGTGAGGAGGTTACTCCATAATTTGTGGATCAAAGTCAACCACCTCAGGTAGCACAAGAGCTATGTAGATCTGGGAGAGTATGTCGTGAGCCCGATAGATATGGTTTTCTCATTACTCAACGTGGTGACGTACTGGTCTACCAAGACAATGAACCCAAAACCTATGATGAAGCTGTATCGGATCCAGATTCTGTTAAATGGTTTAAAGCCATAAAATTTGAGATGGACTCCATGTACCAGAACCAATCATGGTTTTTGGTGGATTCACCTGAGGGTAAAACCCGTAGGGTGTAAATGAGTTTTCAAGAAGAAGACTAACATAGATGGCAAGGTGCATACATATATAGCATGACTGGTTGCCACAAACAAATTCATGGTATTGACTATGAAGAAACCTTTTGCCGGTTGCCATGATTAGATCCATCTAGATTATGCTTACGATTGTTGCGTATTATGACTGTGAAATTTGGCAAGTGGATGTCATAACTGCTTTCCTGAATGGAAACCTTGAAGAGGATGTGTATATGACACAACCCGATGGTTTCATTCTCGATGGACAAGCTAATGACGATGAGATTTGGAAAATGAATGTCATAGCTGCTTTCCTGAATAAAAACCTTGTAGAGGATATGTATATGACACAACCCAATGGTTTCATTCTTGATGGAAGGGCTAATAAGATATGCAAGTTGCAAAGGTCCATATATGTACTCAAGCAAGCTTCAAGGAGCTGGAACATTCGTTTTGATGAAGCCATAAAAAAATTCGGTTTTATCAATAACGAAGATGAGGCATGTGTTTACAAGAAGGTAAGTGGGAGCGTAGTGCCATTCCTAGTGTTGCATGTCGATGATATACTTCTGATTGAGAATGATATACCGAATTTGCAGTTGGTAAAGACTTGGTTATCCAAGTGCTTCTCCAAGAAAGACTTAGGAAAAACAGCCTACATTTTCTGAATAAAAATCTATCCTGATAGATCGGGTTAGTTACTTAACCTAAGTCAGAGTACATAGACAAGGTACTTAACAGATTCAGTATAGAAGAATCCAAGAAGGGATTTCTTCCGATGGCACATGGTGTCTATCTCTCTAAAGATATGTGTCCTTAGTCACACAATGAGAGAGATAGAAAGAAAAGGATCCCACATGCTTTAGCAAGTGGATCTATCTTGTATGCTCAGATTGATATCTAATGTGCATCAAGCACTTATAGTGGATATCAATCAAACATAAGTGAGTAATGCCTTATTGTATGCTCGGATTGATGGCTCATGTGCACCAACCACTTGTAAGGGATATCAATAGGATCCAAGTGAGCAATGTTGTGATTGCATGCTCGGAATGATATCTTATGTACATTAAGCATTTGTGGAAGATATCAATAGGATTTAAGTGAGCAATATTTTATGTACGTAGATTGATGTCTTATGTGCATTCAGCACTTGTAGAACATTCAATCAAATCCAAGTGAGTGACACTAGATGAGTGTCAATGGATATCCTTAAGTACTTGAAAACGCTTAAGAATATGTTCTTGGATTATGGAGGGGAAGATGAGCTTATTGTAAGAGGATATAGTGATGCTATTTTCAAACAGATAAAGATGATTATAGTTTGCAATTTGGGATTGTATATTTTGTCTCAATAGAGCTACAGTGAGCTGGAAGGGCTCGAATCAGAGTACTGAGTGGATTCTACAACTGATGCTAAGTATATCGCATTATTTAATGCAGCCATGTAGGTGATTCGGATAAAAAAGTTCATTATTGAACTTGATGTGGTTCCAAGCATTGCTGATCTAGTAAAGTTCTATTGCAATAACAATGGAGTCATTGTTGTGGCTGAGGAATCACAGTCTCACCAATAATCCAAACACAGACTTAGTTGATTCAATATGATCTAAGAGATCGATTAGAAAGAGAATGTGCAGATTTACAAAATACCTAGTAACCTACTGTTGAAGTTTTTGTTGTAGCAGAAACATGATGGGCACTTGGGTCATTCGATGTTGGTTGCATGGATAATTGACTATAGTGTAAGTGGGAGATTGTTGGAGTAGATGCCCTAGAGCCAATCAATTATTGTGGAATTGACTCTTTGTAATAATGTTTATTAATCAATAAAAGGCATTATCTACTATATCATGTAAACCATAGTTGTATGTATTGATATATGTCTTTAGAATGGTAGAACCATGACGAGGGTATTAACGGTTTCAAATCTTGATAGTGAGAACCCTATGAGCACATATGGTGGCCATTCTAGAAACGTTCGTAGCCCTAATAGTGTTCTGACCAAGGACACATATAATATGGTAAGGCTATCATAGTGTTGAACGACCCTGTCAAAAGGTAGTGACAGATCTCACTTATTAAGGTTGTTTGCTGACAACCTAGTGCAACACATGGGTGCTTGCCATAGGCAAGTTTATTGGATTGGCCCGTTAGAGGATTCCGTATAGATGGGAACCCTAGCGTCTATGGAACAAATCCTCTAACGAATGGTTAAGCATGTGATCCTTAGACTTGAGATCACTGGAGCGCCTTGGGCACTGATCCGTGTAGTTTGACACTAGCCCAAAGCAGTTCTATTCAGAGTTGTCAGTACGATAGTGATTGGCTGCATCAAAGAGTGTATCAAGACTATGGTGGATCGATAGATGATTCATCACTTCCGGATATGAGAAGTTATCTCATGACGTAATTCAGTTAATGATAATGACAATAAATATGTGATTATAGTGGGATTGAGTTATTGCTCAATCCAATTCATTATTGTAGTCATTGGTCCAGTAACTGAATACAAATATATCGAGAGTAACTGAGGTTGACACTATTTCTATGCCACAATCTTGATGAGATAACAAATGATGAAATGATTAGATTGTACAGTAACTATATCATTGACAGGTAGCTGCTTCACTGAATCCGAATCTATCAGGTGGCCATGATGCCTTGCTAGGGGCCAATCTTAGTCTGTGTGTAGTGAGACAATTAATTGGTGTTAATCGCGATACTACACACTTCCAGTATGATGAGGAGCCTACGGGTCACACATATAGAAGATAATTTAAGAATCAGTTTGTGCAAGGGGCGTTTTTGTTTTTAGGGCAAAAGGGTATTTTGGTAATTTCACAATGCAATTAAATTTGTTGAGGTTGTTGCCTATATTTAATTTGATATTAAATTAAATAAGTGAGATTTTATTTAAATATATGTACACATATATTTAAAGGGATTATTATTATAAATTAAATGTTAATGTATTTCTATAAATACATTAATTGAGTTTAATTGAAAATAATAATAATTATAATTAAAATATCATGATTGGGAGTGTTTGGACATAGGGGTTGTTTGGGTTGAAGCCCAAGCCTATTCCTTAATGGAATAGGGTTTTGTGAGCACTATATAAGTGCAAGGTTTTGTGAATTAAAATGAGAGATTCATTCATTCAATATTATTGATTGAAAGGAAAAAGAAAACACATAGCCTATTCTCTCCATCTCACATCAGGCTTGTTTTCATTGAATCAAAATTTCTTGATTCTTGAAGCTAAAGAGGATCTAACAAATCCCTCTTTAGCTGTTCGGGTTATCTTCGTGTGGATTACCACTGGTTCGATCCTAGAGATCGATCCTACTCTTGGATCGGTAGTGAACCTAGTCAGAGACAAGTTTGAGGGAGCCTCCAAACGTGTGTATGGACTCTAAACTCCACTTTGATTGTTCATATTATTGCAAATTTTGATTTAACATATAAACTATATAATTTGTGCCCTGATCTTGGCTTAAATGGATTCGATCTATGTGCTTTAAATTTTTGTTTCCACTGCCATAAGTTTGGTCGTTTCCTAACAACACAATCGTTTAAGCAATCACGTACAAACCAGAATCAAGATCACTTAAGTGATTCTTTACTTTTACCCTTGGTTGCTTAAGTGATCATGTCCAAGGCAGAATCAAGGCACCCTAGGTGCACAATCACTTCAACGATTTAAGATCTCACTTAAGTGATTCTTCAGTTTTTTTACCCTTGGTCGCTTAAGCGATCATGTCCAAGGCATAATCAAGATCACTCAAGCGATTCTTCACTTTTACCCTTTGATCACTTAAGCGATCATGTCCAAAGTAGAATCAAGCCATGTCAGGTGCACGATTGCTTAAGCAATTCATCACTTTTAACCTTGGTTACTTAAGCCATCATGTCCAAGGCAGAATCAAAATCACTTAAGTGATTCTTCACTTTTAGCCTTGGTCGCTTAAGCAACTCATGATCACTTAAGCGATCAAGGCCATTTTGCTTCTTATCTCCTTGATCTTTTGATATTGTGCACACTTGAGTGAGAAATTATATTTCGTATTGTGGGTCAGCTCTATATTCAATCATAACCATCAATATTTGTGAAATAAGGTACGTTTCTACTAATGTGTCACACTCATGACTAATTTAGTAAATTGATTGATTGATTGACCTGACATGACAATTATGTTGATAATATTTATTTTGCTTGTCTTACTTCTTTGGGTGGCAATCAGTGTCGTACAGAGGTAATATGTAAAATTTTACTTACTTAAACCCTTTTTAAAATGGATGAAAATGAAAAATAATTTATTTTATTTGATATGATATAAAGGATGATTTATTCAAGGTAAATTTAAAACATAAAAAATTGAAAACAACAAGTCTTTAATGGTTGGCCTTGGCAACTCTCTTCATTTCATCCTTCTTCTTGATGACATAGCTGGAAATATAGGGACATAAAATCAGTTTAATGCACCATAAAAGAGAAACATAATAACTTTATCAGATCACTTAAGCGATCTTCGGTCACTTAAGCGATATGTTGGTTAAATCTGCATATAAGAGAAGATCGCTTAAACGACCTTCTATCACTTAAGCGATCTGGTGTTCACCAAATCTGATTTGAGCAATAGATTACTTAAGTGATCTTAGGTCACTTAAGCAATCTTCTATTCAGAGCTACAGATAAGAGCAGATCACTTAAGAGACCAATTATCACTTAAGCAATCTGCTCTTATCTACAGATCTGAAGAGCAGATTGCTTAAGCGACCTAAGATCACTTAAACGATCTGCCGTTCATATCTGTAGATAATAGTCGATCACTTAAGCGATCTTCTGTCGCTTAAGCAATATGATCTTATCTGTAGACTGTTTGCTTCCTTGCTTTTGATTGATTTAAACCTAATTTTCTAGATTTGCATGTGATCTATTCTAGTAACTGCTTCTCTTGTGGCCATGTTACTTGCAAATTGAGTACTTATTCATCCTCTGAGGAACCTCACAGGCTGATGGAATGCGTTTAACTTTTTTTCTCCCATTTTCTATCTTCTTGAATGGCAGATGGATGATAATGTCAACCAACTCTGGCGGCACCACCCACCACTCTTTTGGAGGAACTGAATATATTGTTTTCAAATAAGCCAGCATGTAAATCCTTGTTTGCCATATAGAGAGGGGAGCAAAGTTCCACGTAAATTCTTGAACCAAAATTCGTCTTTTGTTGGTGTTTCAGTGTAGTTAGTGCATGAGGACAAGGTAAGTGTTGAATGTCAATCAATTTACAGATGCAAGTTTTATTATGAAGGTTAACTAGGGCATCTGGACCATAGCCACACACGGTGAACTCTTGAGCATTGAAAGGATAGACAAATAGTGCATTTGACAGTTTAATACGTTCTCGCGATAATTTTTCAGTTGACAGAAAAAGGGTTATGGTAAAATTATCTGACTACGTATGATGCTCATGGAACCACCATGACAATGTCCCCTGGATTGCATAAAAAAGGGCAACAATTGGAAACTCTCTTTCTATTAACAACTTCAAATTTATAGACTCGGCTATGTTTGTGGTCATGACATCGAACCTTCTTCCAAGAAAGTAAGCTCTGCTCTATCGCTCGAAACCAACATCATGGTCAAGATACTTAGCAATTCTATCATCCTTAATTAGGATTTGCCGGAAGTGCTTCTCAAACTCATCAACTCGATAAGCTTTTGCTACCATGTAGTATGTCTAAAGGAGGCCAGCACACTTAAACTTTTCTTTTATGTTTTTGCCAAGGTGTCTCATACATAATCTGTGATGTGATTGAAGGTAAATAGTCGCAATCCCTTTCTTTATAGAGTTGTGCCTATCGAATATTATGCATAACTTGTCACTATCAGGCACTATCGTAAGTAATTGTTAAAAAAACCAAGTCCATGACTTGTCGTTCTTAGAGTCAGCCACACACCATGCAAAGGGATATTTGTGATTCTCGCTGTCCTATGTAGTGGCCACCAATAATGTACCTCTATACTTTCCCGTTAAAAAGCAACCATCAACAGCCAACACCTTTCTCATGTTTACAAAACCCCTTATGGTAGCATCGTAAGCAACAATAAAATATTTAAACCTCATATTCTTGTCCCACTTCAAAGGCGTCTTGCTACCTTGGTTTGTCAACTCAAGCATATAACGGTACGCTTCTAATACTACATACTCGTGCTTTGGCATGCCCCTCACAAAAGTTTGTGCATATTGTCTCCCTTTCCAGCATTTCCAGTAACTAACATCGCATCACAACTCTGTGCGTACAAGTCTCTGAATGTCCTTAGGAGATGGACCTTTCCCTTCAACAAATTGACATTTGACAAATTGTCTAATAACATCAGTGGAGGCTTGTCGATGCTCGCCTGAAATATGTCCCAACCCACATGTGTGCTCATGGGTATATGTGCAAACAATAAATTTTTCAGACTCTGCCAATCTTCTACAATAAACCCGCCGCTTGCACTTTCGGTCACGACATGCAACCGTCACTACTGATGAATTAGACTTTTTGGTGATGAACTCAAAATTACCTCTCATGGCAACAAGTTTTAGCTTCCTCACCACTTTCTCTTTGCTATCAAATAAATAACCTACATGTAATCCTATCCATAAGTAAAAACGTGAGCTAATTCACTACTACCCGCAATTGCCACCTCTGAACCTGTATAGATAACCATAGTGTTCTCTTCCTCACAAACTACACCTTTTGCATAATCTGTATCTATAGGAATCTCTACATCTATGAAAACATGTACGGGGTCCTCCTCGTCCACATATTCATTCTGCCCCACATGACCAACCTCTCATACAGTGTCTTTCTCACCACTCGAATCACCGCCCAATCTGGATTTTTCAGCAAAAAAATCAATGCCCTCGTAGTTATAATTAAAACCAACATTCTCCCCACCTAAATCACCGCTTATTTCCAAAGCTTTATCCACAATCGAAACTGCTAAATTCGGCCTCAAATCATTATCGCCCACATCAAGCATAAATTGTTAGGAAACGATCAAGTTATGGCAGTGGAAACAAAAACATAAACAACATGATCGTTCCTTAGAACCAAGATTAGGGCACAAATTTACAATTTATACAACATATTAGAATCTGCAGAAAAATCAGTTTAAAGTTAAGAAACCATACCCACGTTTGGATAACTCTGAATGGGTTTTGCTACTGATCCAAGGGTAGGATCGAACCAGCAGTAGTCCACACGAAGATAATCCCAACGAACTAAAGAGGAATTTCCTAGATCCTCTTTAGTCTTAAGAACCAAGAACAAAAACTCAAAATGAAACTTTGATTCAATCAAGTGTGAAGTCGCGTGGATGAGAGAAAGGGGGCTGGAATTTTTCAATCAATGAATATAAAAGACTTTGTGAAAAGTTATTTAATTCATGGAGCACATGCATTTATATAGTGCTTGTGAAACCCTATTCCACTTAGGAATAGGCTTAGGCACCAACCCAAACAGCCCCTATGTCCAAACAACTCCAATTAGATATTGTTTTACTATATATATATATATATATGTGTGTGTGTGTGTGTGTGTGTGTGTGTGTATTAACATTTAACAATAACAATAATTCATTTAAATATATGCGAACACATATTTAAATTTAATTTCACTTATTTAATTTTATTAACAAATTAAATAAAGGCTACGACCTTAGCAAATTTAATTGCACTGTGAAATTACCAAAATACCTTTTTGCCTAAAAAGACGAAAACGCCCTTCTTATAAACAGGTTCTTAAATTATCTTCTATGTGTGTGACCCGTAGGCTCTTTATCATACTGGCAGTGTGTAGTATCACGATTAACATCAATTAATCGTCTCACTACACATAGACCAAGATTGGCTCCTAGCAAGGCATCATGGCCATCTGATAGATTCAAATTCAGCGAAGCAGCTATCTATCAACGATATGGTTACCGTACAATACAATCATTTTATCATCCGTTATCTCGACGAGACTGAGGCATATAAATAGTGTCAACCTCAGTTACTCTCGATATTATGTATTCAGTTACTGGACCAATGACCTGAATTATAAACTGGATAGAGCAACAACTCAATCCCTGTGGCTAATGTGGTTTATTTTTTTCTTATGCAGGGTTCGTCCGTCCCTTCCTCACCCCCTACTAGGGGTGAAGTTGGAGAGGAGTAGTGTACATCCTCGGAGCACTGAACGATGTAGAGCAGATGAAGGATAAGATCGGTAATGCAGACCTAGAAGGGGTCATGCATGTGAGTGCAGTTGTACGACCATGCTTGAAATGGTTGTTTGAACGAAGATTATAAAGGTCCAATCTGCGGAGGAAGGAGAAGGAGGGAGTGAGGGATGATAGGTTTGTATGCCCAACCCAATTGCAAACGTAGTACAAACAAGTAAACTTGGCCTAGGCTCGGGGTTGGGAGGGAAATGAGGTGGTTGACCTCATAAACGGTTGTTTGGTAGTTTTACAACAACGTTTAAGAAGTTTGAGAAGATGGAAGAGCAGATGAAAGGTTTTGAGAGAAAATTGACAAGTGGAGGAGAAAGTTGATAAGGTGGCAAGAAGGTTAGGTGTGGAGGAGTTGGTGGGTATTGAAAGTGTTGAAATGCAACCTGAGCATAAAAGAGAGCTGAAGAGTAAGCACATAAATCTCCTTACATGATAGTAACGTGTGAACGAAGAGAAACGAATAAAAAAGAGAAGTCCGTGAAGTGGAAGCAAAATGAAGGAGGTAAGGAGGAAGGCGAAGGAAGTGGGAAAGTAAAATGGACGAGGGTAGATGGGACGCAAGAAATGGGGGAGTGAAATGAGAGGGTGAGTAGAAAGGGAGGAAGTGGGCAAGTGAAAATGGAGGAGAATGATGGTTTGAAAAGATGTTGACAATGGGAGGTGGCTCGATGACTCAATTTTTATTTTCCCTATTTTTGCTTATTTTTCCATGAGGTGTTGTATCCTTATCGTGTTGTTTTTATTTGATACAGCACATTGATGAGGTATTGGTACTTATGAGGCTACGATAGAGCAATAATGGTGATATTTTGTATCCGTATTGTGCCATCACTGATGTGGCCTTTGGCCAAAGGCTAGTAACTACATATGACACTTTATGAAAAAGACCAATGGTTGAGGTGCAACAAGGGGAGGCAAGCGTGAAAAGTATTCCCATAGATGACTTTGACAGTGTCCTTGATATTTTAGTTTGATGAGATGATGGTGCAGTATTGTAGGGGAAAGGCCCAAATATCGCAACAGTTGGGCAAACGTTTAAAGAGTGTATTGCATCATAACATCAAGGATTTGCATTGGATAACCGTTCGTTGAGGCTACTAGAGGAGGCTTGCTGTAGATCCTGATTTCACTTGAGTATTTGTCGAGAGAGGCAGTTGAGACAGAGTTGCAGCTACTGTGTTATTGTTCCCACGGCTATTCGTAACAGCGGATGTTTCAGCACTTGGGTGATAACTACTGACAGGAAGTAGCCACGCAACGCCTTCCCTCCCATAAATGACTCGAGGTAATTTTGTATAAACTTATATAATACAATTCTTCTATAAGTTATTCTAATGCTAATGTCTTCCTTCTATTGTAGTGCTTGCGGCATATGCACTAAATTTATTGCGTTAGACATGACCACACTTAATGGAGATGTTGAATGACAAACAATGAGAAACTTTGGAGTGCTTATGTTGATGCTTCCATCGGCATATGGATCTCTTTTAATTGACCAGAATCCAATCCAAGTCATTGTTGATGCTGTCATCAAAGGTTATGCAAGTTTGGACTTAGGTTCGTAGTTTATGTGAAATGCATTTCTATTGGGTTTCTGAATAATTGGATTGTCTTGAATTGGATCAGCTGTTGTTGTTAGGCCCAGGGTGGATAATGTTGGAAGGTTTTGTAAGAAGATGAAAGGTTGCTAATGCCTGAAGCTGTGCTGGAAAATTTTGGAGGATAGGGAAGTTGCTGAAGAGAATGATGAAGAGGAGGATGGAGGCTTCCAGCCCTGCTTTTATTTTAGGGTATATGGCATTTATTTTTTGTATATTTGTGTAATTTAAATATATTGCACATTTTAGATTTGTACAAAAGCAATTCAGTATTTTCTGCGTCTTTTGAGTTTGAGTTTATTATATTCTTATTAAATGACATTGATGTGTTGATGCAATTAGGTTGTCAATTCAGGAGAAAAGATGGAATTAATATTGTTGTATTTTAGTTTGTCAAAATTCAGGAGAAAGCTAGAAAAATATGTTTGTTCCTATGATCGCTTATGACTATATATATCGCTTAGTGATCAAGTTTTTCCATACTGATTGCTTAATGAGACATTAAATTGCTTAATCGATCGTGCACTTGGGATATCTCTCTACTTAAACTTGATCGCTTAACGCAACATCTGAATCGCTTAACGACTAAGTGTAAAAGTGAAGAATCGTTTAAGCGAGACCATAAATCACTAAAGCAATCGTTATCTGAGATGATCTTGATTCTAGCCTTGCTCTTGATCGCTTAGCATCCTAAATCATTAAGCGACATTGCTTAACGATCCTAAATCACTGAGACATCGCTTAAGTGACCGGGTTAAAATGAAGAATCGCTTAAGCGATACAATAAACGCTTAGAGAACGTGCATTTGGGATGATCTTGATTCTGCCTTGCACTTGATTGCTTAAGCGATCTCAATCGCTTAGGCACCAAGGCTAAAAGTGAAGAATCACTTCAGCGATACGTAAATCGCTTATCGATCGTGTCATTTGGATGATCTTGATTCTGCCTTGCACTTATGCTTAAGCGACCAAGGCTAAAAGTGAAAAATCACTTAGCAATACGTAAATCGCTTAAGCAATCGTGCATCTAGGATGATCTTGATTCTGCCTTGCACTTGATCACTTAAGCAATCCTAAATCACTTAAGCGACCAAGGCTAAAAGTGAAGAATCGCTTAAGCGATATGTAAATCACTTAAGCGATCAAGCTTTTGGGATGATCTTGATTCTAACTTGCACTTGACACTTAAGCGATCATGAATCGCTTAAGCGACCAAGGTTAAAAGTGAAGTATCGCTTAAGATCTTGATTTTGCCTTAGACTTGATGCTTAAGCGACCAAGGATAAAAGTAAGATCGCTTAAGTGATATGATTTTGCCTGGACTTGATGCTTACGATAGACTACGCTTAAGCGACTAAGGTAACTATACTGATCGTTTAGCGGACCTAAAATCGCTTAGCGATCTAGTATTTCGAATGATCTTTATTATGCCTTTCCACAAGATGCTTAAACGATTTATATTATCGCTTAAGTGATGAAGCTTATAAACTTGGATCGCTTAAGCGATAAACCAATTACTTGCGTCCCCCTTTTTTTTTTTGGATATTAAGTAGCATTATGTGAACTTCGGACGTTCACAACATCACATGATTAATGTTAATGTTAAGGGACATGGTTATTAACACATATTAAGGCCATTAAAGAAGGATTTTGCAACCTAATTCCATCAACACTATTAAGGTTACAATCGTACGATATATGGATGAATGTCATAGCGCACTAGTGGCACGTTAGTAGAAACGTACTCATTCACAAATATGGATGGTGTATTTGAGAATGATTAGATTAATAAGCTTGAATTTTGACTGTATGATTACTTCAGTGGACCATGATCTGTCTTCTGTCATTGATTTGATATTTTTATCACTTAATCGTTTTTTTTTTTAAATTATATTTTAATTAAACTAATTTTTTTACTGTGTATATAAACATGGAAAAATAAAATAAATTAAAGTAGAATGATTCTATATAATACAAATTTTAATGTTTTTTAAGTACCAAAGTAATTAGCCTTGATCGCTTAAGCGATATATGATTTCGCTTAGCGATCCTGTATATTAGCCTTAGTCGCTTAAGCGATGTATGTTATCGCTAAGCGTCTTATTAAAGGCAATAAAGATCATCCGAATATACTGGATCGCTAAGCGATTTCAGTTCTCACTTAAAGTGATCCAGTATATTTAGCCTTAGTTGCTTAAGCGTCACATACTGTGTATTAGGTGCCTTAGGCCAATCAATTATGTGGAATTGATCTTTGTAACAAAGTTTATTAATCAATAAGACATTACCTACTATATCATGTAAACCATAGTTGTATGTACTGATAGATGTCCTTAGAATGGTAGAACCTTGACAAAGGTATCAAGTATCTTGATAGTGAGAGACCCTATGAGCACATATGGGGCCATCTAGAAATGTCAAAGCCCCAGTATTGTTTCTTACCAAGGACATAGATAATATGGTAAGGCTATCACAGTGTTGAACGCCCTGTCAAAAGGTAGCGATAGATCTCACTTGTTAAGGTTGTTTGTTGACAACCTGGTGCACATGGGTGCTTGTTGTAGGCCAGTTCCCTGGACTGACCCACTAGGGATTCCATATAGATGGTAACCTAGTGTTTATGGAACAAATCCTCTAACGAATGGTGTGCATGTATCCTTAGACTGAGATCATCGGAGTGGTCTGTGCATCGATACGTATAGTTTGACACTAGTCCAGTGCAGTTCTATTCAAGTTGTCAATATGGTAGTGATTGGTTGCATCAAGGAGTGATCAAGACATGGTGGATTGATAGAGGATTCATCACTCCCGGTACGGAGAAGTTATCTCACATGCAATTTAGTTAATGACAAGATAATAAATCTAGGATCATAGTGGGATGAGTGTTGCTCAATCCAATTCATTATTCCGGTCATTCGTCCAGTAATTGAGTACAAATATATCGAGAGTAACTGAGGATGACACATTTCTATGCCACAGTCTCGATGAGATAACAAATGAGAAAGGATTAGATTGTATAGTAACCATATCGTTGACAGGTAGCTCTTCGCTGATCCGAATCTATCGGGGGCCTGATGCCCTGCTAGGGGCCAATTGATGCGGTTACTACAACATGCAATATGTAACAAGTATACTATGCCACAAGTAATAATGATGATTGAATATCGTTCCACGAGGATTGTGTACTAAGCACTAATTTTTTCTACTGTTTCAATTTGGAGCAATCGAGTTGTTTGGATTGAAGGGAGACAAATTAACTTAAAAAACTAAAACAAATTTCTAAATGTTTCAAACTAAATGATGAAAGCAAAATTTAAGACACGATAAAATCAATTCAAACAACGGGTAGGGTTTGACTTCATTCGGACTCTCTGGGTTAACCCTAAGTTATACAATTCCATATTCACATCATGATTGTAAATCAAACTTCTAAAGTATAAAATATACCTTCCAGGCTATATTTCCTTACTCTTCCCTATTAAACTTCCACACCCAACAAAATGAAACTAAAAGTTCAAGTTCATTAAGCACAGAATCCTAGATTGATTTCATTGATCTTAAATCTATCTCTAGCATTTAATACTACAATGGTGATTACCCAAGACGTAACATGAATTATTTCTCATCCTCATGTTCAACACAAAACCTAAATATAGAATAGTCACACAATCTAAGCAAAATCATATAAATCATAATCAATCCAATTACTTAACCCATTAGAGTCCGAACTTCATCAAAACCCAACCCAAAATAGGTTAGGTCATGGCTAATCAACAATACCAATAAGAAATGAAAATCCGAAGTTCAACATAATGAAAAGAAGAGAAAAGCCAAGAAAATCTCCCCCAAATGAAGATCCACTGGTTTAATCTCGTATCTTCACCCTTTGCAGCAAAGTTTGCCAAACTACCTAAAAAATGTAAAAGCCGCTCTCTCTGAGAAAAAACGAACCCCCTACAAAAATGACTAAGTTCCTCTTTTATACTCAGCCAAAACCTAAAAACACATGCCTAAATGAAATTGTGCGTTTTTGAATTCCAACTTCGCCGCGACAACGAAGTGAAAAAACCCCACGTGCGAACTCTCTTCGCCGCGCGAACCTTCATGTGGATTTGCACTCCACTTGCTCCTTTGCTTGAATCTTCGATCTTTGACACTTTTCTCATGGAACAAGCTCATCGTGCTTCCATTTTGCTTCAGACCTTTCCCAACTTCTGAGATCCGCTCACTTCTGAATCCAAAAACTCAATTCGCTCCTTAATTTCATTAAATGTCCATTTTGCCTGAAACACAAAATATAAGAATTAAGTAGCACTTCAGGTCAAATGAACTAAAAGTATCTGAAATCCGACTAAAAAGTCTAATCACAGTATAATCCACGGATTATCATACCTCCAAACTGAAGACATCTCGTCCCCGAGCATAAAGACTCAATGAAAGAAAAACAATAACACCCAAAACAACAAAATATAGAACACAACACAACAAAACTGAAATGAACCAACACAACTTAGACTCACCAACATACTAATTGCCCTCGAAATTCATAAGTCTCAAAGGTTGTTGAAAAATTATTATCAGAAAATATTCACACTCCAAGAAGTTATAAGCTACATCGACAGTCTTTCTCAATCGGTCCACTGAGTAGGTGATCCCCATTTCATCCACATTTCAACTTCCCGGATTATTTTAGTGCAGAAATGAAAGTTTATCAAATGGTGGCGGACTCCATAAGCCTAATATCGAACTACTCTCCACTAATGTGGATTAGACATCGCTAAGGATTAAAAAGGTCTTTTAAGCTTGTAACGTAGGCTCGGGTAGTGGGGTTTCAAGAAAAAAGATAGGAAAACAAAGTAAGGAACTCGGTTTTCCTCATGCACACACTACAAACCACATCAAACTCCACTTCTTCTCAACCACCAGTCAGTATCAACCTTTACACCCCTCAACTTATGCATCTCCTTATTTTTTTGATTTTGAATCGAACTAAAGAATTTTTTTTTTTTTTTTTTTACATCAAATTGAGGTTAGTTACTCTCTTATTCTTATCGCCCTTCTCACAACCCCCAAACTATCTTTTAATGATTCGCACCACTCTTCACTTTCTTGTGTTTGCATTAGGCCCAAGATTCTCTTAAGGGTACGATAATGTGTTTAGATTAGTTGGATTGGGAATTTTGGTTTGTAAAAAATAGACACAATGATAATCTCATACGACTCATGGGTCTAGAGAAATTCATTCATGGGTCGCTAGAAGCTCAAACGTTCCGAAAAAAAAAATGCCTAAATCATTTCCTCAACAATGTCTAATCCTAAATTTCGCCTCAAGCACTTCTCTACTAGGTTCTAGAGTCCACCAACATTATCAAACTTTACCTAACCACATAAGATGAATCTAAGCATGCCGAAATAAATAAATGTGGTTGAACCACTCACAAACCTCAATCAAAATTCAGTCAATAACATAAACTGAAGCAATGCTTAACATTTTTCAATAATACTCACCAACAATCCTAGTCTCATCATGGACTTATGCATTCATCATTTGGCAACCACAATAAAAACACACTTAACTGAAACAAATCAAAATTTTTCAAATTTTCCTACCCCCAAACTAAAGATGACATTGTCCCCAATGTCACATTATGCATAAATTAGGAATGGAAAACAAAATAGGAAAGTGCGAGATAGTTCCCTGTTATCCGTGAAGTTGAAATTCGCTCAACATTGTGCACACTCGGTCCTTAGCTTTTTCATCACCCAAATTCTGTAAAACAATTGAAAATTGTGGCTTCCACTATGTTAGAAAATTCATGGACTAATATGAAAGTATTCAACCCTAATCTCGTCTTTACAATCAAAATTTAAAACAAAAATGAACAACTAAACAACTCACACATCCCAAACAAAAAATGTCAACGGAGTTCAATGTTCAAAATAAAGAAAAAGAAAAACACTAAACAAATAAAATAACGAAACTAAAACAGGGCTCAGGTGCTCATTCTTCTGCCTCCTCTTCTTCCTCAGCGTCATCCTCTCTGAATCGAGCCCATCCACTCATCTGAACCCAGTCTTCCCACTGGTGTTCTGAAGTATCAATCCCGACGTTCTCGCAGCAGCGAATTTGTAGCTCAAACGTCTTCCTGGCTTGCTCTGCCAGCCACCCATGACGTCGCTCCATTTTTTCATCATACCCTCATTTTCTGCATCATTTCTCTTTATTGATCTGTTGAACCAGATGGGGGGCGGGCCTCTGCTGTGGTCTCCTTCTCTTGGTGCCTGATCTGGCCTTGCTTCGTTTGAGGTGCAAGATTTTTTGGAAGTAGGATGTGTCGAGGACTAGGGCAGCATGGTCTGTGGCTCATCGGCCTATACCTCGACCCCGCCTTAGTGCATAAAGCTGTAATGATGTTGTGGGAACGAAATCTGCCTCGCCGGGGTTTGCTACAAGTTGGATACTCATCAGGATGAGGTGCCCCATGTCTATTCTATTTCCGTGGCAATAAAATACAACAAGATTGCCTTATCATACGTCACTGTACTGTAGTGCTGCTCCGACAATCATCCTAGCTAAACAAAATACGCCACACAACCGACCACTGGTGTTAAACTAGTACCCTTAATGGTTTTTTTGCCCTTCTTTGAAATATCCCAAGAGGCATCTGGTTTCGCTATGGTCCTAAGAATCACCTCATCATTTTTCGGTGTCCTCCTAAACTCCTCATATTCATCTGGGCAATCTGGGTATTGCCATAGAAATCATTGATGGCCTTTGCGTGAAAACCACATCATACCCCTCAAACAGACACCCCCTCATCACATTCAGGAGGTTGGCATAAAACTCTCTCACCAGTGTTCCATAGCTGTAGGTTCGGTTCATCCAGAAAATTCTCCCATTTTCCTACTTGACTCCACTCATCAACCTCGTTGTAGTTAGTCCATGTTCAGGGAAATCCCTTGTCTTTCTTTTGACGCTAACTCATATTTTTCCGAGCCTTTTCATTCATAAATCGCTCATCTACTTTCTTTCCTTTTCCCTTGCCCTGGATGATACGTTGACTTTGAGCGGCATTTTCTCCTAAACTACACTTCAACTCAAAAAATGCAACTCAACAATTCAAACCTAAGTGTCCTACAACCCCAATTCAATCCTGCAAAGACTTCCAACACTTCCAAAATTTTCACCTCAACCCCCAAACTGCAATTTTTCCAATTTCAACCAACCAACACTTCAAATTCAAAACCCACACTCCTCAATTCACACAACGCACAATCAACCCTCCGCCTCAACAAAATCAACACTTATAAGCACAAATTTCCACAACTCAACCAACAATCAATTTCAGATCTACAATTAACCCCGAAATTTTGAGATAAAAGCTTAGAAAACGTGAATCTTACCAACACTAAGGAGTTTCGCCACCAATTGAACAAATAAGCCAGATTGCAAACCCCCAAATTTCCTTGAACTCAAAAGTTTCGTGAATTTTCGCGAAATTTGTTGTTGAATGAGTTGTTTGGTGTTTAGGAGGGTTAAGGAGTGAGGAGATTGGTTGGAAAATCACTGGGAAGGCTCTGGATTGAATTTGAAATTTTTTTTTTCTGACTGGGTTTGAAGAATCACGTGAAAAATGAAGAAGGAAAGTGAGAATTTATAGAAAGCAGACTTCGCCGCGTGAAGTTCATCATTCGAATCTAGGGCGCGGCAAAAAATCCAAGGAGTTCTTCGCCTCGGTGAAGATCCCTTGTTCCATTCGCTTACCTTCCCTCGTTGTGGCAAAATTTACCGGAGAATGGCGCCGCGGCGAGGTTTGGAACCTTTGCCTACCAAATATTTTCAAAGAATTCTTCGCCACGGCGAAAACTAGAATTCAGTTTTCCTCCTTTGATTCACAATTTCACCTGAAACATCCAAAAATACACAAATTAAACTTCATAAACCACATCAAACCAAAACTAAACAACTACAAAACATGACAAAGATAAAGAATGAAAACACTCTTGGGTTGCCTCCCAAGAACGCTTGTTTATAGTCAAGCTTGACTCTCCCATTGCTCAGGTCGGAATGTCAAGCCGATTAGATGGACTTGCAACTCATCACCCCAAAATTGTATGGCTTCAATCTCTGTTCTGACTGTAAGTGCCCTTTTCTCTTTGTAACTTCTACCGCTCCGGAAGTGAATTCTTGTAACTGTGAATGGTCCGACCATCGAGACTTGAGTTTTCCAGAAAGACCAATCTAGAGTGAACAACAAACTTTCTAACCCCCTTCAAAGTTCTTCTTCGGGATATGCTGGTCATGCCACCTTTTTGTCTCTCTTTGTAATTCGAGCATTTCATATGCTTCGAGATGGAACTCATCGAGTTCATTCAGGTCAGCATCCTTTCTTCCCCAGCAGCTCTTAAGTCCATGTTTAGCTGCTTGACTACCCATATGCCTTATGCTCGAGTTCTACCAGCAAGTGACATGCTTCCATAGACCATTCTAAACGAGACATACCAATTGGAGTCTTAAATGCAGTTCGAGGCCTAATGCGTCATCCAATTTCCGTGACCAATCCTCCCTAGATGCATAACTGTCTTTTCTAAATTCCTTAAGCTCTCTATTAACATTCCACTTGTCCCTCTCGTCGTGGATGGTAAGGTGTTGCAACTCTATGCTTCACTCCATACTTTCCCAAAGTGCATCCAATTGCCTATATAAAAGGGGATCCCCCATCACTAATGATCGCCCGTGGTACCCCAAATCTTGAGAAATATTATTTCTCCAAAATTAATCACTACCCTGGCACATTAGATGACAATGCAACTGCTTCCCCCCACTTCATACGTATCCACCACCACCAAGATATATATTTCCAAAAAGAATTTGGGAAGGACCCATGAAGTCAATCCCCCACCAAATCACAGCTCAACCACAAGAGCGTTGTTCAAGACATCTCATCCCTTTTGGAAATATTACCACTCCGTTGGCATTGGTCGAATCATGAACCATCCGAAGGAATCCTTAAAAGGGTTGCCAATAAAAACCCAGATTGAAGAACCTTGGCTCTGTCCTAGCTCCTCCAAAATGGCCACCCACTTCCCTCTTGTGACAATGCCGTAGAATGCTTTCCATTTCCTCATTCGGACACATCTACGTATCATTGATCAGTACATTTCTGTACAAAAATGGCTCTTCCCAAAAGTAATACTCAAATCTGAGAAGAATTTCCTCTTTTGTTGGAAAGTCATCCAATTGGGAGCACCCTTGATGACAATAATTCGCAAAATCTACATACCATGGTGCTTCATCCACTCTCATCAATTTCTCATCCGGAAATGTTTCTCTAATTGGAATTTCCCTCTTTCCTCCCTGGATTGGTCTCTCAATCTTGACAAGTGATCTGCCACCAGCATTTTCCGACCCCTTCTTATCTCTAATTTCTAACTCAAACTCTTGAAGCATATGATCCATCTTATCAACCGAGGTTTCGCTTCTTGCTTTGCCAATAAGTGCTTGAGTGCTGAATGGTCTGTATAGACGATCACCTTTGCACCTAACAAATATGAACGAAATTTGTTAAAAGCAAAAACCATAGCCACAATTCTTTTTCAGTGGGATGTAATTCAATTGTGCACAGTGATTGTTGCTAGCATACTGAATTACATGCAACACTTTGTTTTTCCTCTACCTAACACTACTCCTAGAGCAAAATCACTAGCATCGCACATCAATTCAAATGGTAGCCCCAATCGGGAACTGCAATAATAGGTGCAGATACTAACAATTTTTTAAGAGTAGAAAGGCGTGCATCATTCATCATTAAAATCAAACAACATCTTTTTAACAAATTGCAAAGGGGTTTAGAAATCTTGAAAAGTCCTTGATGAATCGTCTGTAAACCCCGCATGCCCAAAACTTTGAATTGCTTTAACATTCGATGGTGGTGGCAGCTTCTCAATCACACTTCTGTCTTGCTCGATCTACTTCATTCCGTCTTTTGAAATTCGGTGACCAAGCACTATTCCCTCTAGACCATGAAGTGACACTTCTCCCAATTGAGCACCAAGTTCGTCTCCTTACATGGCTGCAAAACAAAGAGATTTAAGCGTTGTCAAAAGATGAACCAAAATTGAGAAGTCTCCATGAAGACTTGTAAAACCGTTCTACCATATCTCCAAAGATCGACATCATGCATCTTTGGAATGTGGCTAGTGCATTGCATACCCAAGGGCATCCTTCGATAAGCAAAGGTGCCATATGGACAAGTGAGGTCATCTTCTCTTGATCCTCAGGAGCAATGGCATTTGTATTTATCTTGAATACCCATCCAGGAAACAGTATGCATGCCCTGCCAACCTCTCAACATCTGATCAATGAAGGGAAGTGAAATGATCCTTCCTTGTCGCCTCATTTAACTTCCGGTAATCAATGCACACTCTCTAGCCCTGACCGTCCTAGTTGGTATCAATTCATTACTCTCATTCTTTATCACCTGTACCTCCCTTCTTCGGACCATTTGTACCAGGCTAACCCATGGACTATCGAAAATAGGATAAATTATCCCTACATCTAGGAGTTTCACCACCTCCTTTCTCACTAATTCCTCACTAAGGATTCAATCTTCACTGTGGTTGCACTCTAGGCTTGATATCATCCTCCATGAGTATCTTATGCATGCAGAATGATGGTGAATTGCCTCTATGTCTGAAATAGTCCATCCAATTGCTAATCTGTTTCTCTCCAACACCCTTATCAACCGCCTTCTTCCAATTGCTCAAACTTGAACTAATGATTACTGGGAAGGTCTCTGATTCCCCAAGATACAATATTTGAGTGGGAAGGTAAAGGTTTCAACTCAGTTATGGAGGTTCTTCATTTTTTCCTTTTCCTTTCTTTTCAAAATCAAATTCTTCAAATTCTCGTCTTGGCTCTCATCAATCGGTTGAATTCTTCCAACAATCTAGCACATTCATTACTCGCCGACTCATCTACCTCTACTGTTTTTGATTTGGCAATATAGGCTTCTAGAGGTAATTGCAGGGTTGTTCTCTTCAATAGATTCTACTACTAGTTTATCCACCACATCAACACTAAAACATGAATCCAATTCGGATGGAAACTTCATAGCCTCAAGACATTGAAAGTTACTGTTTCATCTTGAACTCTCAATAGTAACTTCCCTCCTCCTGCACCTATCAGCGCTCTTCCCGTGACCAAAAATGGTCGGCCCAATAAGAGAATTTCCTTATCCTCTTCCTGTCCAAACAACAAAATCTATATCGGGAAGATTATTTATCTAGTTTCACCAACACATCTTCCACTATCCCCCTCATGTTTTGGGACCTATCTGCAAGTTGCAACGACATGGTCGTTGGCTTCACTTCACCAATTCCCAATCTCCTGAAACAGAAAAGTGCATTGGATTAATACTAGCACCTAAGTCACATAGAACACGATCAAAAGTAATATCTCCTATAATGCAGGAGATTGAAACTCCCTGGATCTTGAGTTTCGGAGGTAGCTTTCTTTGAGAATGGCGCTGCACTCCTCTGTGAGCATTACCGTTTCCTCATCTTCTACTTCTTTTCCTTTTGTTCGATAAATTTCCTAAGAAATTTCACGTAGCTCGGCATCTTTGTAATCATCTGCAGGATGTTAATATGCAGTTTTTTTTAAATATTTCAATAAATTTGGAAAACTCTTATCCTGATCTTTTTCTTCAATCTCTGAGGAAAAGGCACGGGTAGAGTGTGATGTGCCAACTCCGGTGGTATCTCGGGAAATGGCAATTTCTCTTTCCTTTTCTTTTTCCCCCTCTTCCCGTTTCTGTTCTTTTTCCCTAGAATAATGGTTTCCTTCCGCAACTATTTCTTCATCTACTTCCTCATCAATTCTTCCTTTTCCGTTGGTGGGTTTTCTTCCTCTCTTGATTTTTCCACCTCTTCCAAAACTGTCCCACTTCTCAATTATTGCATTCGCTTGCTCACGTGGGTTAGTCACTGGTTTGCTTGGTAGAGCACCCTATGGTCTCTCATTTAGCTTTTTAGCCAATTGCCCCTCTGTACCTCAAGATTCCGAATGGATGCCCCTGATTTCTGAAATTGTCCTCGTCTCATTCATACACCTGTGGTTTCTTGCATGAACTTCCCAAACATGTCCTCCAATTTTGTCACTCTTAGGTCCCCTTGTTGGTTGTTCACCCCTTTTTGGTTATTTGGCAATGACCTTTATTCCATTGACTGTTTTGCTTTCTATTGGTTTTGATTACCCCAGACAGGTTCGGTGATTCCTCCAACCAGGATTAAATGTGTTGGAGTACAGATTGTTTGGTTGCCTTGGATTTCTAGCCAGTAGTTAACCTGCTCTGATGTTGACGATGCTGAGGTATGTGTTCCCTACTTGACATTTGCTACTCACATGATTACCTGCACAAAATCACAAGTTAGTTGAGGAGCTTGAATGGAATTTACCTGCATACTTCCCAATTTTTTGAAGTGCTGTCATTGGGCTGAAATGGCTAATAGGCATCAACTTCATGAAGACCATAGATTTCTTCGGTAGCACCCTCTCATCAGGTCTTTGATAGTTGTTGCTTGCCAGAACCTCAAGCAACTCATGAGCTTTTTTCGGAGTCTTATTCAGTAATGCTCCTCTCGAGGCTGCATCCACTATAGTTTGCACATTTACTGTTATCCATTATAAATGCTTGGACTTGCATCCAAACTGGCAACCCATGATGTGGACACTTCTTAGTAATTCTTTGTATCTCTCCCAAGCCTCATACAAAATTCTGACTCTTCTTGAATGAATGACGTGATGTCATTTCTCAACTTTGCCACTTTGCTGGAGGAAAGAACTTGGTCAGAAACTTTGTGCTAATCATTTCATGTGGTGATTGTTCCGGTTGGTTGCTAGTAACCATCCCTTAGCTTTATCTTAAATGAAAATGGGAATAGTCTCAATCTGATTACATCATCTGACACTCCGTACTGAAATATTCACATCTCTAAGAAATTTGCAATGTTAGATTTGGATCTTTCTTAAAACCCCCCTGAACTGAACCGACTGCTGGATCATCTGGATGATTGCCGGCTTTATCTCAAAAGTGTGGCTTGACAGTTTGTCTTGTAATGCCGACCCATTGCCTTCAACTAGTGGAACAAGAGTTCCCTCAGTGTTCTATTCTCTACCATCTCTACAACTATTACTTCTAGTTCACTGAGCTTCTCTTTCTCTTCTTTCTCTGTTTAGTCTTCGAGTGGTTCTTTCAATCTCAGGATCAATAGGAACCACTGGCTGACGTCTTGCTCTTTGCATAAACTGCACAGAAAATTAGCAAGAGCAAAATCACACCAACAACAAAGAAAAGTAACAAAATAAAACAAAAACAATTAAGTAAAAATAGCACTCCAATCTAGCTGACACGAAAATTTTAATGTTACTCAAAACTCAATCCCCGCACAGCGCCAAAACTTGATGCGTTTTTACTACAACATGCAATATGTAGCAAGTATACTAGTCGCCACAAGTAATAAAATGATGAGTGAATATCGTTCCCACGAGGATTGGTGGCTAAGCACTAAGTTTTTCTACTGTTTCAAGTTGGAGCAATCGAGTCGTTTGGATTGAAGGAGACAAATTAAACTTAAAAACTAAAACAAAATTTCTAATTCAAACTAAATGATGAAAGCAAAATTTAAGACACGGATAAAATCAATTCAAAAAAACGGGTAGGGTTTTGACTTCATTCGACTCTCTGGTTAACCCTAAGGATTATACTAATTCCATATTCACATGCATTGATTGTAAATCGAACTCTCTAAAGTAAAATATACCTTCTCAGGCTATATTTCCTTACTCTTCCCCTATACTTTCGCACCCAACAAAATGAAGACTAAAAGTTCAAAGTTCATTAAGCACAAGAATCCTAGATTGATTCATTGATTCTTAAATCTATCTCTAGCATTTAATACTACAATGGTGTTACCCAAGAAGCTTAACATGAATTATTTCTCAATCTCATCAGTTCTCACATAAAACAATAATATAGAATAATCCACACAATCTAAGCAAAATCATATGAAAATAATAATCATCATTACTTAACCCATTAGAGTCTGAACTACATCAAAACCCTAACCCAAAATAGGTAGGTCTGTGCTAAATCAACAATACCAATAAAAGAAATGAAAATCCGAAGTTCAACATAATGAAAAGAGAGAAAAGACAAGAAATCTCCCCAAATGAAGAATCCACTGGTTTAATCTCGTATCTTCACCCTTTGCAAGAAAAGTTTGCCAAAACTACTCTAAGAAAATGTAAAAGCTGCTCTCTCTAAAAAAAACCACCCCTACAAAATGACTAAGTTCCTTTTTTATACTCAGCCAAAAACCTAAAAACAAATGCCTAAATGAAATTGTGCGTTTTTGAAATTCCCAGACTTCCCGCGACAACGAAGTAAATAAACCCACGTGCCAACTCTCTCACCGCGCGAACCTTCATGTGGAATTCTGAAATTACAGAATTGCACTCCACTTGTCCTTTGCTTGAATCTTCGATTTTCTCATGGAACAATCTCATCGTGCATCCATCTGCTTCAAAACTTTCCCAACTTCTGAGATCCGCTCACTTTTGAATCCAAAAGCTCCAATTCGCTCCTTAATTACATTAAATGTCCATTTTAGCTTGAAACCCAAAATATAAAGATAAGTGCAATTGGTCAAAATGAACTAAAAAGTATCTGAAATCCGACTAAAAAGTCTAATCAAGCAGTATATCCACGGATTATCACCATCTTGCTCTTTGTGTAGTACGATTTTGTGTAATCGCGATACTAACCATTGTCGGTATGATGAAAGCCTAGGGGTCACACACATAGAATAATTTAAGAATTAGTTTGTGCAAGGGGCGTTTTCATTTTTAGGGTGAAAGGTATTTTGGCAATCTCAGTGCAATTAAAATTTCTGAGGTTGTTGCCTATAGTTATTTGATTATTAATTAAATAAGTGAGATTTATTTAAATATATTACCATATATTTAAAGGGATTATTATTATAAATTAAATGTTAATGTATTTCTATAAATACATTAATTGAGTTTAATTGAAAATAATAATAAGTATAATTAAAATATCATTATTGGGAGTGTTGGACATAGGGGTTGTTTGGGTGAAGCCCAAGCCTATTCCTTAATGGAATAGGGTTTTGTGAGCACTATAAGTGCAAGGTTTTGTGAATTAAAATGAGAATTCTTCATTCAATATTATGATTGAAAGGAAAAAGAAACACCATAGCCCATTCTCTCCATCTCACATCAGGCTTGTTTTCATTGAATCAAAATTTCTGATTCTTGAAGCTAAAGAGATCTAACAAATCCCTCTTAGCTTTTCGGGTTATCTTTGTGTGGATTACCATTGGTTCGATCGTACTCTTGGATCGGTAGAGAACTCAGTCGAGACAAGTTTGAAGGAGCCTCCAAACATACATATGAACTCAAACTCTACTTTGATGTGCATATTACTCCAATTTTGTTTACATATAACTATATAATTTGTGCCATGATCTTGGCTTAAATGGATTCGATCTATGTGCTTAATTAATTTTTTTTCCGCTGCCATAAGTTTGATCATTTCCTACAGTGGTATCAGAGCCTAGGGTACCGAATTTATAGTTTGATGTATGGTTGATTACATGTATTTGATTGATAACGTTGCCTTGTTGAATCTGTATAAAATTTGCCTTCAAAGCACATTTTAAGAAATCAATATAATTGATTACTTTAATTTGTTGATGATCTACAAGATTGGTATATGGAGATATGGGTTTTTGTTGAGATCAGATTGTTGAGATTGTTGCAAAATCCGATTGGTATTTTGTTGTTTGCTGGTTGAATTGATCTGTTACAGATTAGTGTACGCTCGCCGCGGTGATAGAACCCATCGCCACGATGATTCGTTGTTTGGCGTACTCATTGATTGAAAATCAGCGCTCACCACAGCGAATGACCTATCACTACTGGCGATCATTCTTAGCCGATCGCTGATTGAATATCAGTGCTCGCCACGGTGATATACTCATCGCCGCAGGGATCGTAGTCTAAGTACGTGCTGACGATAATCAGTTCTCGCTGTGGTGATATAACCCATCATCGTAGCGATCACACGTGGTGCATGTACACACGGCTGCGGCGATCTAATCTATCACTGTAGTGAGCATACTTTCCAGTGCACAGGGGTCAAGTGAAATGTTTCAAAACTTTTAGATCAAATGTAGATCTATAAATTGTCAGGGGTAGTTTTAATTCACCCATCCGATTCAAAAATTGATTGTTTTTGAATGAATGCAATGTAGTTGATTGAATATTGCATGGTGCCTGGTATATGAGCCTTAGACATGTGGTGATGTTTTAAAATATTTTTGGGTATGTATGGTTGTAAATTTCAAAATAGGCCTACGTGTCCTGCCTTTCTTCTCTCCTCAATGTACATTCTTTTTTCATCTCATTCCCCTCAAATGTAAATAGAGGTTCTAATTTATTGATGTAAAATTAGTTTGAGATTCATTTTATTGTAAATTTAGAATGATATTTTGTAATGTACTTGAAGACAGAGCAAGGATAGGCAATCATACTTGAAGACTCAAGATATTTATTACAGGACCCTAGGTGAACACCGTTCCTATAGCTCAAGGAAATTGATTTTAGTTAGGCCATGTACCGGCACGTTAACATTTTGCTTAGATTGCATGCTAAGGTTGAATGTTCATTAACATGCCAAACAATGTCATTCTAACAAAGATAATAAAACTGGTGAGACGTAAAATAAAAACCCTCAATTAAAGTACATAGTCATATGTATGCCTTCCATCAACATGGGTTTAATCAAACCACTGTTCTCGAACCTTGTTCGCCAAAGCGACGGGTACACTTCTACCAGTGGAGGTTAAATTTAATTGGAGTTTTCCTAATGGTGATAGGTTGACTTAAAATGACAGTTTTGCTTGTTGCCAAAGCAGGTTGATAAACACGTCTGCATAGTAGAACATATGTGTGTACGTGCCGACATTAGTGTCCACTCTAACTAATATTGAGAATCACACTTGAGGACAATGGCTAGGCATTGATTGTGTGTGATTGGCTTGCTTCACATTGGAGACTGATAGTAGGAGCATCAACTGGTGTTGATTAAGTTTGTTGGCCTACCTAATCAACCCATTTTGGCTTGCTCGCCAAAGCGAAGGTTTGAAATGGGCTAGATGGGATCTTACTCTGCTAGGAGCCAATGAACTTTCCTTAGTTAATGGTGAGGGCTATTGACTTAAGGAAAATAGTGAGACATTTGTTGATAAGGCCTTATTAAATAACAATATAAACTTGCAATACGGTTACTTATTCTGCACTTGTAGATTCACTTAAAATTCAGTAAAAGGATCCAACATCATTGTTACAAATCATCGAACTGGGAGAAAATGGAATGGTGAGAATTTTGTTGACTGGTATGAAAGCATAAACAATATACTTCAGTCAAGCGATAGATTATACACCATTGAATGGGCTTTGTCACCAGAGCCTGTTGATAGTTCTATCCATGAGACTGGGTATGTATATGTGAAGCATGCACATGATGTGAAAGCAAAATGACTAGATACATTGTGCTTGCATCAATGACACCATTACTGCAATAACAGTGCTAGAAATGGACTTTGCTTCTATTCTTCATTTTCTTCAGAGAAATGAGAATTATTTGGTGTCTTGATCGTTATTCAGATGTAGGATGGAAAAGGGTACCAAAATTGGTGATCATATACTCAAGTTGATTGAGTATTTGAACATGCTTGAGATTTTGGGATGTAGACTAAATGAAGGTTTAGCGATAAACCTAATATTATAGTTTTTGCCAGATTACTCTCATTTGTCTATGACTTCATTGAGGATTATAAAAAATACCCTTTCCGATCTTTGGATATGTTGAAGGCTACTGAGTTAGGCATGAAAAGTCAGAAATGTTACATTGGTTAGGCCAGCTCAAGTGAAAGGAAAGGGCTCAGAAGTCATTGGAAGAACTATTGCAGAAAGGAAGGCGTTTGTCCTCAATGTGGGAATCCCAACCACTGGAAGAAACATTGCAAGGCCTTCCCGAAAAAAAGAAGAAGAATATTACTTTCTTTGTCAGGTATGTTCTTGAGATTAACTTCTCCCGTCAACATCTTGGGTTTTGACATAAGATGTGGTACTCACATTTGATTGATGTGTAGGGACTATGGTAGAGTAGATTCCTCGCCGAGGGAGAGGTGGACCTACCAGTTGAAATGAAGCACGTGGTGCTGTATTTCCTGTAGGATTTGATCATCTAATTTTGCTGATGCTTGTTTCTTTGAACTTGTGGATTATTATGATCTTTCTTAAGTTTCTAAATCATATTTTTGTGTCCACTTAGGACAAATGAGAATATACTTTACTAATGGATTATTGTCCTTGGTATAAATAATTCTTCATGGAATTGTTTCTAATAATTGTTCTAAGATAGACAATAAGGATAATCTCAAAATGACAACTATGCTAACTGTGGCAAGTTGAGCTAAACATACTTGAAGATATGTGGGATAGTATTAAACTTGCATCTCCGTGTACACCTAGCAATGATGTATCTGAAAGGAGGAATAAAACCTACTTGATATGGTTGGGTCCATGATGAGTTTTTACCCACATATAATTCTAGGGTTATGCCCTACAGATGTTGACTCATGTACCAAATCGTGTTTTGTCAAGGTCTATAATAAGCCTCCATAGGATCAAGGAGTGGGTAAGGCCCCATCGTCTTATCTAAGGTTTGAGTTTGTGAAGCTTATGTCAAGAATTGACTTCGAACAAGCTGGGCCCAAAATCCTATATATGTGTATTTGTGGGGTATTCTAGAAAACCAAAGGATACTATTTCTACCATCCAGAATGCTAAAATTTTTGTTGCTCGTACTGGTGTCTTCTTAAAAAAATAATTTTTCTATGAAGTACTAATGGGAGAAAGTAAACTCGTTGAAGTTCTGTACCACAAGATACATTAGACAAGGGAGGGGAAATGTGCCACAAGAGGTGGTAGAACATCGTGAGGAGGTTACTCCATAATTTGTGGATCAAAGTCACACCACCTCAGGTAGCACAAGAGCTATTAGATCTGGGAGAGTATGTCTGAGCCCGATAGATATGGTTTTCTCATACTCAACGTGTGACGTACTGGTCTACCAAGACAATGACACCAAACCTATGATGAAGCTGTATCGGATCCAATTCTGTTAAATGGTTTAAAGCCATAAAATTTGAGATGACTCCATGTACCAGAACCAATCATGGTTTTTGGTGGATTCACCTAGGGTAAAACCGTAGGGTGTAATGAGTTTTCAAGAAGAAGACTAACAAGATGGCAGGTGCATACATATATGCATGACTGGTTGCCACAAACAAATTCATGGTATTGACTATGAAGAAACCTTTTGCCGGTTGCCATGATTAGATCCATCTAGATTATCTTACGATTGTTGCGATTTGACTGTGAAATTTGGCAAGTGGATGTCATAACTGCTTTCCTGAATGGAAACCTTGAAGAGGTGTGTATATGACACAACCCGATGGTTTTCATTCTCGATGGACAAGCTAATGACGATGAGATTTGGAAAATGAATGTCATAGCTGCTTTCCTGAATAAAAACCTTGTAGAGGATATGTTATATGACAACACCAATGGTTTCATTCTTATGGAAGGGCTAATAAGATATGCAAGTTGCAAGGTCCATATATGTACTCAACAAGCTTCAAGGAGCTGGAACATTCGTTTGGATGAAGCCATAAAAAAATTCGTTTTATCAATAACGAAGATGAGGCATGTGTTTACAAGAAGGTAAGTGGGAGCGTAGTGCCATTCCTAGTGTTGCATGTCGTGATATACTTCTGATTGAGAATGATATACCGAATTTGCAGTTGGTAAGACTTGGTTATCCAGTGCTTCTCCAAGAAAGACTTAGGAAAAACACCTACATTTTCTGATAAAAAAATCTATCCTGATAGATCGGGTTAGTTACTTAACAAGTCAGAGTACATAGACAAGCTTAACAGATTCAGTATAGAAGAATCCAAGAAGGGATTTCTTCCGATGGCACATGGTGTCTATCTCTCTAAAGATATGTTCCTTACACACAATGAGAGAGATAGAAAGAAAGGATCCCACATGCTTTAGCGTGGATCTATCTTGTATGCTCAGATTGATATCTAATGTGCATCAAGCACTTATAGTGGATATCAATCAAACAAGTGAGTAATGCCTTTTGTATGCTCGGATTGATGGCTCATGTGCACCAACCACTTGTAGGGATATCATAGGATCCAAGTGAGCAATGTTGTGATTGCATGCTCGGAATGATATCTTATGTACATTAAGCATTTGTGGAAGATATCAATAGATTTAGTGAGCAATATTTTATGTACGTAGATTGATGTCTTATGTGCATTCAGCACTTGTAGAACATTCAATCAAATCCAGGTGAGTGACACTAGATGAGTGTCAATGGATATCCTTAAGTACTTGAAAACGCTTAAGAATAGTTCTTGGATATGGAGGGGAAGATGAGCTTATTGTAAGAGGAATAGTGATGCTATTTTCAAACAGATAAATGATTAAGTTTGCAATTTGGGATTGTATATTTGTCTCAATAGAGCTACAGTGAGCTGGAAGGCTCGAATCAGAGTACTGATGGATTCTACAACTGATGCTAAGTATATCGCATTATTTAATGCAGCCATGTAGGTGATTCGGATAAAAAAGTTCATATTGAACTTGATGTGGTTCCAGCATTGCTGATCTAGTAAAGTTCTATTGCAATAACAATGGAGTCATTGTTGTGGCTGAGAATCACGTCTCACCAATAATCCAAACACAACTTAGTTGATTCAATATGATCTAAGAGATCGTTAGAAAGAGAATGTCAGATTTACAAAATACCTAGTAACCTACTGTTAAGTTTTTGTTGTGCAGAAACATGATGGGCACTTGGGTCTTCGATGTTGGTTGCATGGATAATTGATCTAGTGTAAGTGGGAGATTGTTGGAGTAGATGCCTCGAGCCAATCAATATTGTGAATTGACTCTTTGTAAAATGTTTATTAATCAATAAAAGGCATATATCTACTATATCATGAAACCATAGTTGTATGTTATTGATATATGTCTTTAGAATGGTAGAACCTGACGAGGGTATTAACGGTTTCAAATCTTGATAGTGAGAACCCTATGAGCACATATGGTGGCCATTCTAGAAACGTTCGTAGCCCTAATAGTGTTCTGCCAAGGACACATATATATGTAAGGCTATCATAGTGTTGAACGACCCTGTCAAAAGGTAGTGACAGATCTCACTTATTAAGGTTGTTTGCTGACAACCTAGTGCAACACATGGGTCTTGCCATAGGCAAGTTTATTGGATTGGCCCGTTAGAGGATTCCGTATAGATGGAACCCATCGTCTATGGAACAAATCCTCTAACGAATGGTTAAGCATGTGATCCTTAGACTTGAGATCACTGGGCGCCTTGGGCACTGATCCGTGTAGTTTGACACTACCCAAAGCAGTTCTATTCAGAGTTGTCATACGATAGTGATTGGCTGCATCAAAGATTGTATCAAGACTATGGTGGATCGATAGATGTTCATCACTTCCGGAATGAGAAGTTATCTCTGACGTAATTCAGTAATGATATGACAATAAATATGTATTTAGTGGGATTGAGTTATTGCTCAATCCAATTCATTATTGTAGTCATTGGTCCAGTAACTGAATACAATATATCGAGAGTAACTGAGGTTGACACTATTTCTATGCCACAATCTTGATGAGATAACAAATATGAAATGATTGATTGTACAGTAACTATATCATTGACAGGTAGCTGCTTCACACGAATCCGAATCTATCAGGTGGCCATGATGCCTTGCTAGGGCCAATCTTAGTCTGTGTGTAGTGAGACAATTAATTGGTGTTAATCGCGATACTACACACTTCCAGTATGATGAGGAGCCTACGGGTCACACATATAGAAGATAATTTAAGAATCAGTTTGTGCAAGGGGCGTTTTTGTTTTTAGGGCAAAAGGGTTTTGGTAATTTCACAATGCAATTAAATTTGTTGAGGTTGTTGCCTATTTAATTTGTATTAAATAAATAGTGAGATTTTATTTAAATATATGTACACATATATTTAAAGGGATTATTATTATAATTAAATGTTAATGTATTTCTATAAATACATTAATTGAGTTTAATTGAAAATAATAATAATTATATTAAAATATCATGATTGGGAGTGTTTGGACATAGGGGTTGTTTGGGTTGAAGCCAAGCCTATTCCTTAATGGAATAGGGTTTTGTGAGCACTATATAGTGCAAGGTTTTGTGAATTAAAATGAAGATTCATTCATTCAATATATTGATTGAAAGGAAAAAGAAAACACATAGCCTATTCTCTCCATCTCACATCAGGCTTGTTTTCATTGAATCAAATTTTCTTGATTCTTGAAGCTAAGAGGATCTAACAAATCCCTCTTTACTGTTCGGTTATCTCGTGTGGATTACCACTGTTCGATCCTAAGATCGATCCTACTCTTGGATCGGTAGTGAACCTAGTCAGAGACAAGTTTGAGGGAGCCTCCAACGTGTGTATGGACTCTAAACTCCATTTGATTGTTCATTTATTGCAATTTTGATTTCATATAAACTATATAATTGTGGCCCTGATCTTGGCTTAAATGGATTCGATCTATGTGCTTTAAATTTTGTTTCCACTGCCATAAGTTTGGTCGTTTCCTAACACACAATCGTTTAGCAATCACGTACAAACCAGAATCAAGATCACTTAGTGATTCTTTACTTTACCCTTGGTTGCTTAAGTGATCATGTCCAAGGCAGAATCAAGGCACCCTAGGTGCACAATCACTTCAACGATTTAAGATCTCACTTAAGTGATTCTTCAGTTTTTTTACCCTTGGTCCTTAAGCGATCATGTCCAAGGCATATCAAGATCACTCACGATTCTTCACTTTTACCCTTTGATCACTTAAGCGATCATGTCCAAAGTAGAATCAAGCCATGTCAGGTGCACGTTCCTTAAGCAATTCATCACTTTTACCTTGGTTACTTAAGTGTGAGAATGCAAAATGTCATATTTACCCCCCTTAATGCCTAGTCTTTTATACCTATTTGCTGCCTAAAATGTACTGTATTTTATTCTATTTTGACTTAGGAAGCAAATGGCGTTAATTGCAACGGAACTAATTAAGTGAATTCGGACAGTTTTGACGTTGTTTCGTATTTTGGGCATAACTCTCTCATCTGAGCTCCGATTGAGATGATTCAAAATGCTGTAAACTCTAAGAAATATCTACAACTTTTGTTTTGTTTTGGAGAGATAATTGCTGCATCAATGTTGTAATTGGGCTTGAAGTTGACGCATCTGCACTGCCGATGTTCTGGAACATTCTGCCTTGTAATGCAGTCCAAGAGGCAGTTTATTATTGGAAGATTTGAAGACATGTGGCACACGAGTTACAGCTGGACACATCACTTCCTATTTTTATTTTTAGACTTTATTGTATTTTCATTATTAGAATCAGATTAGGATAATTGATTTTAGGAGATTGAGTTGGATTCAACACTTGAATTAGATTTTTGGGAGGAGAGATCAGATTAGTTTTTTTTGGTGACACACGCCCTCTCGGGTCTTCTCTGAACTTTTCCTCTGTAATTCGGTGATGGCCATGAAGGCTAATTTTGATAACTTGGTCGAAGTAAACGGAAGCCTCGGAATCGATAAACTTGAGATCTAATATAATTTTCTTTGTGTTCATTTTTCGTGTTTCAGTATTGATGTTTTTCTATGCCTAATTTTTATGATTGTTTCATTTAATTACTAGGGAGGCCTACTAGTTTATTAATGGTCGCAATCTACTGCTAGTTAGATATCAAATCCGTATTGTTGATCCCTCCAACTTGCGAAGCAATTAGGGTTAGTAATTTGCTGCGTCAGGAATTAATAACCTTACAGAACATTCAACTAATTAAATACAACCGCTTGTGTTTGTGTTGTTTAGCTTCATCGATCTCTCTAATTCTAAGGCTGCCACTATGTAAATCTTGAGCGCTTGTCTAGGGTTGTTTAGGGGTAAGATTATTTAGGATCCTTGTTTCCTAATTAATTACAATTAAGGAGATAGAAATTAGTTCCAACGGTGAATATTCAATGTGTGAATTGATATCTTCGCGTCAATGATCAGTTGTAAGATTTCGATGGTGGATGTTGACGGAGACCAAGTTTCGTTATATTAATTGAATTCGAATTATTGTTTTTTGTTTTTGCTGAGATTGTTTCTGTTTTCACAAAACCCCCCAGCTTTGTCCCAAACATCAAATTCGGCTAGACACTCTTCGTGGGATCGACCCTGACTTACACTACTACGTGTATTTTTAGGTTTTAATTCTGGGTGCCTACGACAGCACGTCCAAGGCATAATCAAGATCACTCAGCGATTCTTCACTTTTACCTTTGATCACTTAAGCGATCATGTCCAAAGTGAATCAAGCATTTCAGGTGCACGATTGCTTAAGCATTCATCACTTTTAACCTTGGTTACTAAGCCATCTGTCCAAGGCAGAATCAAAATCACTTAATTGATTCTTCACTTTTAGCCTTGGTCGCTTAAGCACTCATGATCACTTAAGCGATCAAGGCCATTTGCTTCTTATCTCCTTGATCTTTTGATATTGTCACACTTGAGTGAGAAATTATATTTCGTATTGTGGGTCACTCTATATTCAATCATAACCATCAATATTGTGAAATAAGGTACGTTTCTACAATGTGTCACACTCATGACTAATTTAGTAAATTGATTGATTGATTGACCTGACATGACAATTATTGTTGATAATATTTATTTTGTCTGTCTTCTTTGGGTGGCATCAGTGTCGTACAGAGGTAATATGTAAAATTTTACTTACTTAAACCCTTTTTAAAATGGATGAAATGAAAAATAATTTATTTTATTTGATATGATATAAAGGATGATTTTTCAAGGTAAATTTAAAACATAAAAATTGAAAACAACAAGTCTTTAATGGTTGGCCTTGGCAACTCTCTTCATTTCATCCTTCTTCTTGATGACATACTGGAAATATAGGACATAAATCAGTTTAATGCCCATAAAAGAGAAACATAATAACTTTATCAGATCACTTAAGCGATCTTCGTCACTTAAGCGTATGTTGGTTAAATCTGCATATAAGAGAAGATCGCTTAAACGACCTTCTATCACTTAAGCGATCTGGTGTTCACCAATCTGATTTGAGCAATAGATACTTAAGTGATCTTAGGTCACTTAGCATCTTCTATTCAGAGCTACAGATAAAGCAGATCACTTAGAGACCAATTATCACTTAAGCAATCTGCTCTTATCTACAGATCTGAAGACAGATTGCTTAAGCGACCTAAGATCACTTAAACATCTCCGTTCATATCTGTAGATAATAGTCGATCACTTAAGCGATCTTCTGTCGCTTAAGCAATATGATCTTATCTGTAGACTGTTTGCTTCCTTGCTTTTGATTGATTTAAACCTAATTTTCTAGATTTGCATGTGATCATTTCTGTAACTGCTTCTCTTGTGGCCATGTTACTTGCAAATTGAGTACTTATTCATCCTCTGAGGAACCTCAAGCTGATGGAATGCGTTTAACTTTTTTCTCCATTTTCTATCTTCTTGAATGGCAGATGATGATATGTCAACCAACTCTGGCGGCACCACCCACCCCTTTTGGAGGAACTGAATATATTGTTCAAATAAGCCAGCATGTAAATCCTGTTTGCCATATAGAGAGGGGAGCAAAGTTCCACGTAAATCTTGAACCAAAATTCGTCTTTTGTTGGTGTTTCAGTGTAGTTAGTGCATAGCAAGGTAGTGTTGAAT
This sequence comes from Pistacia vera, assembly GCF_008641045.1. Classification (NCBI taxonomy): domain Eukaryota; kingdom Viridiplantae; phylum Streptophyta; class Magnoliopsida; order Sapindales; family Anacardiaceae; genus Pistacia; species Pistacia vera. Next base: position 292,275 of record NW_022196634.1, read on the forward strand.
GTCAATCAATTTACAGATGCAATTTTTATTATGAAGGTTAACTAGGGCATCTGGACCATAGCCACACACGGTGAACTCTTGAGCATTGAAAGGATAGACAAATAGTGCATTTGACAGTTTAATACGTTCTCGCGATAATTTTCAGTTGACAGAAAAAGGGTTATGGTAAAATTATCTGACTACGTAGATGCTCATGGACCCACCATGACAATGTCCCTGGATTGCATAAAAAAGGGCAACAATTGGAAACTCTCTTTCTATTAACAACTTCAATTTATAGACTCGGCTATGTTTGTGGTCATGACATCGAACCTTCTTCCAAGAAAGTAAGCTCTGCTCTATCGCTCGAAACCAACATCATGGTCAAGATACTTAGCAATTCTAAATCTCTAAACCTCCCAATTTTATGTCTACAATTCTCAAACTTTGCACTAAAACCCCCAATTTGACTACAAATTCATACGATTTCTACTCAACAAAGTTTAAATTCAAAACCCTTTGAGCATGGACACATATCTTTTCAATTAAATCACAAACCTAGATTGAGATAATCACAAATACACAAACTTAACATAAGACAACAGCCCCAGAAAAAAAATTATCTCCAATGAATGATAACGCAATCAAATCAAAACAAAACCCTAAACTGGAACGAAAAATTTCGAAACTTTGTACCTGAAACAGCGAAGACTCTCCTCGCTTCAGTTTCATGAAAACCCAAGAACAAAACAGGAAATTTAACTCGCCAACCTCCCGAGTTCATTTAAAAAAATAACCTTGAAAATTTTTTATAATTTTTTTTCAAGTTAGAAAAGCTTACGTGGCATATTTAGGATTCATTAAACATATCAAAGGGGTTAAACTAAAAAGATTTAAACATATGTGAGTAATATTATAATTAACGAAAGTTTGTTTAAATTTTAAAAATTAAAGACGACCCTTCCCTTCAAAACCGCTTAATTGAGTAGCATACCCAAAAAACGATCGACGAAACACCTTCGATTGCTCTACAATTTCCGGCGATGCAAGTTCCCTACTTCTAGCCAATATTCGATTCTAAAGCTTCGTTACACAAAATCATTGTTGATATTCACAAAAAGGAGGAAAACCTAACCCTACTCCAAATCCTAGATTTCAGCGGCGGCAATTGTTCAAAGGTTGTCGAAGAAGACGCTCCGGTGGATTATCCGATGAGTGAAGGTGGTCCAGAGGCAAAGGCGACAACGGCGGCACAAGAACAGAGAGAATAATCGGAAAATGGTTTTGAAGAGGACGATGCCGGCGAGAATTCAAGCGAGGAGGAGGACGCTAGTGAAGAAAGGGTACGTTTTTTGCTGGTGGTTTTGAATTTAATGAAAAATTTGATTGGTTTGTGCGAATTTGGGGGATATGTAGTTGGTTTCATTGTTACGTTGGTTGTGGTGTTTTGTCGAGTAGTTGATGGGTATCGAGGGAGTGGCTTTGCTTGGGTTCCAGAGGATGGGGGAGAGCAAGAGAGGCCGTAGGGAGGTTGTTTGTGGGAGGTTAGAGGGCTGGGGATGGCAGCCACCTCCTGCCATCCTCAGCCATCTCCAGTCATGGAAACTGCCACAACAACCTCTACAGGGCCTGTATTCCCCGGTCATCTCAAAGCCAAAAACACCCATTCCTTGATGCCCTCAAAGCCCATATCCTCCAAATTGGCAGCCTATTGGTTGTTTTGGTTTCTTGTTTTTGCTGATATTTAGTTTATATCGATTTGCAATTTAATGAAACATAAATTATAAAGACTATGAGTTGGACGTTGTAAGTGATAAGGTACCGTACTTTCCCGTAAGGATGACAGTTAGGTCGAGCTGGCAAGTTTTATGAAAATAATTGAGATTTTAGAGGAACAAAAGAAGGGTATGGACTAATTCAAAGAGAGTTGTTTCAGTCATTTTGTGGACATCGGAGAAAATTGGAAAAAGGCATTCTAGGGGCAGACAGTGCATTATATGTTGCTGCACTTAGTTAAAAGCCAAAAAAAAAAAAAAAAAAAAAAAATGAAATGTGGTTCATGGTGGATGGGAAGCCACTACGTTTTGGGATGATGGAATATGCCTCGATGACAGGCTTAAGATGTGAGGCATTTCCAGGTGCGAAAGAGCAAGAGAGAATAATGAAGAGTAGGGTGGCCGATAACTTGGCTAAAAAGGTTTTTTTGTGGGGGAAAGACGTCTATTACGAGACACGATTTAGATGAGAGGTTACGAGAAGGTGGGTATACCTCTTTAGAGAAGTTCAAGATGTGCCTGATATGGTTTGTGCATTCAATCCTAAGGGCTATTGACTCAACAAAAGCCGTTAATATGGATTGGGTGAAGTTTGCAAGCAACATGAACTTCTTTAATGCTTATCCGTGGGGACGGGTATCATTTCATCTTACCATTGACTCCCTGCGTGGAAAGAACATGGCGATAAAGCTTCGCCAAGCTGTCGAGATGGATAGATCGAGCACGTACAATTTCTTTGGCTTCCCATGGGCAATTCAAGTAAATATTAATAGCTTTTTGTTATATTTTTTGTATTATATTAAAATGATATTGATTGTTTTTTTACAATGTAGGCTTGGATGTATGAGGTTGTCCCTATGCTGGCTAAGGCTGGGGGGGGGGGGGGGGGGGGGGGGGGAAGATTGATGGAACTAAACATTGTTAGAGTTTATTGAGATATGTTATGTCAAGGAGTCAAACATATCGATTTAGCGTGAATAATGAGTGATCACAATTTCTTAGGATGTTGCGGTGGCACATCGAGAAGTGTACCCATTGGGATTACGAAAAAATATAAATGGAAATTCAAGCGGCTTAAGTAAGATTAAATGATTAATCTTTTGAATATGCACTTGCTTTTAAATGTGGCTTAAATTTGGTTTTTTTTTTTTTTTTCTCTTATTGCAGGGAGTCGTCCGTCCATTCCTCACCCCTACTAGGGGTGAAGTGGGAGAGGAGTATGTTACATCACTCGGAGCACTGGACGATGTAGTAGATAAAGGGATAGATCGCGTAATGCAGGACCTAGAAGGGGTCACGCATGTGAATGCAGTTGTACGGCCATTGCTTGAGAATGTTGTTGAGACTGAAGATGATAAAGGTCCAATCTGCGGGAGGGAGGAGGATGAAGAGGTTTGTACGCCTCAACCCAATTGGAAAACGGGTACAACAAGTACAACATGGCCTAGGCATCGGGGTTGGGAGGAGAATGAGGTGGTTGACCTCATAAACGGTTTGTTTGATAGTTTTATAATAGCTGTTTATAAGAGGTTTGAGAAGATGGAAGAGCGGATGAAAAGGGTTGAGGAGAAAATTGATAGGGTGGAGGAGAAAGTTGATAAGGTGGCAGAGAAAATTGGTAGGGTGGATGAGGAAGTTTGTGGGGTATTGAAAGTGGTTGAAGTGCAACCTGAGCATAAAAGAGGGAGCCAAAAGAGTAAGCACATAAAATCTCCTTACATGACAGTAACGTATGGAAAGAAGAGGAAAACGAATAAAAAAAATGAGGAAGTCCGTGAAAGTGGAGAAGCAAAAATGAAGGAGGGTAAGGAGGAAGGCAAAGGAAGTGGGAAAATGAAAATGGAGGAGGGTGAGACAGGACGCGAAGGAAGTGGGGAAGTGAAAATGGAGGAGGGTGAGGAGAAAGGCGAAGGAAGTGGGCAAGTGAAAATGGAAAAGAATGAGGTGGTTTGAAAACATGTTGACAATGGGTAGGTGGCTCGATGACTTAGTGAGTTATTTTCCCTTATTTTTGCTTATGTTTTCCATGAGGTATTGTATACTTATCATATTGTTTTTATTTGATGCAGCACATTGATGAGGTATTGGTACTTATGAGGCTACGATAGAGCAGTAATGGTGATATTTTGTATCCGCATTGTGCCATCACTGATGTGGCCTTTGGCCAAAGGCTAGTAACTACATATGACACTTTAATGAAAAAGACCAATGGTTGAGGTGCAACAAGGGGAGGCAAGCAGAAAAGATTGGCCATAGATGACTTTGACGGTGTCCTTGATGATTTTCGGTTTGATGAGATGATGATGCAGTATGTATAGGGGGAAAGGCCCAAATATGGCAACAGTTGGGCAAACGTTAAAAGAGTATACTGCATCATGAACATCAAGGATTTGCATTGGATAATCGTCGTTTGACTACTAGAGGAGGGCTTGCTGTAGATCCTTGATTTCAACTTGAGTATTTGTCAAGAGAGGCAATTGGAGACAGAGTTGCAGCCACTGTGTATATTGTTCCCACGGCTATTGCGCGATAGCGGGATGTTTCAGCACTTGGGTGATGAACTACTGACAGAAAAGTAGCCACTCAAGCGCCTTCCTATCCCGATAAATGACTCGAGGTAAATTTTGTATAAAACTTACATAATATAATTCTTCTATAAGTTGATTCTAATGCTAATGTCTTCCTTCTATCGTAGTGCAGATTGCGGGGCATATGCACTAAAATTTATTGCGTTAGACATGACCAACACCCTAATGGATAGATTGAATGATGAAACAATGAGCAACTTTTGGGAGTGCTTAGTTGTTGAGTGCTTCCATGGGCATATGGATCTCTTTTAACTGACCAGAACCCAATCCAAGTCATTGTTGATGCTGTCATCAAAAGGTATGCAAGTTGGACTTAGAGTTCTGTAGTTTATGTGAAATGCATTTCTTATTGGGTTGTCTTGAATAATTGGATTGTCTTGAATTGGATCAGCCGGTGTTGTTAGGTGTCAAGCTGTTGATACTTGGTTTATGGTGTTATGTATGCTTTGAGGCCAAGGCCAAGGGTGGATAATGTTGGAAGGGGTGCCGTAGAAGAAGACGAGAGGCTACTGATGCTGAAGCTATGCTGGAAAATTTTGGAGGATAGGGAAGTTGCTGAAGAGAATGATGAAGAGGGAGGATGGAGGCGTCCAACCCTGCTTTTATTTTAGGTGTATATAAGGCATTTATTTGTTGTATATTTTGTTGTAATTTAATATAATTGACACATTTTAGATTTGCACAAAAGCAATTCAGTATTTCTTCTTGTCTTTTGAGTTTGAATTTATTTAGTATTCTTATTAAATGACATTGATGTGTTGATGCAATTAGGTAGTCAAATTCAGGAGAAAGGATGGAATTAATATGTGTTGGTGATTTTAGTTTGTCAAAATTCAGGAGAAAAGCTAGAAAAAATATGTGTTGCCTATGATCGCTTAAGTGACTATATATATCGCTTAAGTGATCAAGGGTTTTCCATACATGATTGTTTAAGCGACACATTAAATTGCTTAAGTGATCATGCACTTGGGATGATCCTCATTCTACCTTAAACTTGATCGCTTAAGCGATCTGACATCGCTTAAGTGACCAAGGGTAAAAGTGAAGAATCATTTAAGCGAGACCATAAATCACTTAAGCAATCGTGTATCTGAGATGATCTTGATTCTACCTTGCACTTGATCACTTATGTGATCCTAAATCACTTAAGCGACATTGCTTAAGCGATCCTAAATCACTTAAGCGACATCGCTTAAGCGACCAAGGCGAAAAGTGAAGAATCGCTTAAGCGATACATAAATCGCTTAAGAGAACGTGCATTTGGGATGATCTTGATTCTGCCTTGCACTTGATTGCTTAAGTGATCTCAAATCGCTTAGGCGACCAAGGCTAAAAGTGAAGAATCACTTCAGCGATACGTAAATCGCTTAACCGATCGTGCATTTGGGATGATCTTGATTCTGCCTTGCACTTGATCGCTTAAGCGACCAAGGCTAAAAGTGAAAAATCACTTAAGCAATACGTAAATCGCTTAAGCGATCGTACATCTAGGATGATCTTGATTCTGCCTTGCACTTGATCACTTAAGCAATCCTAAATCACTTAAGCGACCAAGGCTAAAAGTGAAGAATCGCTTAAGCGATATGTAAATCACTTAAGCGATCAAGCTTCTGGGATGATCTTGATTCTACCTTGCACTTGATCACTTAAGCGATCATGAATCGCTTAAGCAACCAAGGTTAAAAGTGAAGTATCGCTTAAGTGATCTTGATTTTGCCTTGGACATGATCGCTTAAGCGACCAAGGGTAAAAGTGAAGAATCGCTTAAGTGATATTAATTCTGGCTTATACATGATCGCTTAAGCGGCTAAGGGTAACTATACTAGATCGTTTAAGCGAGACCTAAAATCGCTTAAGCGATCTAGTATATTCGAATGATCTTTATTATGCCTTTCACAAGATCACTTAAACGATTTATATTATCACTTAAGTGATAAAGGCTTATAAACATTGGATCGCTTAAGCGATAAACCAATTACTTAAGCGTCCCTTTTTTTTTTTTTTTGGATATTAAGTGACGTTAATGTGAACTTCGGACGTTCACAACATCACATGATTATTAACGTTAATGTTAAGCGACATCGGTTATTAACACATATTAAGGCCAATTAAGAAGGATTATTTGCAACCTAATTCCATCACCACATATTAAGGTTACAACCGTACGATATATGGATGAATGTCATAGCACACTAGTGTGCACGTTAGTAGAAACGTACTTCATTTCACAAATATGGATGGTGTATTTGAGAATGATTAGATTGAAATAAGCTTGAATTTTGACTGTATGATTACTTCAGTGGACCATGATCTGTCTTGTGTCAATTGATTTGATTATTTATATCACTTAATCGATTTTTTTTTTAAATTATATTTTAATTAAACTAATTTTTTTACGTGTGTATATAAACATGGAAAAAAAAAAATTAAAGTATAGAATGATTCTATATAATACAAATTTTAATGTTTTTAAAGTACCAAAGTAAGTTAGCCTTGATCGCTTAAGCGATATATGATTTCACTTAAGCGATCCTGTATATTTAGCCTTAATCGCTTAAGCGATGTATGTTATCGCTTAAGCAGTCTTATTAAAGGCACAATAAAGATCATCCGAATCTACTGGATCGCTTAAGCAATTTCAGTTCTCGCTTAAGTGATCTAGTATATTTAGCCTTAGTTTCTTAAGCAATCACATACATGTTGGAGTAGGTGCCCTAGAGCCAATCAATTATTGTGGAATTGACTCTTTGTAACAAAGTTTATTAATCAATAAAAGACATTATCTACTATATCATGTAAACCATAGTTGTATGTACTGATATATGTCCTTAGAATGGTAGAACCATGACAAAGGTATTAAGTGTTTCAAATCTTGATAGTGAGAATCCTATGAGCACATATGGTGGCCATTCTAGAAATGTCCGTAGCCCCAGTATTGTTCTAACCAAGGACATAGATAATATAGTCAGGCTATCATAGTGTTGAACGACCCTGTCAAAAGGTAATGACAGATCTCACTTGTTAAGGTTGTTTGTTGACAACCTGGTGCAATACATGGGTGCTTGTTGTAGGCTAGTTCACTGGACTGACCCACCAGAGGATTCCATATAGATGGTAACCCAAGTGTTTATGGAACAAATCCTCTAACGAATGGTTGTGCATGTGATCCTTAGACTTGAGATCATCGGAGCGTCTTGTGCATCAATACGTGTAGTTTGACATTAGTCCAGTGCAGTTCTATTTAGAGCTGTCAATATGATAGTGATTGGTTGCATAGAGGAGTGTATCAAGACTATGGTGGATCGATAGAGGATTCATCACTTCTGGGTACGGGAGAAGTTATCTTGCGACGCAATTCAGTTAATTGCAATGATAATAAATCTAGGATCACAGTGGGATTGAGTTGTTGCTCAATCCAATTCATTATTCCAGTCATTCGTCTAGTAATTGAGTATAAATATATCGAGAGTAACTGAGGATGACACTATTTTTATGCCACAGTCTCGATGAAATAACAAATGATGAAAGGATTAGATTGTACAGTAACCATATCGTTGACAGGTAGCTGCTTCGCTAAATTCGAATCTATCAGCTAGCCATGATGCCTTGCTAGGGGCCAATCTTGCTCTTTATGTAGTGAGACGATTAATTGGTGTTAATCGCGATACTACACACTATCGGTATGATGAGGAGCCTACGGGTCACACACATAGAAGATAATTTAAGAATTAGTTTGTGCAAGGGGCATTTTCATTTTTAGGGAGAAAGGGTATTTTGGTAATCTCATAGTGCAATTAAAATTTCTGAGGTTGTTGTCTATAGTTAATTTGATATTAAATTAAATAAGTGAGATTATATTTAAATATATGTACACATATATTTAAAGGGATTATTATTATAAATTAAATGTTAATGTATTTCTATAAATACATTAATTGAGTTTAATTGAAAATAATAATAATTATAATTAAAATGTCATGATTGGGAGTGTTTGGACATAAGGGCTGTTTGGGTTGAAGCCCAAGCCTATTCCTTAATGGAATAGGGTTTTGTGAGCACTATATAAGTGCAAGGTTTTAGTGAATTAAAATGAGAGATATCATTCAATATTATTAATTGAAAGGAAAAAGAAAAACAATAGCGCCATTCTCTCCATCTCACGTCAGGCTTGTTTTCATTGAATCAAAATTTCTTGATTCTTGAAGCTAAAGAGGATCTAGCAAATCCCTCTTTAGCTTTTTGGGTTATCTTCGTGTGGATTACCCCTGGTTTCGATCCTACTCTTGGATCAGTAGCGAACTCAGTCAGAGACAAGTTTGAAAGAGCCTCCAAACATGCATATGAACTCTAAACTCTACTTTGATTGTTCATATTACTGCGAGATTTGATTTAACATATAAACTGTATATTTGTGCCATGGTCTTGGCTAAATGGATTCGATCTATGTGCTTTAAATTTTTGTTCCACTGTCATAAGTTTGATCATTTCCTAACATGGTATCAGAGCCTAGGGTACCAGATTTTATAGTTTAATGTATGGTTGATTACATGTATTTGATTGATAACATGTTGCCTTGTGAATCTGTATAAAATCTGCCTTCAAAGCACATTTTAAGAAATCAATATAATTGATTATTAATTTGTTAATGATCTGCAAGATTGGTATATGGAGATATGGATTTTGTTGAGATCAGATGTTTAGATGATTGCAAAATCCGATTGGTATTCTATTGGTTGCTGGTTGAATTGATTGTTACATATTAGCGTACACTCGCCGCGGTGATATAACCCATCGCCACGGTTATTGTTTGGCGTACTCGTTGATTGAAAAATCAGCGCTCACCATAGCGATATAACCTATCACTACGATGATCATTCTTAGCGCGATTGCTGATTGAATATCAGTGCTCGCCACAGCGATCGTAGTCTAAGGTACGTGCTGACGATAATCAGCGCTTGCTGTGGCGATATAACCCATCATCGCAGCGATCACACATGGTGCATGTACACGACGAAAATTAGCAAACTTCGCGGTGATCTAATCTATCACTGCAGTGAGTGTACTTTCCAGTGCATAGGGGCCAAAGTGGAAAAGTTTCAAAACTTTTGGACCAAATGTAGATCTATAAATTGTCAGGGGGTAGTTGTAATTCACCCATCCGATTCAAAAAAGATTGTTTTTGAATGAATGCAATGCACTGATTGAATATTGCATGGTGCCGGTACATGAGCCTTAGACTATGGTGAATGTTTTAAAATATTTTGGGTATGTATGGTTGTAAATTTTTAAAATAGGGCTATGTGTCCTGCCTTTCTTCTCTCTAATGTATATTCTCTTCTCATCTCATTCCCCTCAAATGTAAATAGAGGTTTTAAATTATTGATGTAAATTAGTTTGAGATTCATTTTATTGTAAATTTAGAATGATGTATTTTGTAATGTACTTGAAGACAGAGCAAGGATAGGCAATCATACTTGAAGACTCAAGATATTTATTACATGACCCCTAGGTGGAACCACCGATTCCTCTAAGCTCGAGGAAATCGATTTTAGTTGGGCCATGTACCGGCACGTTAACATTTTGCTTAGAATGCATGCTAAGGTTGAATGTTCATTAACATGCCAAATGATGTCATTCTAACAAAGATAATAAAACTAGTGAGACGGAAATAAAAACCCTCAATTAAAGAACACTAAGTCATATGTATGCCTCCATCAGCATGGGTTTAATAAACCACTGTTCGTCGAAACCTTGTTCGCCAAAGCGAAGGGTACACTTCTACCAGTGGGGATTAAATTTCATTGGAGTTTTCCTTAATGGTGATAGGTCGACTTAAAATGACAGTTTTGCTTGTTCACCAAGGAAGGTTGATAAACATGTCATAGGCATAGTAAAGAAGTACACATATTGTGTGTACGTGGCGACATGTAGTGTCCACCTACTAATACTAAGAATCACACTTGAGGACAATGACTAGGCCATTGAATTGTGTGATTGGCTTGCTTCATATTTGATAGTAAGAGCTACCAACTAGTGTGGATTAAGTTGTTGGCCTACCTAATCAACCCATTTTGGCTTGCTCGTCAAAGCGAAGGTTTGAAATGGGCTAGATGGGATCTTACTCCGCTAGGAAAGCCAATGAACTTCCCTAGTTAATGGTGAGGGCTATTGACTTAAGGAAAATAGTGAGAGCATTTGTTTGATAAAAGGCCATATTAATAACAATAATAAACATTGTAATAACGGTTACTTATTTTGCATTGTAGATTCATTTAAAATTGAGCAAAATGATCCCAACATCATTGTACAAATCATCGAACTGGGAGAGAAATGGGATGTTGAGAATTTTGTGACTGGTATAGAAGCATAAACAATATACTTCTGTCAAGCGATAGATATACAGCAATGAATGGGCTTTGTCACCAGAGCCTGCTGATAGTTCTATCCATGAGACTGGGTATGTATATGTGAAGCATACACATGATGTGAAAGCAGAAATGACTAGATACTGTAACGCCCCACTTGAGGTACGTAGTAAATGTTTCTTCTTTTGCTCTTAGTTGAGCCGTTTATTAGTACTATTGTTGGTGGCCTTTGATTGAGTGATATGTTGAACACTTGCCTTAAATTGTTTGAAAATAGAAGAAGTTTAGTGTTCCAGGCTTTGCCGGGGCAAAGAATAATCTTCGCCGTGGCGAAGAGGTGTTGAAACCCACGGGGAAGCTGCTGGACAGCTTCATCGTGGCGACAGAAGCTTCTTCGCCGCAGCGACGTGCCGACCAAAATGTTTGTTAAGTTTTAGATATTTTCTTCCCTAAGGGCAGTTGACCACTCTACCCCTAATTAGTAGGGAAAGTGGGGAGTATAATGTAAGGAATTTTCTTGGAGAATAGTAATATGGGGGTGTTTTTGTAATGAATCAAAGGATATAGAGGGAATTCTCAAGGAGAGTAAGGGCAAAATGGGAATGCTTGTTCATAAATATGTTAAAAGAATAAGTCATTGCAAACCCTTCATTCTTCTTCTCCACCGCCACTCTCCTTTCTTACTTCCTCTCAATTTCTCTTTCATTTGTTCAAGGATTTTAGAGGGCTTTTGGAGTGATTTGGGGTAGAAAATCAAACTAAGGCTCCTAAGGGTAGAGAAAAGTCAAGCAAACCAGAGAAAGGAAGTGCTAGTGAGATCTGTCCATCACAAGGTAAGTAAATCCCAACCCAAGTTGAGATTTGAGAATTTTCTTGATTAGAGATTTAATAGCAATTATGTATGTATGTTATATACATGTTATATGCTATTGTATTGAGTTTTAAATGGAGATATTATTGCTTTGTGGTTATTCATACACTTCAATTATGAGAAGTGAGATGTGGGTTGGAAATGTAGTTTGAAATGGAATTGAAGGATATTGAGAAATCCTTTTTGGAAGTGTTATTCTATGGCAGGAATTATGGCTATGTGAGGGAGTTTCTGCCATTTTGGATGGTTAGAGAAAGACATAGAATTATTGTTAGTAGAGTCTTGTTATGCACTTGGGTGTTGATGAAATGCCTAATAGAGGTTTGAGTATGAGTAGTGAACCTTAATTCTTACAACATTGCATGTTGGCATTTCATAAGTGCATTAGTAGAGATGAACCATCCATATGCATTAATTGTGCATTGAGAAGTGACTTAAGAAAGAGTAGAAAACTTTGTGTATGCACTTGCTCTATGAGTAGAGAACTTTGTGAATGCAATTACTTTAAGGGTAGAGAGAATGAGAAGTGCTAGAGTAGAGTGAATGAGAAAGAGCATTAGAAACGGGTTGATGCTTTGTGATCGTCACCCGGTAGTTATTAGAAACGGGTTGATGCTTTGTGATCGTCACCCGTAGTAGTTAAAAAAGGGTTAATGCTTTGTGATCGTCACCCGAAAGTCATGAGAAACGGGTAGGTGCTTTGTGGTCTCCACCTGATAGTTATGAGAAACAGGTAGGTGATTTGTGATCTCACCCGATAGTTATGAAAACTGGGTAGGTGCTTTGTGATCCCCACTCGGTAGTCTCTAAGAGCGGGTTGGTGCTGTGTGAACTCCACCGACAGTCATGAAGAGTGAGATGGTGCTGTGTGAATGCCATCCAGCCGTACTTCCAGAAGATGAGGCCATGACGTTTGTAAAAAACAATGGAAAGAAAGTGTGAGGAAAGAATTAAGAAAAATAAATACAGGGATAGACCAAATAAGGGTTTATCTTACTGAGCAGTATTTGTGCTCACCCCGTTATTTTCCTTTGTGGATGCAGGATCTAGGTGATGATGCAGTCGGAGGGGCGTCGGCAAGCGAGGAGCAATAGCTACACTATTTCCCCTGTTTTTTTCGTCTTTTTAAATGGCATTTTGTAAATAATGCTCTTTGTGTATAAAAGACTTATTACATATAATAAAAAGAAAAGCTTTGGGCCCATTTTCTATTATTATTATGCATGCATTTTACTAGTGTACAACAGTTGTTACAGATACATTGTGCTTGCATCAATGACACCATTACTGCAATAGCAGTGCTAGAAAATGGACTTAGCTTCTATTATTCACTTTCTTTAGAGAAATGAGAAGCATTTGGTGTCTCGGTCGTTATTCAGATGTAGGATGGAAGAGGGTACCAAAATTGGCGATCATATACTCAAGTTGATTGAGTATTTGAACAGGCTTGAGATTTTGGGATGTAGACTAAATGAAGGTTTAACGATAAACCTAATATTACAGTCTTTGCCAGATTACTCTCAATTTGTCTATGACTTTATTGAGAATTATAAGAAAAATACCCTTTCCGAGATTTTGGATATGTTGAAGGCTACTGAGTCAGGCATGAAAATGTTAGAAACGTTAACGTTGGTTGAGGCCAGCTCAAGTGAAAAGGAAAGGGCTCAGAAGTCATTGGAAAGAACTATTGCAGAAATGAAAGGCGTTTGTCCTCAATGTGGTAATCCCAGCCACTGGAGGAAACATTGCAAGGCTTTCCCAGAAAAAAGGAAGAAGAATGTTACTTCTTCGTCAGGTGCGTTCTTGAGATTAACTTCTCCCGTCAACATCTTGGGTTATTGACATAAGATATGGTACTCACATTTGATTGATGTGTAGAGACTACGGTAGAGTAGATTCCTCGCCGAGGGAGAGGTGGACCTACCAGTTGGAAATAAAGCACGTGGTGCTACATTTGCTATAGGATCTGATCGTCTAATTTTGCTGATGGGATTGTTTCTTTGAACTTGTGGATTATTATGATCTTTCTTCAGTTTCTAGAAGTCATATTTCTGTGTCTACTTAGGACAAATGAGAATATTACTTTACTAATGGATTATTGTCCTTGAGTGTAAATAATATTCTTCATGGAACTGTTTCTTAATAATATGTTCTTAAGATAGACAATAAGGATAATCTCAAAATGACAACTATGCTAACTATGGCAAGTTGAGCTAAACATACCTAAAGAAATGTGGGATAGTATTAAAACTTGCATCTTCGTGTACACCTAGCAAATAATGTATCTGAAAGGAGGAATAAAACCTTACTTGATATGGTTGGGTCCATGATGAGTTTTTACCCACATATAATTCTAGGGTTATGCCCTGCAGATTGCGACTCATGTACCAAACCGTGTGCTGTCAAGGTCTATAGATAAGACTTCATATGATCAATGGAGTGGGCAAAGGCCCAACTCGTCTTATCTAAGGATTTGAGTTTGTGAAGCTTATGTCAAGAAATTGACTTCGAACAAGCTAGGCCCAAAAGCCTGCATATGTGTATTTGTGGGGTATTCTAAGAAAACCAAAGGATACTATTTCTACCATCCAGAACAGCCCAAAATTTTTGTTGCTCGTACTGGTGTCTTCTTAAAAAAAGATTTTTTTCTATAAAGTACTAGTGGGAGAAAGGTAGAACTCGATGAAGTTCTAGTACCATAAGATACATTAGACAAAGGAGGGGAAGATGTGCCACAAGAGGTGGTAGAACATCGTGAGGAGGTTACTCCACAATTTGTGGATCAAAGTGAACCACCTCAGGTAGCACAGGAGCTATATAGATCTAGGAAAGTATGTCATGAGCCCGAGAGATATGGTTTTCTCATTACTCAATGTGGTGACGTACTGGTCTACCAAGACAATGAACCCAAAACCTATGATGAAGCTGTATCGGATCCAGATTCTGTTAAATGGTTTAAAGCCATAAAATTTGAGATAGACTCCATGTACCAGAACCAGTCATGGTTTTTGGTGGATTCACCTAAAAAGGTAAAACCCGTAGGGTGTAAATGAGTCTTCAAGAAGAAGACTGACATAGATGGCAAGGTGCATACATATATAGCACGACTAGTTGCCAAAGGTTTCAGACAAATTCATGGTATTAACTATGAAGAAACCTTTTGCCGGTTGCCATGATTAGATCCATCTAGATTATGCTTACGATTGTTGCATATTATGACTGTGAAATTTGGCAAGTGGATGTCATAACTACTTTTCTAAATGGAAACCTTGAAAAGGATGTGTATATGACACAACCCAATGGTTTCATTCTTGATGGAAGGGCTAATAAGATATGCAAGTTATAGAGGTCCATATATGTACTTAAGCAAGCTTCAAGGAGCTGGAACATTCGTTTTGATGAAGCCATAAAAGAATTTGGTTTTATCAAGAACGAAGATGAGGCATGTGTTTACAAGAAGGTAAGTGGGAGCGCAGTGGCATTCCTAGTGTTGCATGTCGATGACATACTTCTGATTGGGAATGATATACCGAACTTGTAGTTGGTAAAGACTTGGTTATCCAAGTGCTTTTCCAAGAAAGACTTAGGAGAAATAGCGTAAATTCTCTGAATAAAAATCTATCGTGATAGATCGGGTTAGTTGCTTAACCTAAGTCAGAGTACATAGACAAGGTACTGAACAAATTCAGTATAGAAGAATCCAAGAAAGGATTTCTTCCGATGGCACATGGTGTCTATCTCTCTAAAGATACGTGTCCTTAATCACACAATGAGAGAGATAGAAAGAAAAGGATCCCACATGCTTTAGCAAGTGGATCTATCTTGTATGCTCAGATTGATATCTAATGTGCATCAAGCACTTGTAATGGATATCAATCAAACTCAAGTGAGTAATGCCTTGTTGTATGCTCGGATTGATGTCTCATATGCACCAAGCACTTGTAAGGGATATCAATAGGATCCAAGTGAGCGATGCTGTGATTGCATGCTCGGAATGATATCTTATGTGCATTAAGCACTTGTAGAAGATATCGATAAGATTTAAGTCAGCAATATTTTATGTATGTAGATTGATGTCTTATGTGCATTCAACACTTGTAGAAGATATCAATCAGATCCAAGTGAGTGACACTAGATGAGTGTCAATGGACATCCTTAAGTACTTGAAAACGCTTAAGAATATGTTCTTGGATTATGGAGGGGAAGATGAGCTCATTGTAAGAGGATACAATGATGCTATTTTCAAACAGATAAAGATGATTATAGTTCGCAATTTGGAATTATATATTTTGTCTCAAAAGAGCTACAGTGAGCTGGAGGGGCTCGAGTCAGAGTACTGCAGTGGATTCTACAACTGATGCTAAGTATATCGCATTATTTAATGTAGCCATGTAGGTGATTCGGATCAAAAAGTTCATTACTGAACTTGATGTGGTTCCAAGCATTGCTGATCTAGTAAAGTTCTACTATGATAATAATGGAGTCATTATTGTGGCTGAGGAATCACAGTCTCACCAATAATCCAAACACATACTTAGTTGATTCAATCTGATCTAAGAGATCGATTAGAAAGAGAATGTGCAGATTTACAAAATACCTACTAACCCACTATTGAAGTTTCTGTTGTAGCAGAAACATGATGGGCACTTGGGTCATTCGATGTTGGCTGCATGGATAATTGGCTATAGTGTAAGTGGGAGATTGTTGGAGTAGATGCCCTAGAGCCAATCAATTATTGTGGAATTGACTCTTTATAATAATGTTTATTAATCAATAAAAGGCATTATCTACTATATCATGTAAACTATAGTTGTATGTATTGATATATATCCTTAGAATGGTAGAACCATGACGAGGGTATCAAGTGTTTTAAATCTTGATAGTGAGAACCCTATGAGCACATATGGTGGCTATTCTAGAAACGTTCGTAGCCCCAGTAGTGCCGCCTTGCTACCTTGGTTTGTCAACTCAAGCATATAACGGTACGCTTCTAATACTACATACTCGTGCTCTGGCATGCCCCTCACAAAATTTTGTGCATGTTGTCTCCCTTTCTAGCATTTCCAGTAACTAACGCCGTATCACAACTCTGTGCGTACAAGTCTCTGAATGTCCTTAGGAGATGGACCTTTCCCTTCAACAAACTGACATTTGACAAATTGTCTAATAACATCAGTGAAGGCTTGTCGATGCTCGCCTGAAATATGTCCCAAACCATATGTGTGCTCACGGGTATATGTGCTAACAATAAATTTTTTGGACTTCGCCAATCTTCTACAATAAACCCGCCGGTTGCACTTTCGGTCACAACATGCAACCGTCACTACTAATGAATTAGACTTTTTGGTGATGAACTCAAAATTACCTCTCATGGCAACAAGTTTTAGCTTCCTCATCACTTCCTCTTTGCTATCAAATAAATAACCTATGTGTAATCCTATCCATCAGTAAAAACGTGAGCTAATTCACTACTACCTGCAATTGCCACCTCTGAACCTGTATAGATAACCATAGTGTTCTCTTCCTTACAAACTACACCTTTTGCATAATCTGTATCTATAGGAATCTCTACATTTGTGAGAACATGTACGGGGTCCTCCTTGTTCACATTTTCATTCTGCCCCACATGACCAACCTCTCCTACAGTGTCCTTCTCACCACCCAAATCATCGCCTAATCTGGATTTTTCAGCAAAAAAATCAACGCCCTCGTTGTTAGAATTAAAACCAAATTCTCCCCACCTAAATCACCGCTTATTTCCAAAGCTTTATCCACAATTGAAACTGTTAAAATCGGCCTCAAATCATTTTCGCCCACATCAAGCATAAATTGTTAGGAAACGATCAAGTTATGGCAGCGGAAACAAAAACATAAATAACATGGATCGTTCCTTAGAACCAAGATCAGGGCATAAATTTACAGTTTATACAACATATTAGAATCTGTAGAAAAATCAGTTTAAAGTTAAGAAACCATACCCACGTTTGGATAACTCTGAATGGGTTTCGCTACCGATCCAAGGGTAGGATCGAACCAGTGGTAGTCCACACGAAGATAATCCCAACGAACTAAAGAGGAATTTCTTAGATCCTTTTTAGTCTTAAGAACCAAGAACAAAAAATCAAAATGAAACTTTGATTCAATCAAGTGTGAAGTCGCGTGGATGAGAGAAAGGGGGCTGGAATTTTTCAATCAATGAATATAAAAGACTTTGTGAAAAGTTATTTAATTCATGGAGCACATGCATTTATATAGTGCATGTGAAACCCTATTCCACTTAGGAATAGGCTTAGGCACCAACCCAAACAGCCCCTATGTCCAAACAACTCCAATTAGATATTTTATTATTATTATTATTATTTCAATTCAATTCAATTAATATATATCTCATATATATATATATATCTATATATATATTATTATATATATATTATATATATATATCATATATATCTATATTATTAATATATATATACTTTATACAATAACAATAATTCATTTAAATATATGCGAACACATATTTAAATGTAATTTCACTTATTTAATTTTATTAACAAATTAAATAAAGGTTACGACCTTAGCAAATTTAATTGCACTGTGAAATTACCAAAATACCCTTTTGCCTAAAAAGATGAAAACGCTCTTCTTATAAACAGGTTCTTAAATTATCTTCTATGTGTGTGACCCGTAGGCTCTTTATCATACCGGCAGTGTATAGTATCGTGATTAACATCAATTAATCGTCTCACTACACACAGACCAAGATTGGCCCCTAGCAAGGCATCATTGCCATCCAATAGATTCAAATTCAGCGAAGCAGCTATCTATCAACGATATGGTTACCGTACAATCCAATCATTCTATCATCCGTTATCTCGACGAGACTGAGGCATAGAAATAGTGTCAACCTCAGTTACTCTCGATATTATATATTCAGTTACTGGACCAATGACCTGAATTATAAATTGGATAGAACAACAACTCAATCCCACTGTGGCCACAGTTTTAGTGTCATTGCCATTTACTGAATTGCGCCGTGAGATAACTTCCTCTGTACCCGAGAGTGATGAATCCTTTGTCAATCCACCATAGTCTTGATACACTCCTTGATGCAACCAATTACTACTGTATTGACAGCTTTGAATAGAACTGCATTGGGCTAGTGTCAAACTACACCAATTGGTGCACAAGGCGCTCTGGTGATCTCAAGTCTAAGGATCACATGCACCACCATTCGTTAGAGGATTTGTTCCATAGACACTAGGTTACCATCCATATGGAATCCTCTAGTGGGTTAGTCTAGTGAACTTGCCTACAGCAAGCACCCATGTGTTGCACCAGGCTGTCACTAAACAACCTTGACAAGTGAGACCAGTCACTGCCTTTTGACAGTGTAACGCCCACATGGAGGTACGTAATTTAATTTATGTTCTTATACCCTTAGTTGATTTTTTTGAAGTTATTTTGAGAAAATGTGAAGAAAATGCCTTAAACTTGCATTAAGGGTAAAATGGTCTTTTCACTCAAAATTAGTTGAAAAAGTGGGGAGTGAAAAGAGATAGAATTTCATAGAGAATGCAATAAAAATAAGGGCATTATGGTAATTGACTAAGGGACATAGATGAAATTTTAAAGAAAGTGCAAAGACAAAATGGGAAACTATATATATATATATTTATGTTATATCAAATTGAAGAGTGAAACCCTAGCCACTCTCACCCATTTGCATGCCACTTTCACCTCCATATTCTCTCAAATTCTTCAATTCTTCTTCAAAGGAAATTCATAGAGTTTGGGTATTTTTGGGTGGATTTTCAATCCCAAGCATTTTTAAAGTGTTGAATTTTGATGATTTATGTTCATAGGATTTAAGAGAAAGGGAGTTGGATCAAAGAAGGTTTTTTAAAGTGTTGGATTGCTCTTATACAAGGTAAGTAAATCCTACCCTAAGTATGATTTAAGTTATGGTGTAGAGAATTTCTTTTATGTATACATATGTCTTATATGTAGAAATTGTTGATGGATTTGTTGTTGAATGATGATTATAATTTACCCATGAGTAGTTGTGTTGGTGTATTGGATGTTTGATGAATGTTTGGATGAGATTTGGAAGAATTGGAGTGGAAATTTTAAAGTATATATTTTGGGCAGATTTGGCATTGAATATGGAGGGTTTAATTCCCAATTTTTGGTGGCTTAGAAAAGAGATAGAAATGTAGCCAAATTAGGGTTACTTTGAGCACATAAGTTGTTTGATGAAATGTCAAAGAGAAGTGTTTATATGAGTATGATTATGTGTTGTATTGAGATGAGTTTGTAGATGGTGGAGAATGACATGTTTACATTCCATATTGCATAATTGCATTTAAACATGTGAATTTAGAAAGAATTATAAGCATAAAGCCATCTACATGCATACATATTCATAAGAGCATGAAAAAGCACTAAAGAATGTTAAAGATTAAATAGAAAGAAATGAAAATATTAAAAAGTTCCAAGTCTGAATTTTATTTAAAGAAGTGCAAAAAGATAAAAAGAAGACAAGGTTGTTGCGATGGGGAACTCGTGGGTGATAAGAAGAAGATTCCTACATGCACGCGGCCTTAAGTGAGCAGCCTAAGAAGAAGAAGAATTTGTATGGCCCATAAGAGTGTATGTGGATGAGGGCTGTACCAAGAAGAATTTTCTACATGCACGCCACCTTAATAGAATTTGTACAGTCTGCAAGAGTGCATGTAGATGAGGACTGTACTCACTCACACGACCAGGGTTCCGAATCCATGCATCAACCGAGTCCGATCAGAAAAGAATAAGAAAGAATAAGAAAGAATGAGAAAGCTTGAGCAAGCAAGAAAAGAAAAGAAAAGAAAAGAAGAGCGTGAGCAAGCAGGAAAAGAAAAAGAAAGAAAGAAAAGAAATAGAAAAGAAGGAAGAAAATGCATTTCTTTGCATTAGTGCATGTGCTTCTCATTCATGCATGTTACCATGATTTCCATCATGGTTAGTGAGAATAAGAAAGAATAGAGAGAAAGAAAGAACAGAAAGAAAGAAAGAACAGAGAGAAAGAAAGAACAGAAAAAAAAGAAAGAACAAAGAGAATTAGAAAGAAAGGAAAGAACAGTGAGAACTAGAAACAGAGAAAGAAAAGAGAAAGAACAAAGAGAGAATGAAGAAGAGAAAGAATAGAGTAAGGAAAGAACCAAAGAGAAAGTCACAGGGATGGAAGAGTAGAGGATTTACTTACTGAGCATTTTGTACTTACCCCGTTATTTTTTCATGTTTTGCAGGAAATAGGTGAGAAGCAGTCGGATGGATGTCGAGAAGCGGAGAGAAATGACACTACTGTCCACCGTTGTAAAAGCTTTTGTTTATGTTATTTTTGTATTATGTAAAAAATTATATGTTTAGTAAAGGAAAATTTGGGCCCATCTACTTTTCATATAATAGATATGTGTTTTCTTAATATATATTTTTATGTATAATAGTAGAAAAGAAGCTATTACAGACAGGGTCGTTTAACACTATGATAGCATTACCGTATTGTCTGTGCCCTTACTTTAGAACAATACTGGGGCTATGGAAGTTTCTAGAATGACCACCATATGTACTCATAGGGTTCTTACTATTAAGATTTGAAACACTTGATGCCCTCGTTATGGTTCTACCATTCTAAGGACACATATCAATACATACAATGATGATTTACTCGATATAGAATAAAATGCCTTTTATTGATCAATGAAAATTATTACAAAGAGTCAATTCTACAATAATTCTACAATATTTTTTTTTTTATGTATAATAGTAGAAAAGAAGCTATTACAGACAGGGTCGTTCAACACTATGATAGCCTTAGGACGAACGCTGTACGAAATCGCCGCGGGGAACGCATGTTAAGCATGAACGTCAAGTTAACCAGTGCACGCTGCAGCGATCTAACTCATCGCCATAGCGAGTGCACTTCCGAGTGTGCAAGGGCCAGATTGTAAATTTTCAAAACTTTTGGACCAAAGTGTAGATCTACAAATTGTCAGGGGGTAATTAATAATTAACCCACCAATTTCAAAAATTGATTGTTTTTGAAATGTATGCTATGTACTTATTTGTATATTGCATGGTGCCCGATACATGAGCCTTAGACCTATGGTGAATGTTTTAAATTTTTTTTGGGTATGGTTGTCATTTATTAAATAGAACCTGTGTGTCTTGCCTTTCTCCTCTTCTCAATGTACATTCTCTTCTCATCTCATTCCCTTCGAATATAAATTGAGGTTTCTAAATTTATTGATGTAAAGAATTTTTGTATAATTATTATTATTGTAAATTTAGAATAATGTTTTTGTAATGTACTTAAAGATGGAGCAAAGGACGAGGCAACCATACTTGAAGACTCAAGATATTTTTTCAGGACCTCTAGGTGACCCATCAATTCCTCTAGGCTCGAGGAAATCGGTTTTAGTTGGGCCATGTACCGGCATGTTTTAATATAATGTTTAGAATGCAAGATAAGGTTGAATGTTCAATAACATGTTTAGAATGCAAGATAATAATCTGGTGAGACATTAAATTGTTAGGAAACGGTCCATGTACGCAGCGGAAAACAAAAGCAATAATACAGGGATCGTTCCCAAATAGCCAAGATCAAAGGTATAATTTTACAGTTTATATTAAAGTAAAAAGCTACAGAAAAATTAATCATGAGTTTAGAAAAACATATGAACATTTGGAGGCTCCTCCAAATTTGTCAATGAACGTTTTTGCTACCGACCCAAGTGTAGGATCGAACCCATGTAATCCACAAGAAGACAATCACAAAGAACTAAGGAGGGATTTGCTAGATCCTCCTTAGCTTCAAGATTTAAGAAGAAAAATCAAATGAATTGATTTTGGGCAAAATGGAATACTACCGTGGGAGAGGAAATGGGGCTGTGGCGTTTTCTTTTACAAAGAAAAAGGAATGATGAAATTAACTCACTTTTTACAAATAACATTTTTCTTTTATAGTAAATTTAGTTGCCCTATTCCTATATGGAGTAGGCTTGGGCTCCAACCCAAACACCCCATGTTGTCAAACACTCCCAATTAGATATTTTATTTTTTATTTCATCATTATCTCAATTAAAATCAATTAATATGTATTTAATCTATATATATATTAACATTTAACAATAATGATGATTTAATTAAATATATGCGAACATATATTTAAACGTAATTTCACTTATTTAATTTTTTCTAATAAATTAAATAAAGGCTACAACCTCAACAAATTTAATTACACTGTGAAATTACCAAAATACCCTTTCACCCAAAAAGACGAAAACACCATTCTTTCTTCCTGAGTCTTAAATTATCTTCTATGTGTGTGACTCATAGGCTCCTCATCATACCGGCAGTGTATAGTATTGCGATTAACACCAATTAATCGTCTCACTAATACATAGACCAAGATTGGCCCCTAGCAAGGCATCATGGCCACCCGATAGATTCGGATTCAGCAAAGTAGCTACCTGTCAACGATATGGTTACCGTACAATTCGATCCTTTCATCATACGTTATCTCGACGAGACGAAGGCATAGAAATAGTGTCAACCTTTGGTTACTCTCGATATTATGTATTCAGTTTATGAACCAATGACCTGTATTATAAACTGGATAGAGCAACAACTCAATCCCACTGTGGCCATAGTTTTAGTGTCATTGCCATCTACTGAATTGCGCCGTGAGATAAATTTCTCCCGTACCTGGGAGTGATGAATCCTCTGTCAATCCACCATAGTCTTGATACACTCCTTGATGCAGCCACCACCGTATTGACAGCTCTGAAAAGAACTGCGTTAGGCTAGTGTCAAACTACACCAATCAGTGCATAAGGCGCTCCGGTGATCTCAAGTCTAAGGATCACATGCACCACCATTCGTTAGAGAATTTGTTCCATAGACACTAGGGTTACCATCCATATGGAATCCTCTGGTGGGTCAGTCCAATGAACTTGCTGCGATGTATTCGCCTACAACAAGCACCCATGTGTTGCACCAGGTTATCACCAAACAACCTTGACAAGTGAGATCAATCATTGCCTTTTGACAGGGTCGTTCAACACTATGATAACCTTACCGTATTATCTGTGCCCTTACTTCAGAATAGTACTAGGGCTACGGACATTTCTAGAATGGCCACCATATGTGCTCATAGGGTTCTCACTATTAAGATTTGAAACACTTGATACTGTAAACCCGACGTTATTATTCCGATGCCCTAAGGTATGAAATTTACCTTTTCAAGTAATTTTCTTTTTTTGAATGGAAGGTTAAAATGGTCAATTTATATGTATTTCGAGATGTAGCCATTATAAAGTGTAAAGGGTGATGCCATTGAAGAGAAATGAGGGTAGAATGGTCATAAAGTTGATTGATATGGTTAAATGGCATAAACGGTAACCAAGGGTATAATGGTCTTTTCATACAAATCCATATGAAATAAGTATCCATAAAAGTGCTCCAAGGGTAAATTAGTCATTTACCTAGTGGGATTGCTTTATTGTTAAGTGTTTTAAAGAAGTCAAATGGTATTAAATGAGTGCTAATCATTATGTTGTGGTGGAAATGACCAAAACGCCCTTATATGAAAAATTTATGCCAAATGACCCTTATATCTAACTTTTATTGACCAATCACATTAGAGTAACAATGGAATAAATATTTACAAAGTTTTAAGAGAGAGTAGTCGGCCTTGTACACCCCAAATGTATCATCTTCTTCTTCATCTCTCAAATCCACCATAAAAGCCATTAATCCAAGCATTTTATTCTCAAATTTTCTTAGGATTTCAAGTTGATTTTCAAAGGAGATCACCATCCACACTTAAAGAACTTCGATTTCAGGGTTTAAGGTGAGTTTCAAAACCCTAGTTTTTCTGATCTTTTAGTTAAAAGTATGGCATCCACCTTCTTAATGGAAATTCCCATTTGTTTTTAACTCTAATAAACCCCTGAATAATCTTACTACTGAAATTCCTTGTATTGTATGAGAAATTGAATGAATTAAGTTAAGAAGTTTAGTAGGAGAATATAGTATGATTGAGCATGGGAGATGTTAGTCCATATGTTTGTATTCATAATGGTAATGCATATAGCTTATTTAGTTGTCTTATGAAAAAAATTATGAAATGTTAAAGAATGAATTCCATGAATCTCTTAGGTATAAACCAAGATCAGAGAATGGAATTCTTATGGGAACCATGAGTCCTTTGAGGTGACGACCAAGAACAAGGTAATGGTTCAAATGACTCCGATCGGATAACAAAGACTAATGAAACCATCAAGTATAAAGACAAAAGAAATAAGCATGCCATGTACATGAATATTTCATAAGTCATATATGTTCTATGTTATATTAGGTAGGGTTAGGTTATGACTTATGTTTATGAGAAAAGTCCAAAGTGTATTATATGTTTTATAACTTGTTATGTCAAAGAATGAAGGTCATGTTTTGTAGATAGGTAAGGCCTAAGTAATATACTTGTATAATGAACCTTAATAGTTTATAAATGACCATATTCCTTACTGAGCGATTAGCGCTCACCCCACGTAATGTTTTAAAATGTTTTGCAGGTAAGGTTAAGGCATGAAGCTGGAGAGGATTCCGAGGGACGCTATGAGCATGAAGGGATGTTTTAATGATGACTATTGAATGGTTTTGCTAATATTAGTGTAGTAATTATGTTCATATTCATAATGCAGTAAATGTCCATGTCTATAATGGAGTAATATGTCTATTAGTAAAGGAAATCAAATTGCTAGTAAATTTTGTAAAAGTGTGTATGTTCTAGTAAGTATTACTATGGATTTCATAATTTACTCCAAAAAGGAAACTATATATATATGTTTATAAACTACAAGTTTATTCTTTAAATAGGATTTTAAAATACTTCTTTCCAGGCGTGCGTTTTCTAGGTTCTCAATGGCCAAGGGATACTTAGGAAATACCTGGCTATGGAGGGGTTTTACAGATACCCTCGTCACGGTTCTACCATTCTAAGGACATATATCAATACATATTGCAATAATAATGATTTACGCGATATAGAATAAAATGCCTTTTATTATTGATTAATGAACATTATTACAAAGAGTCAATTCTACAATAATTGATTGGCTCTAGGGCATCTACTCTAACAATCTCCCACTTGCACTATAGCCAATCATTCATGTATTTAATACCAAATGATTTCAAGTGCCTTTCATGCTTCTGCTGCGACAGAGGCTTTGTCAGTGGATCTGCGAGATTGTCGTCAGTATGCACTTTACTAATCTGCACGTCTTTCCTCTCAACTATCTCTCTGATGAGATGGAATCGTCTGAGTATGTGTCTGGACTTCTGATGAGACCGTGGTTCCCTGGCTTGAGCAATTGCTCCATTGTTGTCACAATAGATGTCTATAGGATCAACAATCGTGGGAACCACACTAAGTTCAGTAATGAACTTCTTAATCTAGACTGCCTCCTTGGCCGTATCCGACAATGCAATATATTCAGCCTCCATTGTAGAATCCACTACAGTGCTTTGCTTGGAGCTTTTCCAACTCACTGCACCCCTATTGAGACAAAATACAAACCCTGATTGCGATCGATAATCATCTTTGTCCGTTTGGAAACTAGCATCACTGTATCCTTTTACAGTGAGCTCATCTTCCCCTCTATAAACCAAGAACATATCCTTAGTCCTCTTCAGGTACTTAAGAATATTCTTGACAGCCATCTAGTGACGCTCACCTGGATCCGATTGATATCTACTACAAGTGCTCAAAGCACATGAGACATCAATCCGAGTACATAACATGGCATACATGATGGATCCAATTGCTGATGCATATGGAATCCTCTTCATCCTATCTCTCTCATCTTGTGTTCTCGGACACAATTCCTTACATAGATAAACACCATGTGACATCAGAAGAAATCCCTTCCTGGATTCTTCCATACTGAATCTTTTCAGTACTTTGTCAATATATGCACTCTGACTTAGGCCAAGCAACCTACTCGATCCATCATGATAGATCTTTATACCAAGGATGTAGGCTGGTTTCCCTAAGTCCTTCATTGAGAAGCACTTGGATAACCAAGTCTTTACCAACTGCAAGTTCGGTATATTATTCCCGATCAGAAGTATGTCATCAACATACAACTCTAGGAATGCTACTGCGCTCTCACTCACTTTCTTGTAAACACAGGGCTCATCTTCATTCTTGATAAAACCTAATTCTTTTACAGCTTCATCAAAACGAATGTTCCAGCTCCTTGAAGCTTGCTTGAGTCCATAAATGGATCTCTGTAACTTGCATACCCTATTAGCTTGCCCATCAAGAACGAAACCATCCGGTTGTGTCATATACATATCCTCCTCAAGGTTTCTGTTCAGGAAAGCTGTTTTGACATCCATTTGCCAAATCTCACAGTCATGATATGTAGCAATCGCAAGCATAATCCAGATGGATTTAATCATGGCAATTGGTGAAAAGGTTTCTTTATAGTCAATGCCATGAATTTGCTTGAAACCTTTGGCAACCAGTCGTGCTTTATAAGTATGCACCTTGCCATCTGTGTCAGTTTTCTTCCTGGAGACCCATTTACACCCTATGGGTTTTACCCCTTCAGGTGGTTCCACCAAAGACCACACTTGGTTTTGGTACATGGAGTCCATCTCAGATTTCATGGCTTCAAGCCATTTAACGGAATCTGGATCCGATATAACATCTTCGTAGGTTCTGGGTTCATTGTCTTGGTAGACTAGTACGTCACCATGTTGAGTCACGAGATAACCGTATCTTTTGGGCTCATGGCGTACTCTCCCAGATCTACGTAGCTCTTGTGCTACTTGAGGTGGTTCACTTTGATCCATAAGTTGTGGAGTAACCTCTTCATGATGCTCAACCACCTTCAGTGGCACATCATCCCGTCCTTCGTCTAGTATATCCCGTGGTTCTAGAACTTCATCGAGTTCTACTTTTTTCCCACTAGTACTTCTTAGAAAATATTCCTTTTCTAGGAAGACACCAAATCGAGCAACAAAAACTTTGCGCTCTTCTGGTGGTAGAAATAGTCTCTTTTGGTCTCCTTTGGATACCCCATAAATATACATTTACAGGATTTTGGGCCCAGCTTGTTTGAAGTCAATTTCTTAACATAAGCTTCACAACCCCAAATCCTTAAATAAGACAAGTTGGGCTTTCACCCACTCCATAGCTTATATGGAGTCTTATCTATAGACTTTGATGGCACACGGTTCAAAACGTGAGTCGCAATCTCCAGGGCATAACCCCAGAACGATGCAGGTAAATCACTAAAACTCATCATGGACTTAACCATGTCGAGTAAGGTCATATTCCTCATTTCTGACACTCCATTATGTTGGGGTGTATAAGGAAGGGTGAGTTGTGATACTATCCCACATTCCTTCAGGTACTCTGAAAACCCTGAGCTTAAGAATTCACCTCCTTGATCCGACCGAAGAGCTTTAATACTTTTGCCCAACATATTCTGTACTTCATTTCTGAATTCCTTGAATTTATCAAAGGCTTCAGATTTATGTCTCATAAGGTAGACATAACCATATCTACTGAAATCATCAGTAAATGTGATGAAGTATGAATATCCACCTCTGGTCTCAACTGTTAGTGGACCACATACATCACTATGGATGATGCCTAACAGATCAATAGCCCTTTTACCTTGTCTTGTGAAAGGAAACTTGGTCATCTTGCCTAACAGGCATGACTTGCATACCTCAAATGACTGAAAGTCAAAAGGGGCCAAAACTCCATCCCTTTGAAGTTTTGCAATCCGAGTTTGATTAACATGACACAATCTATAGTGCCAGAGATATGTCTGGTTTTGATCGCTATGTTTAGCTTTCTTGGTTTCAATATTGAGAATATGTTTATTGTTTAAATCAAGAACATATAATCCATTATATAACCTTGCAATTCCTAATAGAATACCATTCAAACTAAAGGACAACAATCCATTAGATATCTCAAAATGATACCCTATATTATCCAAAGCCGATATTGAAATAATATTTCTAGAAATAGAAGGTACGTGATAACAATTATGTAGTTCCAATAACAAGCCCGTAGGCAAAGATAAACAATAAGTCCCTACAACCAATGCAGCCACATGTGCTACATTTGCAACTCGTAGGTCCACCTCTCCCTTGGCGAGCACTCTACTTCTTTGCCTTAGTCCCTGCACATCAATATAAATGTGAGTACCACATCCTGTGTCAATAACCCAAGATGTTGAGGGAGAGAAGTTAATCTCAATCATAAAAATACCTGAAGTGTCAATGACCCAAGATGTTAAGGGACATAAGTTAATCTCAATCATAAAAATACCTGAAGTTATAGCCTCTGACTTCTTCTTGCTTGCGAGGAAAGCCTTGCAGTGTTTCCTCCAGTGGCCAGGCTTGCCACAAAAGAAGCAGACTACCTTGCCCTTCCCTATGCCACTCTCAGGACCAAGAGCTACCTGTCCTTTGGGCTTGGGCTTGGCTTTGGGTTTGGGTTTGGGTTTGGGTTTGGGTTTGGCCTTACCCTTGTCGTTACCCTTTGCTTTACTGGTAGCAACCAGTAAAATAGGCTTGGACTTTTTCAAGTCCTGCTCTGCAGTCCTCAGCATGTTCAAAAGTTCTAACAGGGTTTTCTCCATCGTGTTCATATTGAAATTCATTATGAACGGAGCATAAGAGTCAGGCAAGGATTGCAGAATTAAATCCATTTGTAATTCTGCATCCAAGCCATATCCCAAAGTCTCAAGCCTCTTTATGGGCTCGATCATTTTGAGCACATGAGGACCAACTTGGGCTCTCTCAGTTAGACGATTCCAAATAGTGCTTTCAACACCTTGTACCTCTCATGTTGAGCATTTGTTTCATAAAGCTCCTTGAGGTGTAGAATAATGGAAGAAGCATCCATATTCTCATGTTGCTTTTGTAGCATAGGTGTCATCGATGCTAAGATCAAGCATTGAGCGTTATCAGCATCATCAAGGAACTTTTGTTAAGTATCCTTTACTTCCTGAGTGGCATCAGGATTAGGCTCAGCCATGTATGGCTTTTCAAGGATATACAATTTCTTTTCTAACTTGAGTATAATCCGAAGATTATGATACCAGTTTGAGAAATTGAATCCATCCAACCTATTTTCTTTCTCGATTATCGGTCGCAGGTTCATAATGCTCATTTTGGTGAATCTACAGTTGCAGAAAAGAAAAAGTTATTATAAGGCTCATTATTATTTAATATGGTCTTTTATCAAACAATGCCCCCACTATTTTACTTAAGTCAATAGCCCTCACTATTAACTCGGGAAAGCCCGTTGACTTTCTTAGTGGACCGAGATCCCATCCTTCCCATTTCAAACCTTCGCTTTGGCGAACAAGCCAAAATGAGTTGACTAGGTAGGCCAAAAAACTTAATCCACACCAGTTGATAGCTCCCATTATCAACCTCAAATGTGAAAAAAACCAACAAGCCTATCACACAATCCAATGGACACTACATGCCATTGTCCTCAAGTGTGATTCTCAGTATCAGTAGAGTGGACACTACATGTCACCACGTACACAGAATATGTGTACTGCTCTACTATGCCTATGACGCGTTTATCAACCTTCGATTTAACAAACAAGCAAAACTGTCATTTTAAGTCGACCCATCACCATTAAGGAAAACTCCAATGCATTTTAACCTCCCACTGGTAGAAGTGTACCTTTCGCTTTGGTGAACAAGGTTTCGACGAACAGTGGTTTGATTAAAACCATGGTGATGGAAGGCACACGTGACTTAATATACTTTAATTGAGGGTTTGTTATTTTAATGTCTCATCAGATTATTATCTTTGTTAGAATGACATTTTTTGGCATGTTATTCAACATTCAACCTTAGCATGCATTCTAAACATAATATAAAACGTGCCGGTACATAGCCCAACTAAAATTAATTTCCTCGATCCTAGAGGAATCGGTGGGTCACCTAGGGGCCCTATAATAAGCATCTTGAGTCTTCAAATATGGTTGCCTCGTTCTTTGCTCCGTCTTTAAGTACATTACAAAAACCATTAAATTTACAATAAGAATAATTATACAAAATTCTTCACATCAATAAATTTAGAAACCTCGATTTACATTCGAGGGGAATTAGATGAGAAGAGAATGTACATCGAGAAGAGGAGAAAGGCAGGACACGCAGGCCCTATTTAATGAATTATACAACCATATATACCCAAAATTATTTTAAAATATTCACTCTTAGGTCTAAGGCTCATGTACCGGACACCATGCAATATACAAACAAGTACAAAGTATACATTTAAAAAACAATCAATTTTTGAAATTTGTGGGTTAATTATCATTTACCCCCTAACAATTTACAGATCTCCACTTGGTCCAAAAGTTTTGAAACTTTACATTTTAGCCCCTATGCACTCGAAAGTGCACTCGTTGCGGCGATGAGTTAGATCACCATGGTGTACGTTGGTTATGCTGACGTCCACACTCTAAGGACGATCGTTGCGACGATGGGTTATATTGCCGCGGTGAGCACTGTTTTCGGACAGCGCTCGTACAGAAGATGATCGCTGTGGCTAGCGCTGGTTTCGTCACCAGCGTGAGCGTGAACAACGCTCGCTACGGTGATGAGTTATATCGTCATGACGAGTGTACACAGATCTGTAACTTCGGATCTGTTCATACAGTAACCATATACACTCCAAACGGATTTTTCAATCAATCATACATACTGATTTCAACAAAAATCCATCAACCATTATTCCAAACTTGCAAATCATCAGCAAATTAAAATTAATCGATTAATAGATTTCTTAAAACATGCTTTTAAGGCAGATTTTACACAGATTCTTTAAGGCAACATATTATCATCAAATACATGTTATCAACCATCCACATAAAAACTGTAAAATTTGGTACCCTAGTGATGGGAATGGAAAATGTCATATTTACCCCAGTTAATGTCTAGTCTTTTATACTTATTTGCTGCCTAAATGTACTCATTATTATTCTATTTTGATTTAGGATGCAAATGGAGGCGTTAATTGCAAAACGGAATTAATTAAGTGAATTCGGACAGTTTCGACGTTGTTTTGTAATCTGGGCATAACTCTCTCATCCAAGATCCGATTGAGATGATTCAAAATGCTGTGGAACGCAAGAAAGAGATATACAACTTCATGTTTTGATTTTGGAGAGATAATCTCTGCATCAAGGTTGTATCGAGCCTGAAGTTGACGCATTCTGCACTGGACGTCCTGGAACACTTCTCCTTTGTGCATGCAAATCAATGGGCAATTTATTATTGGAGACATGTGGCACGCAAGTTACAGCAGAATCACCATTTCCTATTTTGCTATTAATGATTATTTTATTTTCAATTAATTAGAGTAGATAAATGTTTTTTAGGATAAGAATATTCTTTTAGGAGATTGAGTGAATTGAATTCTAATGGTATTTTTAAGGAGAGATCAGATTAGGCAGGGGACCACGCTCTCTTTTCTCTCTGCTCGAATTTTCTTTCTTTTGAGTTTGTTATGGCATGAGCGGCGTAAGCTTTTGTAACTTGGGTGTCGAAACGGAGACTCGGAATCAACCAACTGTGAGATCTAATTATTTTATTTTAATGTTCAATTTGTTGTTGAGTATTGATGTTATTTGTGCATACTTCATGATGATGCATTAATTACTAGGAGGCCTACTAGTGTTATTTGTTGCAATCTACTCTGAGTTTGATATCAAATCCGTAATGTTTGATCCCTCTAACTGTGTAAGCAATTAGGGTTAATAATTTGCTGCGTCAGAATTAGTAATCTTAAGAAGAACATTCAACAATTAAATACAACGCTGTGTGGTTGTTTAGCTTCATCGATTTCTCTAATTCTTAAGGCTGCCATTAGATTAAATCTTAGCGCTTGTCTAGGGTTGTTTATGGAAGATTAATTAAGATCGCTTGTTTCCAATAATACAATTAAGGAGAGATAGGAAAATAGTTCCAACGGTGAATATTCAGTAGATTGATTTATTTGATCAATGATCAGTTGAAGATTTGATGGTGGATGTGACGGAGACCAAGTTTCGTTATATAATTGATTTCGATTTAAATTGTTTTTGTTAGAATGGTTATAATCTTGGTTGCCTACGACAGCACACCAGATGTAATCTCAAAAACAGATAAAGATGATTTTCATTTGCATTCGGGTATATTTGTCTCAATAAAGCGCAGTGAGCTGGAAGGCTCGAAACTAAATACGGTAGAGGATCTACAATGATGCTAAGTATATCGATGTTTAATGCAGCCGTATAGGCGGTTTGGATCAAGAAGTCATTACTGAACTTGATGTGGTTCCAAGCATTGGCGATCCATAAAGTTTTGCTACAATAATAATGGAGCCATTATTAGGTTAAGGATCACGTCACCAGTAATCCAAACACTACTGTTGATTCAATCTGATCTAAGTAGTCAATCAGAAAGAGAATGTGTAGATTTGCAGAAATACTAACCCACTGTTGAAATTTATGTTGGAGTAGAAGCATGATGGGCAATTGGTCATCGATGTTACATGAATGATTGCCTATAGTGCAAATGGGAGATTGTTGGAGTAGTTGCTCCAGAGCCAACCAATTATTGTGGAATTGGACTCTTCATAATAATGTTTATTAATCAATAAAATGCCTTATCACATATCACATAATCATACTATATATATTGATATATGTTCTTATGATGGTAGACAGTGACGAGGGTATAAGTGTTTCAAACCTTGATAGTGAGAACCTATCACACATATGGTGGCCATTCTAGAAACATCATAGCCCCAGTATTATTTGACAAGGACACAGATAATATGGTGAGGCTGTCATAGTGTTGAACGACCCTATCGAAAGGCAGTGATGATCCACTTGTCAAGGTTGTTTGCCAAACCTGGTGCAACGCATGTGTGCTTAGAGGCAAGTTCACTGGACAGACCCATTAGAGGATTCAAATGGATGGTAACCCTAGTGTCTATGTAATAAAATCCTCTAACGGATGGTGGTGCATGTATCCTTAGACTTGAGATCACTGGAGCGCCTTATGCACTAATTGGTGTAGTTTGACACTAGCCAACGGAGCTATTCAACGCTATCAATACGCTAGTGATGGCTACATTGAGAGTGTATCGAGACTATGGTGGATCGAAAAGGATCATCACTCTGGGTAGGGAGAGGTATCACTAGGTATTCATAAATGACAATGACACTAATCAGTTGCACATGGGATGAGTGTTGCTCAATGCAATTGATACTCCCTGTCATTGGTCCAATAACTGAATACAAACATGTCGAGGAGATCTGAGGTTGACACTTATTTATGTAGCTTGATGCGTGTTTACTACAACATGCATAGTAGCAAGGGCCACTAGTCGCACAAGTAATAAAGTATGAGGTGTATTGTTCCCACGAGGATTGGTTGCTAAGCACAAGTTTTTCTACTGTTTTAAGTTGGAGCAATCAAGTTGTTTGGATTGAAGGGAGAAAAATTAAACTAAAAACTAAAACAAAATTTCAATATTCAAAACTAAATTATGAAAGCAAGATCAAAAACAAGGAATATCAGTTAATACGGGTAGGATTTGATTCATTCGGACTCAATGGATTAACCTACAGATTATGCTATGTCCATATTCAACATGCATTGATTTTAAAATCGAATTCTCTAAATTGTAAACATACTCTCTCGGCTATGTTTTCCTACTCTTCCCATAACTTCCGCACCAACAAATTGAAGATTAAAAGTTCTAAGCTCATTAAGCACCTAGAATCTAGATTGATTTCATTGATTCTTAAATCTATCTCTAGCATTTAATACTAAATGGCATTACCCAAGAGCTTAACATGAATTATTTCTCAATTCATCATGTTTTCAATAATAACATTAAAACAGATAACCCCACAATCATTGGAATAGCCTATGAAAATAATAAAATCAATTGCTTAATCACGAGAATCCGAACTACATCAAAACCCTACCCAAAGGGTGTAGTTCTAAGCTAAATCAACAACCAAACAAAAGAAACGAAAAACCCAAGTTCAAATAATGAAAATAAGAGAAAGGACAAGAGATCTCCCTAAATGACGAATCCACTAGTTTTAATCTCGAATGTTCACCCTTTTCAATCAAAGTTCGCCCAAGTTTAACCTAAGAAAATGAAAATAGCTCCTCTTTACTAAAAACGAACGACCTCCAACAAAAATGCCTAAGTTTTGCTTTTATACCTCGCCCAAAAACCTAGGAAAATGCCTAAAAATGAAACTGTACATTTTGGAATTCCCAGACTTCGCCGCGGTGAAGAAGGATTCTCGTCGCCGCGACAAAGTGAAATAAAACTCTCGTGCGTAACTCTCTTCGCCACGGCGAAGAACAAGCTTCACCACGGTGAACCATCATGTGGAATTCTGAATTTACAAAATTGCCCTCTATTTGTTTCTTTGCTTGAATCTTCGATCTTCGAGGCTCTCCTCATGGAAACAAGCTTCATAGTGCTCCATTCTGCTTCAGAACTTTCCCAACTTCTGAGATCCGCTCACTACTGAGTCCAAAAACTCCAATTCACTCATTATTTGCATAAAATGTCCATTTCAGCCTGAAACACAAAATATAAAGAATTAAGTAGCAATTCAGGTCAAAATGAAGTAAGAAGTATCTGAAATCCAACTAAAAAGTCTAATAAAAGCAGTATAATCCACGGATTATCAAATACCCCAAACTAAAGACATGCTCGTCCCCGAGCATAAGGTACAAAACTCATAGAAAGAAAAGCAGTAAACAAACAAAAACACAAAACATAACACAACCAAACTAAAAAAATGAACAAAAAAAAAAAAAAAAAATCAAACTCAAACTCAACAAGAATTGCCTAGAAATTTCACAAGTCTCAAAGGTTGTTGAACAATTATTATCAGAAAATGTTCAACACTCCAAGAAGTTATAAGCTACATCGACTGTCTTCCTCTATCGATCCACCAAGTAGGAGATCCCCAATTCAATCCACATTCCAACTTCCCGGATTATTTTATGCAGAAATGAAAAGTTTATCAAATGGTGGCAGACTCCATAAGCCTAAATATCGAACTACTCTCCACTAATGTAGACTAGACATTGCTAAGAATCAATAGGTCTTTACAAGTTTGTAACGTTAGGCTCGGGTAGTGGGTTCCAAGAAAAGGATAGGATTTGTTTTCTTTTAAGCTAGTATTAAATTTGGGTTTAAGCAAATAGGAAAAAGAAAGAAAGGTATGTGGTGAGTCGAGATGGAGCGTAAAACGCACCTCACTCTAAACACAACATGAAATGAGATGGAGCATAAAATGCACTCATTCTTTTCAAAAAAAAAAAAAAAAAAAAAAAAGAAAAAAAATATCCTAGTTTGCTACCCGTTTGTAGTAGTAAGAGAAACAGAAAAGAAGTTGAGAGTGAGTTTACATAATTGTTTGTGATTAGTTCCTTGTTTGCTTTGACTGATTAGAGTAATTGTGAGATGATAAAGAGAGATGAATGTCATTAACCTCTTTTTATTTATTTTTGTGCTCCAAGTTAGTATGAATAGCATGGATTAAATATTGTTGCTTATGCATCATGATGTTCTTGTATGACTTGAGATTGATGTCTTGATATGACTTGATGATGTGTATTGATGTGGTGTGTTTGTTGAATTAGTTTGCCCGAGGACGTGCAAAAGCTAAGTGGGGGGGAATTTGATGGGAATGCAAAATGTCATATTTACCCCTTAATGTCTAGTCTTTTATACTTATTTCTGCCTAATATACTCATATTATTCTATTTTGATTTAGGATGCAATGGAGCGTTAATTGCAAAACGGAATAATTAAGTGAATCTCACAGTTTCGACGTTGTTTGTATCTGGGCATAACTCTCTCCATCCAGCTCCGATTGAGATGATTCAAATGCTGTAACATAAGAAAGAATCTACAACTTTCATGTTTTGATTTTGGAGAGAATCTCTGATCAAGGTTTATCGAGCTTGAAGTTGACGCATCTGCACTGGACGTCCTGGAACATTCTGCCTTGTCATGCAATTCAATATGGCAGATTTTTATTGGAGATTGAGCACCAAGTTACAGCTGAACACCCATTTCCTATTTTATAGACTTTATTTTATTTCAATTAATTAGATTAGGATAAATGTTATTTTGGATAGAGAATATTTTTTAGGAGATTGAGTAGGATGAATTCGATGGGATTTTTAAGGGAGTCAGATTAGGGAGGGGACCACGCCTCTCTTTTTCTTCTGCTGAAATTTTCTCTTTGAGTTTTGTTATGGCCATGAGTGGCTAAAGCTTTTGTAACTTGGTCGTGGAAACGGAGACCTCGGAATCAACCAACTGTGAGATCTAATCTATTTTATTTTAATGTTCAATTTTGGGTTTGAGATTGAATGTTATTCTGTGCATATCTTCATGTTGATGATTTAATTACTAGGAGGCCTACTAGTGTTTATTTGTTGCAATCTACTCTAGTTTGATATCAATCCGTAATTGTTTGATCCCTCTAACTTGTGAAGCAATTAGGGTAAATAATTTGCTGCGTCAGGAATTATAATCTTAAGAAGAACATTCAACTAAATTAAATCAACCTTGTGTTGGTGTTGTTTAGCTTCATCGATTCTCTCAATCTTAAGGCTGCCATTAGATTAAATCTTAGGCTTGTCTAGGGTTGTTTATGGTAAGATTAATTAAGTCCTTGTTTCCTAATTAATTACAATTAAGGAGAGATAGGAAAATAGTTCCACAGTGGAATATTCAGGTAGAATTGATTTATTTGATCAATGAGTCAGTTGTAAGATTCGGATGGTGGAGGTTGACGGAGACCAAGTTTCGTTATTTAATTGATTTCGATTTAATTGTTTTGTTAGAATGGTTTTAATCTTGGTTGCCTACGACAGCACACCAGATGCTAATCTCAAAAACAGATAAATGATTTTCATTTGCATTCGGGTTTATATTTGTCTCAATAAAGCGCATGAGCTGGAAGAGCTCGAAACTAAATACTGTAGCAGATCCTACTAATGATGCTAAGTATATCGCATGTTTAATGCAGCCGTATAGGCGGTTTGGATCAAGAGTTCATTACTGAACTTGATGTGTCCAAGCTTGGCGATCCAATAAAGTTTTGCTACAATAATAATGGAGCCATTATTATGGTTAAGGAATCACATCTCACCAGTAATCCAAACACTTCTTAGTTGATTCAATCTGATCTAAGTAGTCAATCAGAAAGAGAATGTGTAGATTTCAGAACACTACCCCACTTTTGAAATTTATGTTGGAGTAGAAGCATGAGTGGCACTTGGGTCATTCATGTTAAATACATGAATATTGCCTATAGTGCAAATGGGAGATGTTGGAGTAGGTTGCTCCAAGCCAACCAATTATTGTGGAATTGACTCTTCATAATAATGTTAATTAATCAATAAAATGCCTTATCCACTATATCACATAATCATACTATATATATTGATATATGTCTTATGATGGTAGAACCGTGACGAGGGTATCAGTGTCAAACTGATAGTGAGAACCCATCATCACATATGGTGGCCATTCTAGAAACATCCATAGCCCCAGTATTATTCTGACCAAGGACACAGATAATATGGTGAGGCTGTCATAGTGTTGAACGACCTATCGAAAGGCAGTGACTGATCTCACTTGTCAAGGTTGTTTGCCAATACCTGGTGCAACGCATGTGTGCTTTCTAGAGGCAAGTTCACTGGACAGACCCATTAGAGGATTCGAAATGGATGGTAACCCTAGTGTCTATGTAATAAATCCTCTAACGGATGGTGTGCATGTAATCCTTAGACTTGAGATCACTGGAGCGCCTTATGCACTAATTGGTGTAGTTTGACACTAGCCCAACGTATTTCTATTCAACGCTATCAATACGATAGTGATGGCTACATTGAAAGTGTATCGAGACTATGGTGTCGACAAAGGATTCATCCCCCTGGGTACGGAGAGGTTCTCACTAGGTAATTCAATAAATGACATGACACTAAATCATTTGCCACATGGGATTGAGTTGTTGCTCATGCAATTTGATACTCCTGCAATCTCTTGGTCCAATAACTGAATACAACATGTCGAGGATCTCTGAGGTTGACATTATTTATGTAGCTTGATGCGTGTTTACTACAACATGCATAGTAGCAAGTGCACTAGTCGCACAAGTAATAAAGTATGCGTGAGTATTGTTCCCACGAGGATTGGTTGCTAAGCACTAAGTTTTTCTACTGTTTTCAAGTTGGAGCATCAAGTTGTTTTTGGATTGAAGGGAGAAAAATTAAACTAAAAACTAAAACAAAATTTCTAAATATTCAAAACTAAATTATGAAAGCAGAGATCAAAACAAGGTAATATCAGTTTAAAATAACGGTTAGGATTTTGATTTCATTCGGACTCAATGGATTAACCCTACAGATTAGCTATGTCCATATTCACATGCATTGATTTTAAAATCGAATTCTCTAAATTGTAAACATACCTTCTCAGCTATGTTTTCCTACTCTTCCCTATTAACTTCCGCACCCAACAAATTGAGATTAAAAGTTCTAAGCTCATTAACACCTAATCCTAGATTGATTCATTGATTCTTAATCTATCTCTAGCATTTAATACTACATGGCGATTACCCAAGAAGCTTACATGAATTATTCC
The DNA here is from genome assembly GCF_008641045.1 of Pistacia vera. Lineage (NCBI taxonomy): Eukaryota > Viridiplantae > Streptophyta > Magnoliopsida > Sapindales > Anacardiaceae > Pistacia > Pistacia vera. The sequence goes on from NW_022196634.1 coordinate 331,634, forward strand.
ATCTCATCATGTTCCAATTATAACATAAAACAGAATAACCCCCACATCATTGGAATAGCATATGAATAATAAAAATCAATTGCTTAATCCCGAGATCCGAACTCCATCAAAACCCTAACCCAAATGGGTTAGTTCATAGCTAAATCAACAACACAAACAAAAGAAACGAAAAACCCAATGTTCAACATAATGAAATAAGAAAAGGACAAAGATCTCCCTAAATGACGAATCCCTAGTTTAATCTTCGAATGTCACTTCGACCCTTGCTTATCCTATTTACAGTTTAGTAGTTAGGTTAGAAAGGTTATTAATCTTGGTTGCCTACGATAGCACACCAGATTTTGACGCTGTTGCCGGGGAGTGATTCTAGTTGATTATTTTTGTTTTTGTGATTTTTTATTGCGTTTTTGTTTAATTTTTTTTTATTTTGCAGAAAAAAGAAAAGAAAAAAAAACTGTGAACAGTAGTACTGTTCCGGATGAACAGTAATACTATTCATAAGGAAAATTTTGGTTGAGTTAGGAGTGCTATGAGTACCGTTTCGAAGAAAATGAAATTCTGAGCAAAACTAGAAACATTTCTAGCCCCACCCTCTTGAGGCCAAATTCGAATGTTTTGATAGGGTTTTTGGCGTTTTCGTGTTTCTAGCCATTTTATTTTATTTTATTTTCTAGTTAGTTTTCATTTTTTATCATTTATTCTAATTCTTTTATGAGGTTTTTTGTTGTATGACCAGGTCCTCTCACCTTGGTGATTTAACATTCGATCCAGAAATTGAGAGCACTTTGCGCAGGTTAAGGAAGGAAGCTCGAAGAAAGACGTCATTGTAGACAGTAACGTTTCCAACGACGATGGCGTTCCTAAGCATGCGAGGACCCCATTCCAGATTTGAAGCCTCTCCCTAGTTACCTCAAGAACGTGTTCCTGGGAGATGGTAGAATGTTACTTAGTGCATCGCAAGAACAAAAGCCTTGAGTCGAGCCAACGACAATAAACAAAGGCGCTACTTAGGAGGCAACCCAAGGGGAGTTTGTTTTCTTTTTCTCGCATTTTGAATTTTGGTTATTTTTTGCCTTTTCTTTGCATTTCATCTTACATTGGGGACAATGTCAGTTTTAAGTGTGGGGGAGGGGATTTAGGTTGTTTTAAGTTATGAAAAAAAAAAAGAATTCTGCCTAGTTTAAGGGTATACCAGCTGGAAACCAGAACCCGCCTTAAAAACTGCCTAGCAGTACTTGGCAACCTCTTGTGCAACAACGCCACGTATGCCTTAAACGAAATACCCCCGCATTTGTTTTTAGGAAGGTTTATGCTTTAAGTCATGTCTTTGAACGTCTAGTGATGCATGAAATAGTAACTTGACTTTGTTGTTGAACATATTCCTTGATTAGGATGTTAGCAATCTTTCATAAAATAGAGTTAATCATATTTTAATCCTTGCAGTTTGAAATAATATGTCTTGAGAAGTTGTGTAGACTTGGTGACGAAGCATGATTGAGGAGTGTATAACAACCCTTAAAAGAAAAAAAAAATTGTTCTTTTAAGCTAGTTTTAAATTTGGGTTTAAGCAAATAGGAAAAAGAAAAGAAAGGTATGTGGTGAGTCAGATGGAGCGTAAAACGCACTCACTCATAACACAATCATGAAATGAGATGGAGCATAAAATGCACTCATTCTTTTCAAAACAAAAAAAAAAAAAAAAAAAAAAAAAGAAAAAAAATTGTACTTATTTGCTACCCGTTTGTAGTAGTAAAGAAAACAATTAAAAAGAAGTTGAGAGGGTTGTACATGAATTGGTTGTGATTAGTTCCTTGTTGCTTTGACTGTTAGAGTAATTGTGGAAGATGATAAGAGAGATGAATGTCATTACTCTGTTTTATTATATTTTGCTGCTCCTAAGTTAGGTATGAATATGCATGGATTAAATATTGTTGCTTATGCATCATGCTGGTTCTTATATACTTGAGATGCTGATGTTCTTGATATGACTTGAGATGATGGTGTTCTTTATGACTTGATGTAGGGTTTGTTTGAATGAGTTTGCCCGAGACGTGCAAAAGCTAAGTGGGGGAATTTAGGGAATGCAAAATGTCATATTTACCCCCTTAATGTCTAGTCTTTATACTTATTTCTCGCCTAAATATACCATTATTATTCTATTTTGATTTAGGATGCAAATGGAGGCGTTAATTGCAAAACGGAATAATTAGTGAATTCGACAGTTTCGACGTTGTTTGTAATCTGGCATAACTCTCTCATCCGAGCTCCGATTGAGATGATTCAAAATGATGTGGAACTAAGAAAGAATATACAACTTTCATGTTTTGATTTTGGAGAGATATCTATGCACAAGGTTGTATCGAGCTTGAAGTTGACGCATCTGCACTGGACGTCCTGGAACATTCTGCCTTGTCATGCAATCAATGGGCAATTTATTATTGGAGAATTGGCACGCAGTTACAGCTAGAACACCATTTTCCTATTTTTATTAAGACTTATTTTATTTCCAATTATTAATTAGGAATATGTTATTTTATGATAGGAAATATTTCTTTTAGGAGATTGTAGGATTCGAATTCTAAATGGATTTTTAAAGGGATCAATTAGGGTTTGAGGGGGACCACGCTCTCTTTCTTCTCTCTGAATTTTTCTTTTTTTGAGTTTTGTTATGGCCATGAGCGCTAAGCTTTTGTAACTTGGTCGTCGGAAACGGAGACCTCGGAATCACCAACTGTGAGATCTAATCTATTTTATTTTAATGTTCAATTTTGTGTTTGAGTATGAATGTATTCTGTGCATATCTTCATGATTGATGCAATTAATTACTAGAGGCCTACTAGTGTTTATTTGTTGCATCTACTACTGAGTTTGATATCAAATCCGTAATTGTTTGATCCCTCTAACTTGTGAAGCAATTAGGGTTATAATTTCTGCGTCAGGAATTATAATCTTAGAAGACATTCAACTAAATTAAATACACCGCTTGTGTTGTGTTGTTTAGCTCATCGATTCTCTAATTCTTAAGGCTGCCATTAGATTAAATCTTGAGCCTTGTCTAGGGTTGTTTAGTGGTAAGATAATTAAGGTCGCTTGTTTCCTATAATTACAATTAAGGAGAGATAGGAAAATAGTTCCAACGGTGAATATTAGGTATGAATTGATTTAATTTGCATCAATGATCAGTTGTAAGATTCTGATGGTGGATGTTGAGGAGACCAAGTTTCGTTATATTAATTGATTTCGATTTAAATTGTTTTTGTGAATGTTATTAATCTTGGTTGCCTACGACAGCACACCAGATGCTAATCTCAAAAACAGATAAAGATGATTTTCATTTGCAATTCGGGTTTATATTTTGTCTCATAAAGCTGCAGTGAGCTGGAAGAGCTCGAAACTAAATACTGTAGCAGATCCTACTAATGATGCTAAGTATATCGCATGTTTAATGCAGCCGTATAGGCGGTTGGTCAAGAAGTTCATTACTGAACTTGATGTGGTTCCAAGCATTGGCGATCCAATAAAGTTTTGCTACAATAATAATGGAGCCATTATTATGGTTAAGGAATCACATCTCACCAGTAATCCAAACACTTACTTAGTTGATTCAATCTGATCTAAGTAGTCAATCAGAAAGAGAATGTGTAGATTTGCAGAACACTTACTAACCCATGTTGAAATTTATGTTGGAGTAGAAGCATGATGGGCACTTGGGTCATTCGATGTTAATACATGAATGATTGCCTATAGTGCAAATGGGAGATTGTTGGAGTAGGTGCTCCAGACCAACCAATTATTGTGGAATTACTCTTCATAATAATGTTTATTAATCATAAAATGCCTTATCCACTATATCACATAAATCTACTATATATATTGATATATGTTCTTATGATGGTAGAACCGTGACGAGGGTATCAAGTGTTTCAAACCTGATAGTGAGAACCCTATCATCACATATGGTGGCCATTCGAAACATCCATAGCCCCAGTATTATCTGACCAAGGCACAGATAATATGGTGAGGCTGTCATAGTGTTGAACGACCCTATCGAAAGGCAGTGACTGATCTCCTTCAAGGTTGTTTGCCAATACCTGGTGCAACGCATGTGTGCTTTCTAGAGGCAAGTTCACTGGACAGACCCTAGAGGATTCGAAATGGATGGTAACCCTAGGTCTTAGTAATAATCCTCTACGGATGGTGGTCATGTAATCCTTAGCCTTGAGATCACTGGAGCGCCTTATGCACTAATTGGTGTAGTTTGACACTAGCCCAACGTAGTTCTATTCAACGCTATCAATACGATAGTGATTGGCTACATTGAGAAGTGTATCGAGACTATGGTGATCGACAAAGGTCATCACTCCTGGGTACGGAGAGGTTACTCACTAGGTAATTCAATAAATGACAATGACACTAAATCAGTTGCCACATGGGTTGAGTTTGTGCTCAATGACATTTGTACCTCCTGTCATTGGTCCAATAACTGAATACAAACATTCGAGGATATCTGAGGTTACATTATTTAGGTAGCTTGATGCGTGTTTACTACAACATGCATAGTAGCAAGTGCACTAGTCGCACAAGTAATAAAGTAATGATGAGTATTGTTTCCCACGAGGTGGTTGCTAAGCACAAGTTTTTCTACTGTTTTCAAGTGGAGCAATCAAGTTGTTTGGATTGAAGGAGAAAAAATTAAACTAAACTAAAACAAAATTTCTAAATATTCAAAACTAAATTATGAAAGCAAGATCAAAAACAAGGTAATACAGTTTAAATAAACGGGTAGATTTTGATTTCATTCGGCTCAATGGATTAACCCTACAGATTATGCTATGTCCATATTCACATGCATTGATTTTAAATCGAATTCTCTAAATTGTAAACATACCTTCTCAGGCTATGTTTTCCTACTCTTCCCTATTAAACTTCCGCACCCAACAAATTGAAGATTAAAGTTCTAAGCTCTTACACCTAGAATCCTAGATTGATTTCATTGATTCTTAAATCTATCTCTAGCATTTAATACTACAATGGCGTTACCCAAGAAGCTTAACATGAATTATTTCTCAATCTCATCATGTTCACAATTAATAACATTAAAAACAGAATACCCCCACAATCATTGGAATAGCATATGAAAATAATAAAAATCAATTGCTTAATCCACGAGAATCCGAACTACATCAAAACCCTAACCCAAAATGGTTAGTTCATAGCTAAATCAACAACACAAACAAAAGAAACGAAAAACCCAATGTTCAACATAATAAATAAGAGAAAGGACAAGAGATCTCCCTAAATGACGAATCCACTAGTTTTAATCTCGAATGTTCACCCTTTTCAATCAAGTTCGCCCATTTAACCTAAGAAAAATAAATAGCCTCCTCTTTACTAAAAACGAACGACCTCCAACAAAAAGCCTAAGTTTTGCTTTTATACCTCGCCCAAAAACCTAGGAAAATGCCTAAAAATGAACTGTACATTTTGGAATTCCCAGACTTCGCCGCGGTGAAGAAGGATTCTCGCGCCGCGACAAAGTGAAATAAAACTCTCGTGCGTAACTCTCTTCGCCACGGAAGAACAGCTTCACCACGGTGAACCATCATGTGGAATTCTGAATTTACAAATTGCCCTCTATTTGTTTCTTTGCTTGAATCTTCGATCTTCGAGGCTCCTTCATGGAAACAAGCTTCATAGCTCCATTCTGCTTCAGACTTTCCCAACTCTGAGATCCGCTCACTACTGAGTCCAAAAACCCAATTCACTCATTATTTGCATAAAATGTCCATTTCAGCCTGAACACAAAATATAAAGAATTAAGTAGCAATTCAGGTCAAAATGAAGTAAGAAGTATCTGAATCCAACAAAAGTCTAATAAAAGCAGTATACCACGGATATCAAATACCCCAAACTAAAGACATGCTCGTCCCGAGCATAAGTACAAAACTCATAGAAAGAAAGCAGTAAACAAACAAAAACACAAAACATAACACACCAAACTAAAAAAATGAACAAAAAAAAAAAAAAAAAAAAATCAACCAAACTCAACAAGAATGCCTAGAAATTTCACAAGTCTCAAAGTTTGTTGAACAATTATTATCAGAAAATGTTCAACATCCCAGAAGTTATAAGCTACATCGACGTCTTCCTCTATCGGTCCACCGAGTAGGTGATCCCCTCTCAACCACGTTCCAACTTCCCGGATTATTTTATGCAGAAATGAAAAGTTTATCAAATGGTGGGCAGACTCCATAAGCCTAAATCGAACTACTCTCCACTAATGTAGACTAGACATTGCTAAGAATCAATAGGTCTTTACAAGTTTGTAACGTTAGGCTCGGGTAGTGGGTTCCAAGAAGGATAGGATAAACAAAGTAAGAGAACTCGGTTTTCCTCATGCAAACACTAAAAGTCACATCAATCTCCACTTCTCTCAACCACCAATCAAAGTGTCAACCATTTTATAACCCTCAAACTTAATATTTCTTATTTCTTATTTCTGATTTGGAATTGAACCAAGATTTTTTTTTTTTTTTTTTTGAAAATAATAAATTCATTCGAATTAACACCTTCTTATTCTTATTGCCCTTCTTATACCCCCAAACTGTTCTTTAGTGATTCGCACAACACTCTTCACTTTCTTTGTGTTTGCATTAGGCCCAAATCTCCTAAGGGTACGATAAAGTGTTATGGTAATTGGATCGGACAATTTTAGGTTTGCAAAGAATAACACTGATAATCTCACAAGGCTTAAATGGTGACTAGAGACAAATTCATTCATGGGTCGGCTAGAAAGGCTCAAACGTTCTGAAAAATGCCTAAATCATTTCCTCAACAATGTCTATTCCTAAGATTTTGCCTCAAGCACTTCTCTACTAGGTTCTAGAATCCACCAACATATCAAACTTTACCTACCACATAAAAAGAATCTAAGCATGCCGAATAAATGAAAATGGTGGTTGAACTACTCAACAGACCTCAATCAAAATTCAGTCAATAAGCATAAACTTGAAGCATGCTTAACATTTTCAACAAAAAAATCCCACAATCCTGTAACAATTGCTGAAAACTAGTGCCATGCATGCATAATAACAATAGAAAATTGGCCCCAAAGTTTCTTTTCATTATAATTCATATGTCTTTTATACACAAAAAGTACTGTTTACAAAAATCATTTTAAAAGAAAAACAGGGAAACAGTTGTAGCTATTCTCTTCGCTTGCCGACGCCCCTCCGATTGCATCATCACCTAGCCCTGCCTCACAAGGAAAATAACGGGGTGAGCACAAAATAATGCTCAGTAAGTAAAACCCTCTACTGTCTGTCCCGTATGTAACAACTCTTAATTCTTTCCTTATGCTATTTCTGATTCTATTTCTGTTTCTAATAACATCATGGCCTCATCTTACCGGAGGTACGGCCGGATGGCGTTCACACAGCACCATCTCACTCTCCTGGCTATCGGTGGAATTCACACAGTACCAACCCATTCTTAGTAACTACCGAGTGAGGTCACAAGCACGTACTCGGTTTTCTTAACTATCGGGTGGAGATCACCTAGCACCTACCCGTTCCTCATGAATTTGGGTAACGATCACCAAGCATTAACCCTCTCTAGTCACTATCGGTGATGGTCCAACAAGCATCAACCCACTTCTACTAAATGTTGGATGATATCACAAAGCATCAATCCACTTATCTAACAACTAACCGGGTGGTGGTCACAAAGCATCCACCCGTTTCTACTACTCATCGTGACGATCACAAAGCATCGACCCATCTCTAAGGGCTATCGGGTGGTGATCACAAAGCATCAACCCGATTCCCATAACTATCGGGTGATGATCACAAAGCATCAACCCAACTATACTACTCTTCTAATTCACTCTATTCTAACATTCTTCAAATCTCTCTACCCTTAAGGTAGTTGACCCACCAAGCTCTACTCATAGGGTAATTGCATGCACATTTCCTACACTTTCTTAGGTCACTTTTCAATGCACAATTAGTGCTATGGATGGTTCATCACTACAAATGCCCTATGAAAGCCAACATGCATGTTGCAAGAATTAAGGTTCATTACTCATACTCAAACCTCTATTAGGCATTTCATCAAACAACTCAAGTGCACTATAAAACTCTACATAGCAATGATTCTAAATCTTTCTCTAACCATCCATATGGAGAAAAACCCCTTCACAAACCTAAAACCTGTCAAAGAAAGCACTTCCAAAAGGGGATCCATACACCCCTTCAATTCCATCTCAAACTACCTTTCCAACCCAAACAACCATTTCTCATATTTGCAATTATTAACATTCACAAAGCATAGAAATCTCTATTTAAACTTCCATACATGGCATATCACATTATTCACATACATAGCTCATTTCTATCAAAACCCTAATCAAGAAAATTCTTAAATCTCAACTTGGGTTGGGATTTACTTACCTTGTTATGGAGAGACTTCACCAACTCTTCCTTTCACTTGTTTTGCTTGACTTTTTCTCTACTCTTAACCAAAAGAACAAAAACCCTCAAACTTCAATATGAACCAAAACTCACAAATCACACAACTTAAGTAGGAATCCTTACCTTAGGAAGCCTTAGGTTGCTTTTCTACCCCAAATCACTTCAAAAACCCCTTGGAATACCTTGATCAAAAGAAAAGAGAAGTTGAGAGGAGCAAAGATAGGGAGTTGCGTTTTTGGAGAAGAAGAATGAGGGGTTTTCCAATTCTAATTCCTTTTAATGAAATATATACACACTCATTCCCATTTTGCCCTTATTCTTCTTTGGGAATTCCATCTATATCCTTTGATTCATTACAAACTCACCCCCTTAACAACATATTCTCCATGAAAATTCCTTACAATTAACTCCCCACTTTTCCTGCTAATTAAGGGTAGAATGGTCAAATTGCCCTTAGGGAAGAAAATATCTAAAACTTAACCAACATTTTAATCGGCCTGTCGTCGCGGCGAAGAAACTTCTGTCGCCGCGGCTAAACTGTCCAGCAGCTTCCCCGTGGCTTCAACGCCTCTTCGCCGCGGCGAAGATTCTTCTTCGCCCCGGCGAAGACTGAAACACTAAACTTCTTCTATTTTCAACGAATTTCAGGGCAAACATTCAACATAACATTCAATCAAACAAAATTACCAAAACCAACTCAAATAAGAGCGAAAGAAGAAGCAACAAATACGTACCTCAAGTGGGGCGTTACAAATCCTAGTCTTATCATGGACTTATGCAATTCATCATTAGCAACCACAATAAAAACACAAACGTAACTGAAACGAAAATAATTTTTTTTTCAAATTTTTCCTACCCCCAAACTAAAGATGACATTGTCCCCAATGTCACATTATGCACAAATTAGGAATAGAAAACAAAATAGAAAAAGGTGCGAGATAGTTCCCTGATTAATCCGTGAAGCTGAAGTTTCGCTCAACAGTGTGCACACCCGGTCCTCAGCTTTTTCATCACCCAAATTCTGTAAAAACAATGGAAAACTGTGGTGTCCACTATGTTAGAAAAATCCACTGACTAATATGAAAGTATTACAACCCTAATCTCGTCTTTACATTAACTAGAAATTAAAACAAGAATGAAACAACTAACACAATCCCAAACAAAAATATCAACTGAGTTCAATGTTCAAAATAAAAGAAAAACAGAAACAACTAAAACAAATACAAATAACGAAAACTAAAACAGGTGCTCAGGTGCTCATTCTTCGCCTCCTTCTCTTCCTCAACGTCATCCTTTTCTGAATCGAAGCCCATCCACTCATCTGAATCCCAGTCTTCCCACTAGTTTTCTGAAGTATCAATCTCGAAGTTGTTACAACAGCTCAGTTGTAGCCTGGTCTACTCTGCCAGTCACCCGTGACGTCGCTCCATCCGTTTCATCTGACCCATCATTTCTCTCATTGGGACTGTTGAATCGGATGCGGTGGTAGCTGCTGTTGTTCTCCTTCTCTTGGTGCCTAATCTGGTCCCTTTTCTGGTTGAGGGGCAAGATGTTTGTGGAAGTAGGTTGTGTCGAGGACTGGGGCAGCATGGATCAGTGGCTCATCATTTCGTACCTCAATTCCTGCTTGAGTGCACAACTCTATAATGAGATGTGGGAACGGAAAACTACCTTGCCTTGGTTTGCCTACATGCTGAATGTTGTTCAAGATAATTTGTCCCACTTCCATTCTCTTTTCTGTGGCAATAGAATACAACAAAAGTGCCTTCTTATACGTCACTGTACTGTAGTGCGTTTTTGGCATCATCCTCGCACTGATAAAATACTACCACAACCGAGCCATCGGTGTCAAATTAGTTCCCTTAATGCTTTTCTTGCCCTTTTTTGAAACTTCCCAAGTGGTTTCTGGTTTTGTAATGACCGGAAGAATAATATCATCCTTAAACTTTGTCTTCCTAAAATCTGCATACTCATCCTGGTCAATGTGAGGTAAGCCATAGAAATCATTGATGACCTTTGCCATAAATACCACATCAGTACCCCTCACAAAAACAACCCCCTCATCACATTCAGGGAGGTTGGCATAAAACTCTCTCACCAATGGTTCCACAGCCGCATGTGCAGGTTCACTCATAAAGTCCTCCAAACTTCTCCCTAGACTCCACTCATCAGCCTAGTTTGCAGTCAGTGCACGCTCAGGGATAAATCCCTTGTCTTTCCTTTTGGCTGTTGCCTCATAGTTTTTCCGAGCCTTTTCATTTACAAACCGGTCATCTACTTTTTTTCCTTTTCCCTTGCCCTTAGATGGTACCTTGACTTTCAGCGGCATTTTCTCCAAAACTACACTTCAACTCAACAATGCAACCCAAAAATTCAAACCTAAGTGTCCTACGACAACCAATTCAATCCTGCAAAAATTGAGAACACTTCCAAAAATTCGCACTTAGCCCCCAAACTATGATTTTTCCAAATTCAACCAAACACTCCAAAATTCCACACTCCTCAATATCACATAATGCACAATCAACCCTTCCTCAAACAAAATCAACACTCACAAGCACAAAAATTTCACAACTCAACCAACAATCAACATTTTCAGATCTTCAAATCAAAACTCGAAATTTTTGAGATAAAATGCTTAGAGAACATGAAATCTTACCCAAACTAAGGAGTATTCGCCACCAATTAAGCCAAAATCAGCCTAGATTGCAAAACCCCCAATTTCTTGAACTAAAATTTTCGTGAATTTTTCACAAAAATTGTTGTTGAAATGAGTTGGTTTGGTGTTTAGGAGGGTTAAAGAGTGAGAAAATTTGCTTGGAAGTCACCGGGATAGCTCTGGATTGAATGTTGGAAAATTTTTCTTTGAATTGCGCTTGAGAGGTTTGCAAAAAAATGAAGTGTCGCGTTGAATTTATACACAGCGGTTTTCATCATGGCAAAGTTCTTCATTCAACCCTAATTTCAACCCAAGTTTTGCCGCGGTGAAACTTTACCGAGAGTACAGCGTTGCGGCGACGAACAATCTTTGCCGCGGCCAAGTTCCCTTAGTCAATTTTGCCCATATTTCTCTCACCGCGGTGAAACATTACCGAGAGAATGGTGCCGCGGCTGATAATCCGTGGATTATATAGTTTTCATGAGTCTTTTTATTCAGATTTCAGGTACTTTGTGGTGCATTTTGACCTGAATTGTTGTTTAATTCTTTACATTTTGTGTTTCAGGTTAAAATGGACATTTTGATCAAATAAGGGCAAAATTGGAAGTTTTTGACTCAAAAGTTAGCGGATCTCAGAAGTTAAGAGAGTTCGGAAATAGGATAAAGCACGATGAGGCTTGTTTAAAAGGGAGAGCACCGAGAATCGAAGAAGAAAGCAAAGAAGCAAGCAGAGTAGCAGTTCTGTAATTTTAGAACCTTTCAAGTTGCTTCGCCCCGGCGAAGATTTGTTCTTCGTCGTAGTGAAGTACGGCAGAAAAGAACAAGTCTGAGGCTTTCTTCGCCGCGGCGACAGTCGTGATTTTCAGTTTTGTAAAACGCACAGTTTTACGTTGTGCGTATTAAATCGTTGCCACATGGATTGAGTTTGTGCTCAATGACATTTGTCTCCTGTCATTGGTCCAATAACTGAATACAAACATCGAGGATATCTGAGGTTGACATTATTTAGTAGCTTGATGCGTGTTTACTACAACATGCATAGTAGCAAGTGCACTAGTCGCACAAGTAATAAAGTAATGAGAGTATTGTTCCCACGAGGTGGTTGCTAAGCACAAGTTTTTCTACTGTTTTCAAGTTGGAGCAATCAGTTGTTTGGATTGAAGGAGAAAAAATTAAACTAAACTAAAACAAAATTTCTAAATATCAAAACTAAATTATGAAAGCAAGATCAAAAACAAGGTAATACAGTTTAAATAAACGGTGGATTTTGATTTCATTCGTCAATGGATTAACCCTACAATATGCTATGTCCATATTCACATGCATTGATTTAAATCGAATTCTCTAAATTGTAAACATACCTTCTCAGGCTATGTTTTCCTACTCTTCCCTATTAAACTTCCGCACCCAACAAATTGAAGATTAAAGTTCTAAGCTCTTACACCTAGAATCCTAGATTGATTTCATTGATTCTTAAATCTATCTCTAGCATTTAATACTACAATGGCGTTACCCAAGAAGCTTAACTGAATTATTTCTCAATCTCATCATGTTCACAATTAATAACATTAAAAACAGAATACCCCCACAATCATTGGAATAGCATATGAAATAATAAAAATCAATTGCTTAATCCACGAGAATCGAACTACATCAAAACCCTAACCCAAAATGGTTAGTTCATAGCTAAATCAACAACACAAACAAAAGAAACGAAAAACCCAATGTTCAACATAATAAATAAGAGAAAGGACAGAGATCTCCCTAAATGACGAATCCACTAGTTTTAATCTCGAATGTTCACCCTTTTCAATCAAGTTTCGCCCATTTAACCTAAGAAAATAAATCCTCCTCTTTACTAAAAACGAACGACCTCCAACAAAAAGCCTAAGTTTTGCTTTTATACCTCGCCCAAAAACCTAGGAAAATGCCTAAAAATGAACTGTACATTTTGGAATTCCCAGACTTCGCCGCGGTGAAGAAGGATTCTCGCGCCGCGCCAAAGTGAAATAAAACTCTCGTGCGTAACTCTCTTCGCCACGGAAGAACAAGCTTCACCACGGTGAACCATCATGTGGAATTCTGAATTTACAAATTGCCCTCTATTTGTTTCTTTGCTTGAATCTTCGATCTTCGAGGCTCCTTCATGGAAACAAGCTTCATAGCTCCATTCTGCTTCAGAACTTTCCCAACTCTGAGATCCGCTCACTACTGAGTCCAAAACCCAATTCACTCATTATTTGCATAAAATGTCCTTTCAGCCTGAACACAAAATATAAAGAATTAAGTAGCAATTCAGGTCAAAATGAAGTAGAAGTATCTGAATCCAACAAAAGTCTAATAAAAGCAGTATACCACGGATATCAAATACCCCAAACTAAGACATGCTCGTCCCGAGCATAAGTACAAAACTCATAGAAAGAAAGCAGTAAACAAACAAAAACACAAAACATAACACACCAAACTAAAAAAATGAACAAAAAAAAAAAAAAAAAAAAATCAACCAAACTCAACAAGAATTGCCTAGAAATTTCACAAGTCTCAAAGTTTGTTGAACAATTATTATCAGAAAATGTTCAACATCTCCAGAAGTTATAAGCTACATCGACGTCTTCCTCTATCGGTCCACCGAGTAGGTGATCCCCTCTCACCACGTTCCAACTTCCCGGATTATTTTATGCGAAATGAAAAGTTTATCAAATGTTGGCAGACTCCATAAGCCTAAATCGAACTACTCTCCACTAATGTAGACTAGACATTGCTAAGAATCAATAGGTCTTTACAAGTTTGTAACGTTAGGCTCGGGTAGTGGGTTCCAAGAAGGATAGGATAAACAAAGTAAGAAACTCGGTTTTCCTCATCAAACACTAAAAGTCACATCAATCTCCACTTCTTCTCAACCACCAATCAAAGTGTCAACCATTTTATAACCCTCAAACTTAATATTTCTTATTTCTTATTTCTGATTTGGAATTGAACCAAGATTTTTTTTTTTTTTTTTTTGAAAATAATAAAATTCATCGAATTAACACCTTCTCTATTCTTATTGCCCTTCTTATACCCCCAAACTGTTCTTAGTGATTCGCACAACACTCTTCACTTTCTTTGTGTTTGCATTAGGCCCAAATCTCCTAAGGGTACATAAAGTGTTTATGGTAATTGGATCGGACAATTTTAGGTTTGCAAAGAATAACAACAATGATAATCTCACAAGGCTTAAATGGTGACTAGAGACAAATTCATTCATGGGTCGGCTAGAAAGGCTCAAACGTTCTGAAAAATGCCTAAATCATTTCCTCAACAATGTCTATTCCTAAGATTTTGCCTCAAGCACTTCTCTACTAGGTCTAGAATCCACCACATATCAAACTTTACCTACCACATAAAAAGAATCTAAGCATGCCGAATAAATGAAAATGGTGGTTGAACTACTCAACAGACCTCAATCAAAATTCGTCAATAAGCATAAACTTGAAGCATGCTTACATTTTTCAACAAAAAAATCCCACAATCCTGTAACAATTGCTGAAAACTAGTGCCATGCATGCATAATAACAATAGAAAATTGGCCCCCAAAGTTTCTTTTTCATTATAATTCATATGTCTTTTATACACAAAAAGTACGTTTTACAAAAATCATTTTAAAAGAAAAACAGGGAAACAGTTGTAGCTATTCTCTTCGCTTGCCGACGCCCCTCCGATTGCATCATCACCTAGCCTGCCTCACAAGGAAAATAACGGGGTGAGCACAAAATAATGCTCAGTAAGTAAAACCCTCTTACTGTCTGTCCCGTATGAACAACTCTTAATTCTTTCCTTATGCTATTTCTGATTCTATTTCTGTTTCTAATAACATCATGGCCTCATCTTACCGGAGGTACGGCCGGATGGCGTTCACACAGCACCATCTCACTCTCCTGGCTATCGGTGGAATTCACACAGTACCAACCCATTCTTAGTAACTACCGAGTGAGTCACAAGCACGTACTCGGTTTTCTTAACTATCGGGTGAGATCACCTAGCACCTACCCGTTCCTCATGATTTGGGTAACGATCACCAAGCATTAACCCGTCTCTAGTCACTATCGGTGATGGTCACAAGCATCAACCCACTTCTACTAAATGTTGGATGATATCACAAAGCATCAATCCACTTATCTAACAACTAACCGGGTGGTGGTCACAAAGCATCCACCCGTTTCTACTACTCATCGTGACGATCACAAAGCATCGACCCATCTCTAAGGGCTATTCGGGTGGTGATCACAAAGCCAACCCGATTCCCATAACTATCGGTGATGACACAAAGCATCAACCCAACTATACTACTCTTCTAATTCACTCTATTCTAACATTCTTCAAATCTCTCTACCCTTAAGGTAGTTGTACCCACCAAGCCTCTACTCATAGGGTAATTGCATGCACAATTTCCTACACTTTCTTAGGTCACTTTTCAATGCACAATTAGTGCCTATGGATGGTTCATCACTACAAATGCCCTTATGAAAGCCAACATGCATGTTGCAAGAATTAAGGTTCATTACTCATACTCAAACCTCTATTAGGCATTTCATCAAACAACTCAAGTGCACTATAAAACTCTACTAGCAATGATTCTAAATCTTTCTCTAACCATCCATATGGAGAAAAACCCCTTCACAAACCTAAAACCTGTCAAAGAAAGCACTTCCAAAAGGGGATCCATACACCCCTTCAATTCCATCTCAAACTACCTTTCCAACCCAACAACCATTTCTCATATTTGCAATGTATTAACATTCACAAAGCATAGAAATCTCTATTTAAACTTCCATACATGGCATATCACATGTATATCACATACATAGCTCATTTCTATCAAAACCCTAATCAAGAAAATTCTTAAATCTCAACTTGGGTTGATTTACTTACCTTGTTATGGAGAGACTTCACCAACTCTTCCTTTCACTTGTTTGCTTGACTTTTCTCTACTCTTAACCAAAAGAACAAAAACCCTCAAACTTCATATGAACCAAAACTCACAAATCACACAACTTAAGTAGGATCCTTACCTTAGGAAGCCTTAGGTTGCTTTTCTACCCCAAATCACTTCAAAAACCCCTTGGAATACTTGTCAAAAGAAAAAGAAGTTGAGAGGAGCAAAGATAGGGAGTTGCGTTTTTGGGAGAAGAATGAGGGGTTTTTCAATTCTAATTCCTTTTAATGAAATATATACACACCTTCCCATTTTGCCCTTATTCTTCTTGGGAATTCCATCTATATCCTTTGATTCATTACAAACTCACCCCCTTAACAACATATTCTCCATGAAAACCTTACAATTAACTCCCCACTTTTCCTGCTAATTAAGGGTAGAATGGTCAAATTGCCCTTAGGGAAGAAATATCTAAAACTTAACCAACATTTTATCCCTGTCGTCGCGGCGAAGAAACTTCTGTCGCCGCGGCTAAACTGTCCAGCAGCTTCCCCTGGCTTCAACGCCTCTTCGCCGCGCGAAGATTCTTCTTCGCCCCGGCGAAGACTGAACACTAAACTTCTTCTATTTTCAACGATTTCAGGGCAACATTCAACATAACATTCAATCAAACAAAATTACCAAAACCAACTCAAATAAGAGCGAAAGAAGAAGCACAATACGTACCTCAAGTGGGGCGTTACAAATCCTAGTCTTATCATGGACTTATGCAATTCATCATTAGCAACCACAATAAAACACAAACGTAACTGAAACGAAAATAATTTTTTTTCAAATTTTTCCTACCCCCAACTAAAGATGACATTGTCCCCAATGTCACATTATGCACAAATTAGGAATAGAAAACAAATAGAAAAAGGCGGATAGTTCCCTGATTAATCCGTGAAGCTGAAGTTTCGCTCAACAGTGTGCACACCCGGTCCTCAGCTTTTTCATCACCCAAATTCTGTAAAAACAATGGAAACTTGGTGTCCACTATGTTTAGAAACATCCATCAGTTGTAAGATTCTGATGGTGGATGTTGACGGAGACCAAGTTTCGTTATATTAATTGATTTCGATTTAAATTGTTTTTGTTAGAATGGTTATTAATCTTGGTTGCCTACGACAGCACACCAGATGCTAATCTCAAAAACAGATAAAGATGATTTTCATTTGCAATTCGGGTTTATATTTTGTCTCAATAAAGCTGCAGTGAGCTGGAAGAGCTCGAAACTAAATACTGTAGCAGATCCTACTAATGATGCTAAGTATATCGCATTGTTTAATGCAGCCGTATAGGCGGTTTGGATCAAGAAGTTCATTACTGAACTTGATGTGGTTCCAAGCATTGGCGATCCAATAAAGTTTTGCTACAATAATAATGGAGCCATTATTATGGTTAAGGAATCACAGTCTCACCAGTAATCCAAACACTTACTTAGTTGATTCAATCTGATCTAAGTAGTCAATCAGAAAGAGAATGTGTAGATTTGCAGAACACTTACTAACCCACTGTTGAAATTTATGTTGGAGTAGAAGCATGATGGGCACTTGGGTCATTCGATGTTAAATACATGAATGATTGCCTATAGTGCAAATGGGAGATTGTTGGAGTAGGTGCTCCAGAGCCAACCAATTATTGTGGAATTGACTCTTCATAATAATGTTTATTAATCAATAAAATGCCTTATCCACTATATCACATAAATCATACTATATATATTGATATATGTTCTTATGATGGTAGAACCGTGACGAGGGTATCAAGTGTTTCAAACCTTGATAGTGAGAACCCTATCATCACATATGGTGGCCATTCTAGAAACATCCATAGCCCCAGTATTATTCTGACCAAGGACACAGATAATATGGTGAGGCTGTCATAGTGTTGAACGACCCTATCGAAAGGCAGTGACTGATCTCACTTGTCAAGGTTGTTTGCCAATAACCTGGTGCAACGCATGTGTGCTTTCTAGAGGCAAGTTCACTGGACAGACCCATTAGAGGATTCGAAATGGATGGTAACCCTAGTGTCTATGTAATAAATCCTCTAACGGATGGTGGTGCATGTAATCCTTAGACTTGAGATCACTGGAGCGCCTTATGCACTAATTGGTGTAGTTTGACACTAGCCCAACGTAGTTCTATTCAACGCTATCAATACGATAGTGATTGGCTACATTGAGAAGTGTATCGAGACTATGGTGGATCGACAAAGGATTCATCACTCCTGGGTACGGGAGAGGTTACTCACTAGGTAATTCAATAAATGACAATGACCACTAAATCAGTTGCCACATGGATAGTTGTTGCTCAATGCAATTTGATACCCTGTCATTGGTCCAATAACTGAATACAAAACATGTCGAGGATATCTGAGGTTGACATTATTTATGTAGCTTGATGCGTGTTTACTACAACATGCATATAGCAAGTGCACTAGTCGCACAAGTATAAAGTAATGAGTGAGTATTGTTCCCACGAGGATTGGTTGCTAAGCACTAAGTTTTTCTACTGTTTTCAAGTTGGAGCAATCAATTTGTTTGGATTGAAGGAGAAAAATTAACTAAAAACTAAAACAAAATTTCTAATATTCAAAACTAATTGAAAGCAGATCAAAAACAAGGTAATATCAGTTTAAAATACGGGTAGATTTTGATTTCATTCGACTAATGGTTAACCCTACAGATTATGCTATGTCCATATTCACATGCATTGATTTTAAATCGAATTCTCTAAATTGTAAACATACCTTCTCAGGCTATGTTTTCCTACTCTTCCCTATTAACCTTCCGCACCCACAAATTGAAGATAAAAGTTCTAAGCTCTTAAGCACCTGAATCCTAGATTGATTTCATTGATTCTTAAATTATCTCTACATTTATACTACAATGGCGATTACCCAAGAGCTTAACATGAATTATTTCTCAATCTCATCATGTTCATCATTAATAACATTAAAAACAGATAACCCCCACAATCTGGAATAGCATATGAATAATAAAAATCAATTGCTTAATCCACGAAATCCGAACTACATCAAAACCCTAACCCAAAATGGTTTATTTCATAGCTAAATCAAAACACACAAACAAAAGAAACGAAAAACCCAATGTTCAACATAATGAAAAAAGAGAAAGGACAAGAGATCTCCCTAAATGACGAATCCCAGTTTTAATCTCGAATGTTCACCCTTTTCAATCAAAGTTCCGCCCAAGTTTAACCTAAGAAAATGAAAATAGCTCCTCTTTACTAAAAACGAACGACCTCCAACAAAAATGCCTAAGTTTTGCTTTTATACCTCGCCCAAAAACCTAGGAAAATGCCTAAAAATGAAACTGTACATTTGGAATTCCCAGACTTCGCCGCGGTGAAGAAGGATTCTCGCCCGCGCACAAGTGAAATAAAACTCTCGTGCGTAACTCTCTTCGCCACGGCGAGAAACAGCTTCACCACGGTGAACCATCATGTGGTATTCGGAATTTACAAAATTGCCCCTATTTGTTTCTTTGCTTGAATCTTCGATCTTCGAGGCTCTCCTCATGGAAACAAGCTTCATAGTGCTCCATTCTGCTTCAGAACTTTCAACTTCTGAGATCCGCTCACCTGAGTCCAAAAACTCCAATTCACTCATTATTTCATAAAATGTCCATTTCACCTGAAACACAAAATAAAAGATTAAGTAGCAATTCAGGTCAAAATGAAGTAAGAATATCTGAATCCAACTAAAAAGTCTAATAAAAGCGTATAATCCACGGATATCAAATACCCCAAACAAGACATGCTCGCCCCGAGCATAAGTACAAAACTCATAGAAAGAAAGCAGTAACAACAAAAACAAAACATAACACAACCAAACTAAAAAAATGAACAAAAAAAAAAAAAAAAAAATCAAACTCAAACTCAACAAGAATGCCTAGAAATTTCACAAGTCTCAAAGGTTGTTGAACAATTATTATCAGAAATGTTCACACTCCAAGAAGTTATAAGCTACATCGACTTCTTCCTCTATCGGTCCACCGAGTAGGTGATCCCCACTTCAATCCACGTTCCAACTTCCCGGATTATTTTATGCAGAAATGAAAAGTTTATCAAATGGTGGCAAGACTCCATAAGCCTAAATATCGAACTACTCCCACTAATGTAGACTAGACATTGCAGAATCAATAGGTCTTTACAAGTTTTTAACGTTAGGCTCGGTAGTGGGTTCCGAAAAGGATAGGATAAACAAAGTAAGAGAACTCGTTTTCCTCATGCAAACACTAAAAGTCACATCAATCTCCACTTCTCTCAACCACCATCAAAGTGTCAACCATTTAATAACCCTCAAACTTAATATTTCTTATTTCTTATTCTGATTTGGAATTGAACCAAGATTTTTTTTTTTTTTTTTTTGGAAAATAATAAATTCATTCGAATTAACTACCTCTCTTATTCTTATTGCCCTTCTTATACCCCCCCAAACTGTTCTTTATTGATTCGCCAACTCTTCACTTTCTTGTGTTTTGCATTAGGCCCAAAATTCTCCTAAGGGTACGATAAGTGTTTATGGTAATTGGATCGACAATTTAGGTTTGCAAAGAAATAAAGCAATGATAATCTCACAAGGCTTAAATGGTGACTAGAACAAATTCATTCATGGGTCGGCTAGAAAGGCTCAAACGTTCTGAAAAATGCCTAAATCATTTCCTCAACATGTCTATTCCTAAGATTTGCCTCAAGCCTTCTCTACTAGGTTCTAGAATCCACCAACTTATCAAACTTTACCTAACACCATAAAAAATCTAAGCATGCCGAAATATGAAAATGTGTGTTGAACTACTCAACAGACCTCAATCAAATTCTCAATAAGCATAAACTTGAAGCATCTTAACATTTTTCACACAAAAATCCCACAATCCTGTAACAATTGCTGAAAACTATGCCATGCATGCTAATAACAATAAAAATTGGGCCCCAAATTTTCTTTTCATTATAATTCATATGTCTTTATACACAAAAAGTACTGTTTACAAAAATTCTTTAAAAGACAAACAGGGAAACAGTTGTAGCTATTCTCTTCGCTTGCCGACGCCCCTCCGATTGCATCATCACCTAGATCCTGCATCCACAAAGGAAATAACGGGGTGAGCACAAAATAATGCTCAGTAAGTAAAACCCTCTATCTGTCGTCCCCGTATGTACAACTCTTAATTCTTTCCATGCTATTTCGATCTATTCTGTTCTAATAACATCATGGCCTCATCTTACCGGAGGTACGGCCGGATGGCGTTCACACAGCACCATCTCACCTCCATGGCTATCGGGTGGAATTCACACAGTACCAACCCATTCTTAGTACACCGAGTGAGGATCAAAAGCACGTACTCGTTTTTCTTAACTATCGGGTGGAGATCACCTAGCACCTACCGTTCCCATGAATTTTGGGTACGATCACCAAGCATTAACCCGTCTCTAGTCACTATCGGGTGATGGTCACAAGCATCAACCCACTTCTACTAATGTGATGATATCACAAAGCATCAATCCACTTATCTAACAACTAACCGGTGGTGGTCACAAAGCATCCACCCGTTTCTTACTACTCTCGGTGACGATCACAAAGCATCGACCCATCTCTAAGGGCTATTCGGTGGGTGATCACAAAGCATCAACCCGATTCCCATAACTATCGGGTGATGATCACAAAGCATCAACCCAACTATACTACTCTTCTAATTCACTCTATTCTCATTTCTTCAAATTCTCTCTACCCTTAAGGTAGTTGTACCCACCAGCTCTCTACTCATAGGGTAATTGCATGCACAATTTTCCTACTTTCTTAGGTCACTTTTCAATGCACAATTATGCCTATGGTGTTCATCACTACCAATGCACTTGAATGCCAACATGCATGTTGCAAGAATTAAGGTTCATTACTCATACTCAAACCTCATTAGGCATTTCATCAAACACTCAAGTGCACTATAAACTCTACTATAGCAATGATTCTAAATCTTTCTCTAACCATCCATAATGGAAAAAACCCCTTCACATAACCATAAAACCTGTCAAAGAAAGCACTTCCAAAAAGGGGATCCATAACCCCCCAATTCTCTCCACTACCTTTCCAACCCAACAACTCATTTCTCATATTTGCAAGGTATTACTTCACAAAGCATAGAATCTCTATTTAAACTTCCATACATGGCATATCACATTGATATCACATACATAGCTCATTTCTATCAAACCCTAATCAAGAAAATTCTTAAATCTCAACTTGGGTTGGGATTTACTTACCTTGTTATGGGAGACTTCACCAACTCTTCCTTTCATTGTTTTGCTTGACTTTTTCTCTACTCTAACCAAAAAGAACAAAAACCCTCAAACTTCATATGAACCAAAACTCACAAATCCCAACACTTAAGTAGAATCCTTACCTTAGGAAGCTTTGTTGCTTTTCTACCCCAAATCACTTCAAAAACCCCTTGGAATACTTGATCAAAGAAAAGGAAGTTGAGAGGAGCAAAGATGGAGTTGCGTTTTTGGAGAAGAAGAGAGGGGTTTTCCAATTCTAATTCCTTTTAATGAAATATATACACACTCATTCCCATTTTGCCCTTATTCTTCTTTGGGAATTCCATCTATATCCTTGATTCATTACAAACTCACCCCCTTAACAACATATTCTCCATGAAAATTCCTTACAATTAACTCCCCACTTTTCCTGCTAATTAAGGGTAGAATGGTCAATTGCCCTTAGGGAAGAAAATATCTAAAACTTAACCACATTTTAATCGGCCTGTCGTCGCGGCGAAGAAACTTCTGTCGCCGCGGCTAAACTGTCCAGCAGCTTCCCCGTGGCTTCAACGCCTCTTCGCCGCGGCGAAGATTCTCTTCGCCCCGGCGAAGACTGAAACACTAAACTTCTTCTATTTTCAACGAATTTCGGGCAAACATTCAACATAACATTCAATCAAACAAAATTACCAAAACCAACTCAATAAGAGCGAAAGAAGAAGCCACAATACTTACCTCAATGGGGCGTTACAAATCCTAGTCTTATCATGGACTTATGCAATTCATCATTAGCAACCACAATAAAACACAAACGTAACTGAAACGAAAATAATTTTTTTTTCAAATTTTTCCTACCCCCAAACAAAGATGACATTGTCCCCAATGTCACATTATGCACAAATTAGGAATAAAAAACAAATAGAAAAAGGTGCGAGATAGTTCCCTGATTAATCCGTGAAGCTGAAGTTTCGCTCAACAGTGTGCACACCCGGTCCTCAGCTTTTTCATCACCCAAATTCTGTAAAACAATGGAAAACTGTGGTGTCCACTAGGTTAGAAAATCCACTGACTAATATGAAAGTATTACAACCCTAATCTCGTTTTTACATTAACTAGAAATTAAAACAAGAATGAAACAACTAACACAATCCCAAACAAAATCAACTGAGTTCAATGTTCAAAATAAAAGAAACAGAAACAACTAAAACAAATACAAATAACGAAAACTAAACAGGTGCTCAGGTGCTCATTCTTCGCCTCCTTCTCTTCCTCAACGTCATCCTTTTCTGAATCGAAGCCCATCCACCCATCTGAATCCAGTCTTCCCACTATTTTCTGAAGTATCAATCTCGAAGTTGTTACAACAGCTCAGTTTGTCCCTGGTCTACTCGGCCATCACCCGTGACTTCGCTCCACCGTTTCATCTGACCCCATCTTTCTCATTGGGACTGTTGAATCGGATGCGGTGGTAGCTGCTGTTGTTCTCCTTCTCTTGGTGCCTAATCTGGTCCCTTTTCTGGTTGGGGGCAAGATGTTTGGGAGTAGGTTGTGTCGAGGACTGGGGCAGCATGGATCATGTGCTCATCATTTCGTACCTCAATTCCTGCTTGAGTGCACAACTCTATAATGAGATGTGGGAACGAAAACTACCTTGCCTTGTTGGCCTACATGCTGAATGTTGTTCAAGATAATTTGTCCCACTTCCATTCTCTTTTCTGTGGCAATAGAATCAACAAAAGTGCCTTCTTATACTTCACTGTACTGTAGTGCGTTTTTGGCATCATCCTCGCACTGATAATACTACCACAACCGAGCCATCGGTGTCAAATTAGTTTCCTTAATGCTTTTCTTGCCCTTTTTTGAAACTTCCCAAGTGGTTTCTGTTTTGTAATGACCGGAAGAATAATATCATCCTTAACTTTGTCTTCCTAAAATCTGCATACTCATCCTGGTCAAGGTGAGGTAAGCCATAGAAATCATTGATGACCTTTGCCATAAATACCACATCAGTACCCTCACAAAAACAACCCCCTCATCACATTCAGGGAGGTTGGCATAAAACTCTCTCACCATGGTTCCACAGCCGCAGTGCAGGTTCATCATAAAGTCCTCCAAACTTCTCCCTAGACTCCACTCATCAGCCTAGTTTGCAGTCAGTGCACGCTCAGGGATAAATCCCTTGTCTTTCCTTTTGGCGTGTTGCCTCATAGTTTTTCGAGCCTTTTCATTTACAACCGGTCATCTACTTTTTTTCCTTTTCCCTTGCCCTAGAGGTACCTTGACTTTCAGCGGCATTTTCCCAAAACTACACTTCAACTCAACAATGCAACCCAAAAATTCAAACCAAGTGTCCTACGCACCAATTCAATCCTGCAAAAATGAGAACACTTCCAAAAATTCGCACTTAGCCCCCAAACTATGATTTTTCCAAATTCAACCAAACACTCCAAAATTCCACACTCCTCAATATCACATAATGCACAATCAACCCTTCCTCAAACAAAATCAACACTCACAGCACAAAAATTTCACAACTCAACCAACAATCAACATTTCAGATCTTCAAATCAAAACTCGAAATTTTTGAGATAAAATGCTTAGAGAACATGAAATCTTACCCCAACTAAGGATATTCGCCCCAATTAAGCAAAATCAGCCTAGATTGCAAAACCCCCAATTTCTTGAACTAAAATTTCGTGAATTTTTCACAAAAATTGTTGTTGAAATGAGTTGGTTTGGTGTTTAGGAGGGTTAAAGAGTGAGAAAATTTGCTTGGAAGTCACCGGGATAGCTCTGGATTGAATGTTGGAAAATTTTTCTTTGAATTGCGCTTGAGAGGTTGCAAAAAAATGAGTTTCGCGTTGATTTATACACAGCGTTTTTCATCATGGCAAAGTTCTTCATTCAACCCTAATTTCAACCCAAGTTTTGCCGCGTGTGAAACTTTACCGAAGTACAGCGTTGCGGCGACGAACACTCTTTGCCGCCCAAGTTCCCTTAGTCAATTTTGCCCATATTTCTCTCACCGCGGTGAAACATTACCGAGAAATGGTCGCGGCTGATAATCCTGGATTATTAGT
Organism: Pistacia vera; assembly: GCF_008641045.1. Taxonomy (NCBI): domain Eukaryota; kingdom Viridiplantae; phylum Streptophyta; class Magnoliopsida; order Sapindales; family Anacardiaceae; genus Pistacia; species Pistacia vera. The sequence goes on from NW_022196634.1 coordinate 357,082, forward strand.
TTTCATGAGTCTTTTTATTCAGATTTCAGGTACTTTTGGGTGCATTTTGACCTGATTGTTGTTTATTCTTTACATTTTGTGTTTCAGGTTAAAATGGACATTTGTGTCAAATAAGGGCAAAATTGAAGTTTTTGACTCAAAAGTTAGCGGATCTCAGAAGTTAAGAGGTTCGGAAATAGGATAAAGCACGATGAGGCTTGTTTAAAAGGGAGAGCACACCGAGAATCGAAGAGAAAGCAAAGAACAAGCAGAGTCAGTTCTTATTTTAGAACCTTCAAGTTGCTTCGCCCCGGCGAAGATTTGTTCTTCGTCGTAGTGAAGTACGGCAGAAAAGAACAAGTCTGAGGCTTTCTTCGCCGCGGCGACAGTCGTGATTTTCAGTTTTGTAAACGCACAGTTTTACGTTGTGCGTATTTTCTGAGAAATTTAGGGCGAGTAAAAGAAAACTTAACCTCTTTGCCCAAGGGCGTGCAGGAAGTAGGGTTAGCAACTTTTACATTATTTTTGGATTAAACTTAGAGATTTTTTAGCAATTGAAAGAGGTGAAGATCTGAATTTGACCAGAGGATTCATCATTGGGGAGATTTCTTACCTCTCTCTACTTTTCATTATGTTAACTTGATTATTTTCGTTTTTCTTAATTGTAGTGTTAATTTAGCTATGAACTAACTCATTTTGGGTTAGGGTTTTGACTGTAATTCAGATTTCTAATGGGTTAATTATTATCACGTTATATTCATATGCACTGTGTTGATTGTTGTGTTTACTCTGATTTTTAATGCTTTACGTGAACATGATGAGATTGAGAAATGAATCATGTTAGGCTTCTTGGGTAATCACCATTATAGTATTGGATACGAGAGGTAGATTCAAGAATTAATGAAATCATTATAGGATTCTTATGCTTAATGAGTTTGGAATTGTTAACCTTCAATTTGTTGGGTGTGGAAGGTTAAAAAAGAAGAATAGGAAAACATAGCTTGAGAAGGTATGTTTAACACCTTCGTGAGTTCGGTTTACAATCAATGCATATGAATGTGAATGTAGTGTAATTTTTAGGTTTAACCCATAAAATCCGAATGAAGTCAAAACCCTACCCATTTTTACTTGAATTGTTTTTATGAAATTTTTATCTTGCAATCTTTAGTTAAATTTTAGTTTAATAGTTATTGTTCAGATTAGTTTTAATTAGCTCCCATCAATCCAAAGATTTCGATTGCTCTAACTTGATAACAGTAGAATACTTAGTGGTTAGCTAACAATCCTCGTGGGAACGATCTCTACTCATCATTATATTACTTGTGCGATTAGTATACTTGCTACATATTGCATGTTGTAGGAAACACGCACCAAGTTTTTGGCACCGTTGCCGGGGAATGTTTTAAGTTAACATTGAGTCTTTCTATAGTTAGCTAGATTGGAGTTTTAATTTTTATTTTATTTTTTAAAATTTTCAGTTGGTGTGATCTCACTTTCCTTCATTTCTGGTTTTGCAGTTTATGCGAAGAACGAGACGTCAACCAGTGATCCCTATTGACCTTGAGCTTTAGAGGACCATTAGACGACATAACAGAGAGAGAAGAGAAAAAGAGGATTTAGTTGTAAAAGCAGAAGAAATAGTTGTTGAAATGGCTGAACCAGAAAACAGGACACTGAGAGAATTTTCAGTTCCCACAGTGAATGGTAATGGGTCGAGCATTACTAGACCGACAGTGCAAGCAAACAACTTTGAGATCAAGCCGGTTATCATCCAGATGATCCAGCAGTCGGTTAGGTTCAATGGTGACTTGAAGGAAGATCCGAATCAGCACATTGCAAATTTCTTGGAAATTTGTGACACCTTCAAGTCAAATGGAGTGTTGGATGACGCTATTAGGCTGTGATTATTCCCATTCTCATTGGGAGATAAAGCCAAGGGGTGGTTAATGGCATTACCACCGGGAACTATAACAACTTGGGATGATCTAGCGCAGAAATTCCTTACCAAGTTCTTTCCGCTAGCTAAATCAGCAAAATTGAGAAATGATGTCACATCAGTTCTATAGGATGATTCCGAGTCATTGTATGAGGCTTGGGATAGATACAAGGAGTTAATGAGGAAATGCCCACACCATGGTTTACCAGTTTGGCTTCAAGTCCAAACGTTCTACAGTGGATTAATGAGTAATGTACAAACCATGGTAGATGTAGCTTCAGGAGGGGCTTTGCAGAATAAGACACCAGAAGAGGCCTATGAGTTGCTTGAGGTGCTGGCAAGCAACAACTATCAAAGACCAAATGAGAGAGCCACAACAAGGAAATCTTCGGGTCTTCATGAAGTTGATGCATTCACAGCCATCTCAACTCAACTCACGGCACTTCAGAAATAGTTGGGAACTATGTAGGTAAACTCTATTCAAGCACCTCAACTAATGTGTGATTTTTGTGCAGGGAATCATGTGAGCAGCGAGTGTCAAGTTGGGAACACATTGGTTCGTCATCTTCATCAACGGAGCAAGTGAACTACTTGGCGGGTAATCAGAGACAACCAAACAACCATACTCCAACACATACAACCCGGGGTGGAGAAATCATCCGAACCTAGCTTGGGGAAATCAGAACCAGTAAAATAACCAATGTAACCAGAGGAATGTTCCAAATAACCAACCAGGGGTGAATAACCAACCAGGAGATCCAAGAGTGACAAAGTTGGAAGATATGTTTGGGAAATTCATGCAGGAGACCACAAGATTTATGAGTGAGACGAGGACGAGTTTTAGAAATCAAGGGGTGTCAATTCGGAGTCTTGAGGTATAGGTGGGCCAATTGGCCGAGAAATTGAATGAGAGACCGCAGGGTTCCTTACCAAGTAATACAGTGACAACCCACATGAGCAAGCTAATGCCATCACTTTAAGAAGTCGGACAGTTTTGGAAGACATAGAGCGAAATACTAAGAAGGTTGAGCAACCCGGAAAGGAAGAGTCGGATGAAGAAATTGATGAAGAGATAGTTGTTGAAGAGAAACCAAGTGGTTTGGACGAAGAAGAAAAGAAACAGAATGAAAGGCAAAAGAAGAAGGAGAAATTGCCATTCCCCGAGATACCACCAGAGTTGGCACATCACACCCCACCTGTGCCTTTTCCTCAGAGATTGAAGAAAAAGAATCAGGATAAGCAATTTTCAAAGTTTATTGAAATTTTTAAAAAATTGCACATTAATATTCCTTTTGCAGATGCCGAGCTATGCAAAGTTCCTCAAGGAGATCTTATCGAACAAAAGGAAGCTAGATGATGAGGAAATGGTGATGCTAACAGAGGAGTGTAGTGCCATCCTCCAGAAGAAATTACCTCCAAAGCTCAAAGATCCAGGGAGTTTTACTATTCCTTGTATTATAGGAAATATTACATTTGATCGTGTTTTGTGTGATCTAGGAGCTAGTATTAATTTGATGCCCTTTTCTGTTTTCAGGAGATTGGGAATTGGTGAGGTGAAGCCAACGACCATGTCGTTGCAACTAACGGATAGATCAATACAACATCTGAGGGCGATAGTAGAGGATGTGTTGGTGAAGGTGGGGAAGATAATTTTTCCAGCAGATTTTGTGGTGTTGGACATGGAAGAGGATAAGGAAATTCCTCTGATTTTAGGCCGACCATTCTTGGCCACGGAGAGAGCACTAATTGATGTACAGGAAGGAAAGTTACTATTGCGAGTTCAAGATGAAATAGTGACTTTTAATGTCTTTGAGGCGATGAAGTTTCCCGCTGAAACGGATTCATGTTTTAGTGTAGATGTGGTGGACAAATTGGTTGAGGAATCCATGGAAGAAAACACCCCACAGTTACCTCTAGAAGTTTGTATAGCTAAATCAAAAACAATAGAGGTAGAAGAGTCAGAGAGGAATGATTGTGCTAGGATGTTAGAAGCACTTCAATCGATTGATGAGAGTCAGGATGTAGAATTTGAGGAGTTTGATTTTGACAAAGAGAATGAGAAGGAGAAAAATGAAGAACCTCTAAAGCTTGAATTGAAACCTTTACCTTCCAATCTCAAATATGCTTATCTAGGGGACTCAGAAACTTTTTCGGTGATTATTAGTTCAGATTTGAGTACATTAGAGGAAGAGCGGTTGATTAGGGTGTTGAGGGAACATAGGCTAGCAATTGGATGGACAATCTCGGACATTAGAGGTATCTGGCCATCATTTTGCATGCATAAGATACTCATGGAGGATGATTTTAAGCCTAGGGTACCACAACGGAGATTGAATCCTTCGATGAAGGAAGTAGTGAGAAAGGAGGTGGTAAAACTCTTAGATGCCGGGATCATTTATCCCATTTCTGATAGCCCATGGGTGAGCCCGGTACAAGTGGTTCCGAAGAAGGGAGGTATCACTATGGTGAAAAATAAGAGTAATAAGTTGATACCAACGAGGACGGTGACGGTGACGGGCTGGAAAGTATGCATCGATTACCATAAGTTCAATGAGGCGACAAAGAAGGATCACTTTCCATTATCTTTCATTGATCAGATGTTGGAGAGATTGGCAGGACATGCCTATTATTGTTTCCTAGATGGGTATTCAGGATATAATCAAATTGCCATCACTCTTGAGGATCAAGAGAAAACGACCTTCACTTGCCCCTATGGCACCTTTGCCTACCAAAGGATGCCTTTTGGATTATGCAATGCACCAGCAACATTTCAAAGATGCATGATGTCAATCTTTGGGGACATGGTGGAACGGTTTATAGAAGTCTTCATGGATGATTCTCAGTTTTTGGTTCATCATTCAAAAGCTGTCTAACTAATCTTTTTTTTGTTTTGCAGCGATGTAAGGAGACGAACTTGGTGCTTAATTAGGAGAAGTGTCACTTCATGGTCCAAGAGGGAATAGTGCTCGGGCATAAGATCTCCAAGGATGGAATTGAAGTTGATTGAGCAAAGACAGAGGTGATCGAGAAGCTGCCACCACCATCGAATGTCAAAGCTGTTCGAAGTTTCCTGGGGCATGCGGGGTTTTACAGACGTTTCATCAAGGATTTTTCTAAGATTTCTAAACCCCTTTGCAATTTATTAAATAAAGATGTTGTTTTTAAATTTAACAATGATTGCATGCATGCCTTTATAACTCTGAAAAGATTATTAGTATCTGCACCTATTATTGCAGTTCCCGATTGGGGACTACCCTTCGAATTGATGTGTGATGCTAGTGACTTTGCTTTAGGGGTAGTTTTAGGATAGAGGAAAAACAAAGTGTTGCATGTAATTCAGTATGCTAGTAAAACACTCGTTGATGCACAATTGAATTACACCACCACTGAAAAGGAATTGTTGGCTGTAGTTTTTGCTTTTGACAAGTTTCGTTCTTATTTGTTAGGTGCAAAGGTGATCGTCTACACGTACCATTTAGCACTCCAGCACCTATTGGTAAAACAAGAAGCAAAACCTCGGCTGATAAGATGGATATTACTACTATAGGAGTTCGAGTTGGAAATTCGAGATAAGAAGGGGTCGAAAAATTTGGTGGTTGATCACTTGTCGAGAATCGAGAGACCAATCAAGGGAATTGAGGAGGAGATGCCAATTACAGAAACATTCCCGGATGAGAAGTTGATGAGAGTGGAAGAAGCACCATGGTATGCGGATTTTGCAAACTATTTGTCGTCAAGGGTGCTCCCAAGTGGTATTACTTATCAACAAAAGAGAAACTTTTTCTCAGATTTGAAGTACTACTTTTGGGAAGAACCATTTCTATACAGACACTATACTGATCAAATGATACGGAGAAGTGTCCCGGAGGTAGAGATGGAGAGCATTCTAAGGCATTGTCATGAGAAGGAAGTAGGTGGCCATTTTGGGGGAGCTAGAACAGTAGCCAAGGTTTTACAATCGGGATTTTATTGGCCGACCCTCTTTAGGGATTCCTTCCGGATGATTCAAGAGTGCGACCAATGTCAACGGACGGGTAATATTTCAAAAAGAGATGAGATACCGTTGAACAACATCCTAGTGGTTGAACTCTTTGATGTGTGGGGGATAGATTTCATGGGTCCATTTCCAAGTTCTTTTGGGAACACGTTTATCTTGGTAGCGGTGGATTACGTGTCGAAGTGGGTTGAGGCAGTTGCATTGCCGACTAATGATGCTAGGGTAGTGATTAAGTTTGTAAGGAAGAATATTTTCTCAATGTTTGGGGTACCACGAGCAATCATTAGTGATGGAGGATCTTATTTTTGCAATAGGCAAATAGATGCACTGTTGAGCAAATATGGAGTGACACATAGAGTTGCAACACCGTACCATCCACAAACGAGCGGGGAAGTGGAACTGTCAAATAGAGAACTTAAGGGGATTCTAGAAAAGACAGTTAATGTATCTCGGAAAGATTGGTCATGGAAGCTGGATGATGCGCTGTGGGCATACCGAACCGCTTTCAAGACTCCGATCGGAATGTCTCCATTTAAAATGGTTTATGGGAAAGTGTGCCACTTGCCAGTTGAACTTGAGCATAAGGCATATTGGGCAGTCAAGCAGCTAAACATGGACTTAAAAGTTGCTGGAGAAGAAAGGATGCTGACTTTGAACGAACTCGATGAGTTTCGTCTCGAAGCATATGAAAATGCCCGGATCTATAAGGAGAGGACAAAAAGGTGGCATGACAAGCATATCCGGAGAAAGGAATTTGAAGTAGGGCAGAAGGTGTTGTTGTTCAACTCCAGAATTAGGCTTTTTCCCAGAAAACTTAAGTCTAGATGGTCCGGACCATTCACTATTAAGAGGATTTACGCATCCGGAGCAGTGGAAGTTACACATGAAGATAAAGGCACATTCATGGTTAATGGACAGAGATTGAAGCCATACATTGATGGGGTGATGAGTTGCAATTCCATCCCAATCCGGCTTGACATCCCAACTTAAGAGATTGAGAGATTCAAGCTATCGACTATAAACAAGCGCTTCTTGGGAGGCAACCCAAGTATCTTTAATTGTTTTGTTTTTCATTTCAGTTTTGTTTTGAATTTGTTTGATTTCATTTTGAGTTTGTATGAGTTTTAATGTGTGTGTTTTTGGGTGTTTTAGGTAAAGTTTTCATTAAATAAAATGAATCAAAAAGTCTTGGACTTCGCCGCGGCGAAGAATACTTCTTCGCTGGGGCGAAGAGACCTTGAAAAAACGTTGATAGATGCTGGACAATTTCGCCGAGGCGAAGAAAGAAAAAAAAAATTTGTGAAAATTTTCCTAAGGCATTTCACCGCGGCGAAGTAAGCCTTGTGCTCTCGGGAAGTTTTCACCCCGGCGAAGAAAATTTCTTCGCCGTGGCGAAACCTGGAAAATTTTTAGGGTTTATAAACGAAGAACGTCGCCGCAGCGAAGTTTCTTCTTCGTCGCGGCGACGAAGCTTTTCTATAAATACTCACTTTTTCTTCTTCATTCTTCACGCCGCCTTGCATTTTCACTTGAGAGAAAAATTTTCAAACTTCCATCTTTTGCTTCCCTAGTGTTTTTCCAACCAATTTCCTTACTCCATAACATTCCTAAACACCAAAACAACCCATTTCAACAACAATTTTCGCGAAAATTTTATGAAAATTTTTGGATCAAAAGTTTGCGGATTTTCTATCTGAGTTGTTTCAGGTTCAATTGGTGGCTAATACTCCTTCATTTTGGTAAGATCTCGAATACCCAAAGTTTTTTATTGCAAAATTTCAAGTTTTAGTTTATAGATCTGAAGATTGTTGTTACGATTGAATTGTGAAATTTGGGTAAGATTTTGAGCATTGATTGTGTTTGAAGAAGAGTAGTTGTGCATTAACTGAGTGTTAGGAGTGTGGGTTTTGAATTTTTGGAGTGTTTGTGTTAAATTGAAAATTTGAAGTTGGGGGGTGAATTGCGAATTTTTGGAAGTGTTGGTTTTTTTTTTTTTTTTTTTTTGATTGGGGTGTCCGAGTCAACTTATGTATACCTTAACTAATCTTTTTAGAACCCTGAAACTACCGGTTAGGTAGTGGCAGATCCAAAAAAATTTTTGTGTAGGATTGAAATGACTGCGCAAAACAACTAGGTCTGAATTATTGATTATTGGGTTTTCATTATAGATTAAGGTTAAATTGTGAACAATGGCCCCGAGAGTTAAACAACCATACATGGGCAAGGGTAAGAGTAAGGGTAAGAATATTGACAACCGATTTGTTAATGATGAAGCCCGCAAAAGGTATGAGGCGGTAATCCAAAGGAAGGATAAGGGTATTATCCCAGAGTGCGGTTTAACTGCTACTCAGGCCATTGATTGGAGTAGAGGGAGACGTTGGGACATGTTTATGAGAGCTCCTGAGCTAGCAGCTGTTGAGCCGCTAGTAAGGGAGTTCTATGCCAATCTCCCAGAGTGTAAGGAAGAGACTGTGTTTGTAAGAGGGGAGGATGTGCCATTTATGGACAGGGTGATCAATCAGTTTTACAACCTGCCTAACCTTGGTCAGGATGAATACATAAGGTTTAAGAGGTCAAAATTTGAGGACAGTATCATCCTTCCAGTTATTGCAAAACCAGGGGCAGAGTGGGAAGTGTCAAAGAAACAAAAGAAGACACTCAAGGGAAGGCAGTTGACACCGATGGCTCGGTTGTGGCAATATTTTGTCTGTGCGAAACTAATTCCGGAATCGTACTACAGCACCGTGACTCACGAGAAGACAGTTTTGCTCTACTCTATTGCCACAGGGAAGAGTATTGATGTGGGAGACATAATTTTCAACATCATCAAGCTATCATCCAAAACGGGGCGAACTAGTTACTGTTTCCCACATCTTATCACAACCTTATGCCTTACCGCCGGAGTCCAAGTTCAGGATGACGAGTGCCGAATTCATGCTGCCCCAATTCTAGATTCAGAGTATTACAGGAAGCACTTTGACCGTCAAGAAGCTGCGCAACCAAGAGTAGGGGCAAAAAGGCAGCGAACAGGCCTTACCACATCATCCAGCTCCACAGCTACCCAGAGAAAGATGATGCAGCAGATGATGGGTTTAATGAAATATATGAAAAGACGTCAGGATTGGGCGGTGGAGCAGACTCAGATGATGCATGAGCTGCTGAGGAACAGCTTTAAGGAGCTCAATGTTGACACTTTAGCATACCAATTGGCCGATTGGAACTCAGATGAGTACATGGACTCCGAGGAAGAAGAGGAAGAGGAGGAAGATGAGGAAACAGAGGAACAAGAAGACTGAGCTGGAGCACCTATTTTTATTTGTTTTGTTTTGTTTAATTGTTTTCATTTGGTTTGGTTGTTCATTCTAAACATTAAACTCATTTTTATTTTGGTTTTGGATTTTGTTTAGTTGTTTAGTTGTTGCTTTTAATTTGTAGTTGTTGAAAGGACGAGAATAGGTTGTAATATTTTCAAGTTAATTGTGAATTTGCGCTAACATAAGGGACACCACAGTGTCAATTGTTTTGATAGATTTGGGTGATGAAAAGTCCGAGACCGGGTGTTCATTGTGGAGCGACATTTCACGGATTAACCAGGGAGCATTTTCATACCTTTGTTGTTTTTATTATTCTCTATTCCTGATTAATGCATTAGGGAACATTTGGGACAATGTCCGGTTTAGTTTGGGGGTAGGGAAATAGAAAAAAAAACCTAATTTAAGGGGTATATTGGCTGGAAACCCGTGACTGCCTTAAAAACTGTCTAGCAGTACTTGGCGACTTCTGGTATAACAACGCCACATACACCTTAAACTGAAAAAAAAAATAATAATAATAATTTGTTGTAGTTATTTTTCTTTAGTTTGTTTGTTTTTGCCAATGATGAAGTGTATAATTCAATGATAAGAATAGGGGTGTTGAAATTTTATTGTTGAGAAATGTTAAGCATTGCTTCAAGTTTATCTTATTGACTGGATTTTGATTGAGGTCTGTCGAGTGGTTCAGCCACGATTTTCATTTATTTCGGCATGCTTAGATTCATTTTATATGATTAGGCGAAGTTTGATAATGTTGGTGGACTCTAGAACCTAGTAGAGAAGTGCTTGAGGCAAAATTCTAGGGTTAGACATGGTTGAGAAGATGATTTAGGCATTCTTTTGGGAACGTTTGAGCCTTTCTAGCCGACCCAAAATGAAATTGTCCCTAGTCACCCGTTTGAGCCGAATAAACCAGTATTGCTTTATTTCTTTTTGCAAACCGAAAATTGTCTGATCCTGTTACCCTAAACACTTTATCGTACCCTTAGGAGAATTCAGCCGTAGTGCAAACACAAAGAATGGAATAAGAGTTGTACGAATAAGCCAAACGAATAGTTTGGGGGTTGTGAGAAGGGCAATAAAAATAAAAAGAGGTAGTTCACCTCAATTCACGTTATATTCAAAAAAAAAAATTTATATTTGTTTTTAGCCGGGTTTAAAGGTATATCGGCTGGAAACCAGTAACTGCCTTAAAAACTGCATAGCAGTACTTGGCGACCTCAGGTTTAACAATGCCACGTACACCTTAAACCCATGCATTTGTGGTATCAAAAATAAGAAGGATACGAGTTTGAGGGTGGTAAATAAGTGGACACATTGATGGTTGGTTAAAAAGAAGTAGAGTTCGATTTGACTTGAGTGTTTGCATGAGAAAAACCGAGTTCTCCTACTTTGTTTTCCCTATCCTTTTCTTGGAACCTACTACCCGAGCCTAACATTACAAGCTTTTAAAGAACTTTTGATTCCCATCTGTGTTTAGTCCTCATTAGTGGAGAGTAGTTCGATATTCAGGCTTATGGAGTCTGCCACCATTTGATGAACTTTACATTTTTGCATAAAATAATCCGGGAAGTTGGGATATGGATTGAAGTGGGGATCACCTACTTGGTGGACCGATTGAGGAAGAAAGTCGATAATGCATATAACTTATTAGAGTGTTGAACATTTCCTTATAATAATTTTTCAACAACTTTTGAGACTTGTGCAATTTCTAGGCAATTTGTGTGTTGAATTTGAGTATTGAGTCTTGTTAGTTTTGTTCATTTTCCAGTTTTGCTCTGTGTGTTTGTGTTTTCGTCATTGTCTATGTTCTTGTTTTCGTTGGTTTTGTACTGTATGCTCGGGGACGAGCATATCTTTAGTTTGGGGGTATTTGATAATCCATGGATTATACAGTTTTCATGAGTCTTTTTATTCGGATTTCAGGTACTTTGTGGTGCATTTTGACCTGAATTGTTGTTTAATTCTTTACATTTTGTGTTTCAGGTTAAAATGGACATTTTGATTAAATAAGGGCAAAATTGAAAGTTTTCGACTCAGAAGTTAGCGGATCTCAGAAGTTAAGAGAGTTTGGAAACAAGATAAAGCACGATGAGGCTTGTTTGAAAGGGAGAGCACCGAGAATCGAAGAAGAAAGCAAAGAAGCAAGCAGAGTGGCAGTTCTGTAATTTTAGAACCTTTCAAGTTGCTTCGCCCTGGCGAAGATTTATTCTTCGTCGCAGCGAAGTACGGCAGAAAAGAACAAGTCTGAGGCTTTCTTCGCCGCGGCGACAGTCGTGATTTTCAGTTTTGTAAAACGCACAGTTTTACGTTGTGCGTATTTTTCTGAGAAATTTAGGGCGAGGTATAAAAGAAAAACTTAACCTCTTTGCCCAAGGGCGTGCAGGAAGTAGGGTTAGCAACTTTTACATTATTTTTGGATTAAACTTAGAGATTTTTTAGCAATTGAAAGAGGTGAAGATCTGAATTTGAACCAGAGGATTCATCAATTGGGGAGATTTCTTATCCTCTCTCTTACTTTTCATTATGTTGAACTTGATTATTTTCGTTTTTCTTAATTGTAGTGTTAATTTAGCTATGAACTAACTCATTTTGGGTTAGGGTTTTGACTGTAATTCGGATTTCTAATGGGTTAATTATTGATCACGTTATATTCATATGACTATGTGTTGATTGTGTGTTTACTCTGATTTTTAATGCTTTACGTGATGAACATGATGAGATTGAGAAATGAATCATGTTAGGCTTCTTGGGTAATCACCATTATAGTATTGGATACTAGAGATAGATTCAAGAATTAATGAAATCATTATAGGATTCTTATGCTTAATGAGTTTGGAATTGTTAACCTTCAATTTGTTGGGTGTGGAAGGTTAAAAAGGAAGAATAGGAAAACGTAGCTTGAGAAGGTATGTTTAACACCTTCGTGAGTTCGGTTTACAATCAATGCATATGAATGTGAATGTAGTGTTATTTTTAGGTTTAACCCATAAAATCCGAATGAAGTCAAAACCCTACCCGTTTTTACTTGAATTGTTTTTCTGAAATTTTTATCTTGCAATCTTTGGTTAAATTTTAGTTTAATAGTTATTGTTCAGATTAGTTTTAATTAGCTCCCATCAATCCAAAGATTTCGATTGCTCTAACTTGATAACAGTACAATACTTAGTGGTTAGCTAACAATCCTCGTGGGAACGATCTCTACTCATCATTATATTACTTGTGCGATTAGCATACTTGCTACATATTGCATGTTGTAGGAAACACGCACCAGCGGCGAAGAACAATTTTTGCCGCGGCGAGGTCTGGAACCTTTCGCCTTCCAAGATGTTCAAAAATTTCTTCGCAGCGGCGAAAACTAGAACATTCCGTTTTCCACCTTGATTCGCAATTTCACCTGAAACGTCCAAAAACACACCAATTAAACTTCATAAGCAAAATCAAACAAAAACTAAACAACTACAAAAAAAAATCAACAAGGATAAATAAATGAAAACACTTGGGTTGCCTCCCAAAGAGCGCTTGTTTATAGTCGAAAGCTCGACTTGCTCGATTTTTCAAGTCGGAATGTCAAGCCGGATTGGGATAGACTTGCCACTCATCACCCTATCAATGTATGGCTTCAATCTCTGTCCATTGACTATAAAAGTACCTTTTTCTTCATGTGAAACTTCCACCGCTCCAGATGGGTGAATTCTTGTAACTGTGAATGGTCCAGACCATCTAGACTTAAGTTTTCCAGGGAAAAGCCTAAGTCTAAAATTGAACAACAACACTCTCTGACCCACTTCAAAGTTCTTCTTCCTGATATGCTTGTCATGCCCCCTTTTTGTCTTCTCTTTGTAAATTCGAGCATTCTCATATGCTTCGAGACGGAACTTTTCGAGTTCATTCAAAGTCAGCATCCTTTCCTCCCCAGCAGCTCTTAAGTCCATGTTTAGCTACTTGACTGCCTAGTATGCCTTATGCTCGAGTTCTACCGGCAAGTGACATGCTTTCCCATAGACCATCCTAAATGGAGACATACCAATTGGAGTCTTAAATGCAGTTCGATATGCCCATAATGCATCATCCAATTTCTGTGACCAATCCTTCCTAGATGCATTAACTGTCTTTTATAAAATTCCTTTAAGTTCTCTGTTAGACATTTCTACTGGCCCGCTCGTCTGTGGATGGTAAGGTGTTGCAACTCTATGTTTCACTCCATACTTTCCTAAAAGTGCATCCAATTACCTATTGCAAAAATGGGATCCTCCATCACTAATGATTGCCCGTGGTACCCCAAACCTTGAGAAAATATTCTTTCTCACAAAATCAACCACTACCATAGCATCATTAGATGGCAATGCAGTTGCTTCCACCCACTTCGATACGTAATCCACCGCCACCAAAATATTTGTGTTCCCAAAAGAATTTGGGAAGGGACCCATGAAGCCAATCCCCCACACATCAAACAGCTCAACCACAAGGATGTTGTTCAACAGCATCTCATCCCTTTTTGAAATATTACCCCTCCATTGACATTGGTCGCACTCTTGAACCATCTGGAAAGAATCCTTAAAAAGGGTTGGCCGATAAAACCCAGATTGAAGAACCTTGGCTGCTGTCCTAGTTCCTCCAAAATGGCCACCCACTTCCCTCTCGTGACAATGCCATATAATGCTTTCCATTTCCTCCCCCGGGACACATCTACATATCATTTGATCAGTACAGTGTCTGTACAAAAATGGCTCTTCCCAAAAGTAATACTTCAAATCTGAGAAGAATTTCCTCTTTTGTTGGAAAGTCATTCCAATTGGGAGCACCCTTGATGACAAATAATTCGCAAAATCTGCATACCATGGTGCTTTATCTACTCTCATCAATTTCTCATCTGGAAATGTTTCTCTAATTGGAATTTCCTCTTCATTTCCCTGGATTGGTCTCTCAATCCTTGACAAGTGATCTGCCACCACATTTTCCGACCCCTTCTTATCTCGAATTTCCAACTCAAACTCATGAAGCAATAGGATCCATCTTATCAGTCAAGGTTTCACTTCTTGCTTTGCCAATAAGTGCTTAAGTGCCAAATGGTCCGTATAGACTATCACCTTTACACCTAATAAATATGAACGAAGTTTGTCAAAAGCAAAAACCATAGCCAACAATTCTTTTTCAGTGGTGGTGTAATTCAATTATGCATCAGTGAGTGTTTTGCTAGCATACTGAATTACATGCAACACTTTGTTTTTCCTCTGTCCTAACATTACTCCTAGAGCAAAATCACTAGCATCACACATCAATTCAAATTGTAGTCCCCAATCGGGAACTGCAATAATAGGTGCAGATACTAATAATTTTTTTAGAGTTAGAAAGGCATGCATGCATTAATCATTAAAATCAAAAGCAACATCTTTAATCAACAAATTGCAAAGGGGTTTAGAAATCTTAGAAAAGTCCTTGATGAATCTTCTGTAAAACCCCGCATGCCCCAAGAAACTTCGAACTGCTTTAACATTTGATGGTGGTGGCAGCTTCTCAATCACTTCTGTCTTTGCTCGATCTACTTCTATTCCGTCTTTTAAAATTCTATGACTAAGCACTATTCCCTCCTGGACCATGAAGTGGCACTTCTCCCAATTGAGCACCAGGTTCGTCTCCTTACATCGCTGCAAAACAAGAGAAAGATTGGATAAGTAGTTGTCAAAAGATGAACCAAAAACTGAGAAGTCATCCATGAAGACTTCTATAAACCGTTCTACCATATCTGCAAAGATCGACATCATGCATCTCTGAAATGTGGCTGGTGCATTGCATAACCTAAAGGGCATCCTTCGGTAAGAAAACGTGCCATGTGGACAAGTGAAGGTCATCTTCTCTTGATCCTCAGGAGAGATGACAATCTGATTATATCCTGAATACCCATCCAAGAAACAATAATAGGCATGCCCTACCAACCTCTCCAACATCTGATCAATGAAAAGAAGTGGAAAATGATCCTTCCTTGTCGCCTCATTTAATTTTTGGTAATCAATGCACACTCTCTAGCCCATGATCGTCCTAGTTGGTATCAATTCATTACTTTCATTCTTTATCACTTTGATACCTCCCTTCTTCCGAACCACTTATACCAGGCTAACCCATGGACTATCGAAAATGGGATAAATTATTCCTGCATCTAGGAGTTTCACCACCTCCTTTCTCACTACTTCCTTTATCAAAGGATTCAATCTTCATTGTGGTTGCACCCTAGGCTTGATATCATCCTCCATGAGTATCTTATGCATGCAAAATGATGGCGAGATGCCTTTAATATCCGAAATAGTCCATCCAATTGCTAGTTTGTGTTCCCTCAACACCCTAATCAACCGCTCTTCTTCCAATTTGCTCAAACTTGAACTAATAATTACTAGGAAGGTCTCTGATTCCCCAAGATACACATATTTGAGGTGGGAAGGTAAAGGTTTCAACTAAAGTTTTGAAGGTTCTTCATTTTTTTCCTTTTTCTTCTCTTTTTCAAAATCAAATTCCTTAAATTCTCGATCTTGGCTCTCATCAATTGGTTGAAGTGCTTCCAACAATCTAGCACATTTATTACTCGCCGACTCATCTACCGCTACTATTTTTGATTTGGCAATACAAGCTTCTAGAGGTAATTGTGGGGTGTTCTCTTCAATAGATTCTGCTACTAGTTTATCCACCACATCAACACTAAAACATGAATCTGATTCGGATGGAAACTTCATAGCCTCAAAGACATTGAAAGTTACTGTTTCATCTTGAACTCTCAATAGTAACTTCCTTTCTTGCACATCTATAAGTGCTCTTCCCGTGGCCAAAAATGGTCGGCCCAAAATAAGAGGAATTTCCTTATCCTTTTCCATTTCCAAAACAACAAAATCTGCCGAAAAGATTATCTTATCCACTTTCACCAACACGTCTTCCACTATCCCCCTCGGATGTTTTATGGACCTATCTGCAAGTTGCAACGACATGGTCGTTGGCTTCACTTCACCAATTCCCAATCTCTTGAAAACAAAAAAGGGCATTAAATTAATACTAGCACCTAAATCACATAAAACACGATCAAAAGTAATGTCTCCTATAATGCAAGGAATAATAAAACTCCCTGGATCTTTGAGCTTCGGGGGTAGCTTCTTCTGGAGAATGGCGCTGCACTCCTCTGTGAGTATCACCGTTTCCTCATCTTCTAACTTCCTTTTGTTTGATAAAATTTCCTTAAGAAATTTCGCGTAGCTCGACATCTGTTGTAATGCATCTGCAAAAGGAATGTTAATATGTAGTTTTTTAAATATTTCAATAAATTTGGAAAACTGCTTATCCTGATTCTTTTTCTTCAGTCTCTAAGGAAAAGGCACGGGTGGAGTGTAATGTGCCAACTCTGGTGGTATCTCGAGAAATGGCAATTTCTCCTTCTTTTTCTTTTGCTTTTCTTCCCTCTTTTGTTCCTCTTCCTTAGAACTGCTTGGTTTCTCATCAATTACGATCTCTTCGTCAACTTCCTCATCAGACTCTTCCCTTCTTTTTGGTGACTCTTCTTCTTTCCTTGCTTGCCCCAATTCTTCCAAAATTGTCCCATTCCTCAAAATTATTGCATTTGCTTGCTCACGTGGGTTCGTCATTGTGTTGCTTGGTAGAGCACCCTGTGGTCTCTCATTTAGCTTTTCAGCCAATTGCCCCATCTGTACCTCAAGATTCCGAATGGGCGCCCCTTGATAAAACCTGTGGTCTCTTGCATGAACTTCCCAAACATGTCCTCCAATTTTGTCACTCTTGGGTCTCCTTGTTAGTTGTTCACCCCTGTTTGGTTGTTTGGCAATGCCCCTTGATTCCATTGATTATTTTGCTGATTCTGTTGGTTTTGATTACCCCAAGACAGGTTCGGGTGATTCCTCCAATAGGATTATATGTGTTGGAGTATGGATTGTTCAGTTGCCTTTGATTTCCAGCCAAGTAGTTAATCTGCTCCAATGATGACGATGCTAAGGCAAACGTGTTCCCTACTTGACATTCGCTGCTCACGTGATTACCTGCACAAAAATCACAAGTTATTTGAGGAGCTTGAATGGAATTTAACTGCATACTTCCCAACTGTTTCTGAAGTGCTGTCAGTTGGGCTGAAATGGCTGTATATGCATCAACTTCATGAAGACCCATAGATTTCTTCGGTTGCACCCTCTCATTAGTCTTTGATAATTGTTGCTTGCCAGAACCTCAAGCAACTCGTGACCTTCTTTCGGAGTCTTATTCTGTAATGCTCATCCCGAGGCTGCATCCACCATAGTTTGCACATTCGCCGTTAATCCATTATAAAATGTTTGGACTTGCATCCAAACTGGCAACCCATGATGTGGACACCTTCTCAGTAATTCTTTGTATCTCTCCCAAGCCTCATACAATGATTCTGACTCTTCTTGAATGAACGATGTGATGTCATTTCTCAACTTTGCCAACTTTGCTAGAGGAAAGAATTTGGTCAGGAACTTCTATGCTAAATCATTCCATGTAGTGATTGTTCCTATTGGTAGTGCTAGTAACTAACCCTTAGCTTTATCCTTCAATGAAAATGGGAATAGTCTCAATCTGATTGCATCATCTGACACTCCGTTTGATTTGAACGTATCACAAATCTCCAAAAAATTGGCAATGTGTAGATTTGGATCTTCCTTCAAATCCCCCTTGAACTGAACCAACTGCTGCATCATCTGGATGATTGTCAGCTTTATCTCGAAGTTGTTGACTTGTACCATTGGTCTAGTAATACTCGACCCACTGCCTTCAACTGTGGGAACTGAAAATTCCCTCAGTGTTCTATTCTCTACCATCTCTACAACTATTACTTCTGGTTTAACTGTAGCTTCTTTTTCTCTTCTTTCTCTGTTTAGTCTTCAAGTGGTTCTTTCAATCTCAAGATCAACAGGAACCACTGGCTGACGTCTCGCTCTTCGCATAAACCACACAGAAAAGTAGAAAGAGCGAAATCACAACAACAAAGAAAAAAATAACGAAAATTAAACAAACAATAATTAAGTAAAAATAACACTCCAATCTAGCTAACACAAGAAAATTTTAATGTTAACACAAAACTCAATCCCCGGCAACGGCGCCAAAAACTTAATGAGTGTTTACTACAACATGCATAAATAGCAAGTGCAATAGTCGCACAAGTAATAAAGTGATGAGTAAGTATCGTTCCCACAGGGATTGGTTGCTAAGCACTAAGTTTTTCTACTGTTTTCAAGTTAAAGCAATCGAGTTGTTTGGATTGAAGGGAGAAAAATTAAACTTAAAACTAAAACAAAATTTCTAAATATTCAAAACTAAATTATGAAAGCAAGATAAAAAACAAGGTAATATAAGTTTAAAATAACAGGTAGGGTTTTGATTTCATTCGGACTCTATGGATTAACCCTACAGATTATGCTATGTCCATATTCACATGCATTGATTGTAAATCGAATTCTCTAAATTGTAAACATACTTTCTCAGGCTATGTTTTCCTACTCTTCCCTATTAAACTTCCGCACCCAACAAATTGAAGATTGATAGTTCTAAGCTCATTAAGCACCTAGAATCCTAGATTGATTTCATTGATTCTTAAATCTATCTCTAGCATTTAATACTATAATGGTGATTACCCAAGAAGCTTTACATGAATTATTTCTCAATCTCATCATGTTCATCAATTAATAACATTAAAAATAGAATAACCCCACAATCATTGCAATAGCATATGAAAATAATAAAAATCAATTGCTTAATCCATGAGAATCCGAACTACATCAAAACCCTAACCCAAAATGGGTTAGTTCATAGCTAAATCAACAATACAAACAAAAGAAACGAAAAACCCAATGTTCAACATAATGAAAATAAGAGAAAGGACAAGAGATCTCCCCAAATGACGAATCCACTGGTTTTAATCTCGAATCTTCACCCTTTTTAATCAAAGTTTGCCCAAGCTTAACCTAAGAAAATGAAAATAGCTCCTCTTTACTAAAAAAGAACGACCTCCATAAAAAATGCCTAAGTTTTGCTTTTATACCTCGCCCAAAAACCTAGGAAAATGCCTAAAAATGAAACTGTACGTTTTGGAATTCACAGACTTCGCCGCGGCGAAGAAGGATTCTCGCTGCGGCAACGAAGTGAAATAAAACTCTCGTGCGTAACTCTCTTCGCTGCGGCGAACCGTCATGTGGAATTCTAAATTTACAGAATTGCCCTCCACTTGCTTCTTTGCTTGAATCTTCGATCTTTGACGCTCTCCTCATGGAAACAAGCTTCATAGTGCTCCACTCTGCTTCGGAACTTTCCCAACTTCTGAGATCCTCTCACTACTGAGTCCAAAAACTCCAATTCGCTCATTATTTGCATAAAATGTCCATTTTAGCATTAAACACAAAATATAAAGAATTAAGTAGCAATTCAGGTCAAAATGAACTAAGAAGTATATGAAATCCAACTAAAAAGTCTAATAAAAACAGTATAATCCACGGATTATCATACCTCAGTCTCAATGAGATAACAGTTGATGAAAGGATTTGATTGCATGGTAACCATACCGTTGACAGGCTGCAGTTTTGCTGAATCCGAATCTATCATCATGGCCAATCTTAGTCTATGTGTAGTGAGACGATTAATTGGTGTTAATCACGATACTACACGCTACCGATATGATGAGGAGCCAACGGGTCACACACTTAGAAGATAATTTAAGAATCAATTTGTGAGAAGGTTATTTTCATCTTTTAGGACGAAAGGGTATTTTGGTAATCTCGCAGTGCAATTAAATTTGCTAGGGTTGTTGCCTGTATTTTATTTGATATTAAAATTAAATTAGTGAGATTATATTTAAATATATGTATGCATATAATTAAATGAATTATTATTATTAATTAAATGTTAATATATTATTATATATTAATTTATTTTAATAGTAATAATAATTAATTTATTTAAAATACCAATTACATAGTGTTTGGTTGCAAGGGTGAACTAGGGTTAGAGCCTATGGCTATTCCTAAGAGGAATAGGGTTTTAATTGTTGCAATATATAAGTGCAACTTAAAATTAAAATAAGTGTATTATTCATTAAATTAAAACCCTAGCCACCTAAAAGGTTCTCTCTCTCTCTCACGTTTTCACTCCTTAGTGAAAGGAAATATTTTTTCTTGTGTTCTTTCTTGATTCTTGAAACCTTTGAGTGTTCTAGAAAAATAATCAAGGGTTTTGTGGATTGTCTTCGTGTGGATTTCCGTGAGTGCGATCTTGTTAAAGTAGATGCCCTAGAGCCAATCAATTATTGTAGAATTGACTCTTTGTAATAATGTTCATTGGTCAATAAAAGGTGTTTTATACTATGTTGCGTAAATCATCATTGTATGTATTGATATATGTCCTTAGAATGGTAGAACCGTGACGAGGGTATAAAGTGTTTCAAATCTTAATAGTGAGAACCCTATGAGCACATATGGTGGCCATTCTAGAAACGTCTGTAGTCCTAGTATTATTCTAAAGTAAGGGCACAGATAATATGGTAAGACATACATAGTATTGAACAACCCTGTCGAAAGGCAGTGACTGATCTCACTTGTCAAGGTTGTTTGGTGACAACCTGGCGCAACACATGGGTGCTTGTTGTAGGCAAGTTCACTGGACTGACCCACCAGAGGATTCCATATGGATGATAACCCTAGTGTCTATCGAACAAATCCTCTAACAAATGGTAGTGCATGTGATCCTTAGACTTGAGATCATCGAAGCGCCTTGTGCACCGATTGGTGTAGTTTGACACTAGCCTAACGCAGTTTTATTCATAGCTATCAATACGGTGGTGATCGGCTACGTCAAGGAGTGTATCAAGACTATGGTGGATAGACAAAGGATTCATCACTCCCGGGTACGGGAGAAGTTATCTCACAGCGCAATTCAGTAAATGGCAATGACATTAAAACTGTGGCCACAGTGGGATTGGGTTGTTGCCCTATCCAGTTTATAATACAGGTCATTGGTCCAGTGTTAGTGAACGAACCACTTATGCAGTGGAAAACAAAACATAAATGACATGGATCGTTCCTTAGAACCAAGATCCGGGTATAATATCACAGTTTATACAATATATAAATTAAATCTGTAGAAAATCAAATTCAAGTTTCAATAATCTTACACACGTTTGGAGGCTCCACCAACTTTGTCCTTGAACGTTTTTGCTACCGATCCAAGTGTAGGATTGAACCGACGTAGTCCACACGAAGACAATCGCAAGGAACTAAGGAGGGATTTGCCAGATCCTCCTTAGCCTTAAGAAACAAGAAGAAAAATCAAAGAAGAACTTTGATTCTTTCCAAAAAAAAAAAAAGTGGCGTGAGAGTGAGAGTGTTTTGGGGCTGTGTATTTTCCTTTTCAATGAAAGAATGAATGAATAAAAATTCTCTCATTTTTCAATTAACACTTTTCTTTTATAGTGTTATTTTACTTGCCCTATTCCCATATGGAATGGGCTTGGGCTCCAACCCAAACACCCCATGTTTCCAAACACCCCTAATTAGATATTTATTTTAATTCATCATTTTCTTCAATTAAAACAATTAATATATATTTATATATATAATATATATTAAACATTTACAATAATGATAATTTATTTAAATATATGCGAACACATATTTAACGTAATTTCACTTATTTAATTTTCTATAAATAAATAAAGGCTACGACCTCAGCAAATTTAATTGCACTGTAAATTACCAAAATACCTTTCACCTAAAAAGACGAAAACGCCCTTCTTTCTTCTTGGCTTAAATTATCTTCTAGTGTGTGACCCATAGGCTCCTCATCTACCGGCAGTGTATAGTATCCGATTAACACCCATTAATCGTCTTACTAAACACAGACCAAGATGGCCCGTAGCAAGGCATCATGGCCACCCGATAGATTCAGTTCAACAAAGTAGCTACCTGTCAACGATATGGTTATGTACAATTCGATCCTCATCATATTGTATCTCGACGAGACGAAGGCTAGAAATAGTGTCAACTTCGATTACTCTCGATATATCTATTCAATTTCTAGACCAATGACCTATATTTAATCCGAATAAAGCAAAACTCAATCTCTATGGCACAGTTTTAGTGTCGTTGCCATATACTGAATTACGCCATGAAAAACTTCTGTTACCCAGGAGTGATGAATCCTCTGTCAATCCACCATAGTCTTGATACACTCCTGATGCAGCCAATCACCACCGTATTGATAGCTCTAAATAGAACTGGTTAGGCTAGTGTCAAACTGCACCAATCTATGCAAAAGTGCTCTGGTGATCTCAAGTCTAAGGATCATTACCACCATTCGTTAGAGTATTATTCCATAGACACTGGGGTTACCATCAATATGGAATCCTCGGTGGGTCAGTCTAATGAACTTGCTGCGATATATCCGCCTACAGTAAGCACCCATGTGTTGCACCAGGTTGTCACCAAACAACCTTGACAAGTGAGATCAATCACTGCTTTTGACAGGGTCGTTCAACACTATGATAGCCTTACGTATTATTTGTGCCCTTACTTCTGAATAATACTAGGGCTACGGACGTTAGAATGGCCACCATATGTGCTCATAGGGTTCTCACTATCAAATTGAAACACTTGATACCCACGTCACGGTTCTACCATTCTAAGGACTATATCAATACATATTGCAATAATAATGATTTACAGTATAGAATAAAAGCCTTTTTTATTGATTAATGAACATTATTATAAAGAGTCAATTCTACAATAATTTATTGCCTAGGGCATCAACTCTAACAATCTCCCACTTGCACTATAGCCATTCCATGTATTAATACCAAATGATCTTAAGTGCTGTCATGCTTCTTGCTGCGACAGAGGCTTTGTTAGTGGATCTGCGAGATTGTCATCAGTATACACTTTACTAATCTGCACGTCTTTCCTCTCAACTATCTCTCTGATGAGATGGAATCGTCTGAGTATGTGTCTGGATTTCTGATGAGACCGTGGTTCCCTGGCTTGAGCTATGCTCCATTGTTGTCACAAAGATGTCTATAGGATCAACAATGTGGGAACCACACCAAGTTCGTAATGAACTTCTTAACCAGACTGCTCCTTGGTCGCATCTAACAATGCAATATACTCAGCCTCCATGTAGAATCGCTACAGTGCTTTGCTTAGAGCTCTTCCAGCTCACTGCACACCACCATTGAGACAAAATAAAAACCCTAATTGCGATCGTATCATCTTTGTCCGTTTGGAAAACTAGCATCACTGTATCCTTTTACAGTGAGCTCATCTTCCCCTCCATAAACCAGGAACATATCCTTAGTCCTCTTCAGGTACTTAAAATTTCTGACAGCCATCCAGTGACACTCACTGGATCTGATGATATCTACTACAAGTGCTTAAAGCACATGAGACATCAATCCGAGTACATAACATGGCAACATGATGGATTTAATTGCTTTGCATATGGGATCTTCTTCATCCTATCTCCTATCTTGTGTTTTAGGACACAATTCCTTAGAGAGATAAACACCATGTGACATCGGAAGAAATCCCTTCTGGATTCTTCCATATAAATCTTTTCAGTACTTGTCAATATATGCACTCTAACTTAGGCTAAGCAACTATGCGATCTATCATGATAAATTTTATTCCAAGGATGTAGGCTGCTTCCCCTAAGTCCCAGGAGAAGCACTTGGATAACCAAGTCTTTACCGACTGCAAGTTTGGTATATCTTTTCGATCAGAAGTATGTCATCGACATAAACACTAGGAATGCTACTGCGCTCCACTCACTTTCTTGTAAAACAAGGCTCATCTTCGTTCTGATAAAAACGCATTCTTTTACAGCTTCATCAAACGAATGTTCCAGCTCCTTGAAGCTTGCTTGAGTCTATAAATGGATCTCTGCAACTGCATACCTTATTAGTTGACTATCAAGAATGAAACATCAGCTTGTGTCATATACACATCCTTCTTAAGGTTTTCCATCAGGAAAGCAGTTTTGACATCCATTTGCCAAATCTCATAGTCATGATATGCAACAATTGCAAACATAATCTGGATGGATTTAATCATGGCAATAGGCGAAAAGGTTTCTCATATGTCAATGCCATGAATTTGTTTGAAACCTTTAGCAACCAGCTGTGTTTATAAGTATGCACGTTGCCATCCATGTTAGTCTTCTTCTTGAAGACCCTTTACACCCTATGGGTTTTACCCTTTCAGGTGGTTCCACTAGAGACCAACTTGGTTCTAGTACATGGAGTCCATCTCAGATTTCATGGCTTTAAGCCATTTAACGAATCTGGATCCGATATAGCATCTTCATAGGTTCTGGGTTTATCGTTTGGTAGACTAATACGTCAACTGTTGAATCATGAGATAACCATATCTTTCAGGCTCATGGCATACTCTCCCAGATCTATGTAGCTCCTGTGCTACCTGAGGTGGGTTCACTTTGTTCACAAAGTTGGGAGTAAACTCCATGATGCTCAACCACTTCCTATGGCATATCATCCCGTCCTTCATCTAGTATATCTTATGGTTCTAGAACTTCATCTAGTTCTCATTTTCTCCCATAGTACCTTAGAAAATATTCATTTTCTAGGAAGACACCAATCGAGCAACAAAAATTTTGCGCTCTTTGGGTGGTAGAAATAGTATCATTTGGTCTCCTTTGGACACCCACAAATGTACATTAACAAGATTTGGGCCTAGCATGTTCGAAGTCAATTTCTTAACATAAGCTTCGCAAACCAAATTCTTAGATAAGACAAGTTGGGCTTTCGTCCACTCCATAGCTCATATGGAGTCTTAGCTACAGACTTTGATGGCACGTTCAAAACATGAGTCGCTGTCTCTAGGGCATAACCCAGAACGATGCAGGTAAATCACTAAAACTCATCATGGACCTAACCATGTCAACTAAGGTATTTTTCCTCCTTTCTGACACTCCATTGTGTTGGGTGTATAAGGAGGGGTGAGTGTGATATTATCACATTCTTTAGGTACTCTGAAAACCCTGGACTTAAGTATTCTCCTCCTTGATCCGACCGAAGAGCTTTAATACTTTTGCCCAACATATTCGAACTTCATTCCTAAATCTTGAATATCAAAGGCTTCAGATTTATGTTCATAAGGTAGACATAACCATATCTACTGCAATCATCAGTAAATGTGATGAAGTATGAATATCCACCTCTGGCCTTAACTGTTAGTGGACCACATACATCACTATGGTGATGCCTAACAGTTCAGTAGCCCTTTCACCTTGTCCTATGAAAGGAGACTTGGTCCTCTGCCTAATAGACATGACTCGCATACCTCAAATGACTGAAAGTCAAAAGGGTCCAAAACTCCATCCCTTTGAAGTTTTGCAATGCGAGCTTATTAACAGACCAATTACAATAACAGAGATATGTTAGGTTTTGATCGCTATGTTTAGCTTTCTCGGTTCAATATTGAGAATATCTTTATTGTTAAATCAAGAACATGTAATCCATTATATAACCTTGCAATTCCAAATAGAATACCATTCAAACTAAAGGATAACAATCCATTAGATATCTGAAAATGAACCATATATCCAAAGCGGATACTGAATAATATTTCTAGAAAAGAAGGTACGTGTAGCAGTTATGTAGTTCCAATAACAAGCCCGTAGGCAAAGATAAACAGTAAGTCCTGGTATGCTGTCATAGGCAACCAAGATAAAACCTAAAAACATATGTAGTAGTGTGAGTTAGGATCATTCCCACGGAGAGTGTCTAGCCGAATTTAATGTTATGTGAACCAGTATTGGGGGGGGGGGGGGGTGGTTTGGGTTAAACATAAACAATTTCAGAAAACAACAATTCAAATCAATCAATCAATCAATCAAATAATGAAACTTGGTCTAGGTCAACATCCACCACTGAATCTTACAGCTGTCATCGATACAAAAATAAATCAATCATACCTGAATATTCACCGTTGGAACTATTTTCCTATCCCTCTTTAGTTGTAAAATTAAGAAAACAAGCGATCTAATTAACCTTACTACTAAACAACGCTAGACAAGATAAAGATTAATCTAGTGGCAGCCTTAAGACCTAGAGAGATCGATGAAGCTAAACAACACAAACACAAGCAGTTGTATTTAATTCAGTCAAATGTTCTTCTTAAGACTTAACAATTCCTAACGCAGCAAATTCTTAAACCCTAATGCTTACAAGTTAAAGGGATCAAACATTACGGATTGATATCAAATTAGCAGTAGATTGCAACAATTAATAAACTAGTAGGCCTCTTAGTAATTAAATGCAACAATCATTAAAATAGGCATAGAAGAACATCCAATACTCAAAACATATTGAACACTAAAGAAAAACAGGTTAGATCTCATAGTTTTTTGATTCCGAGGCCTCCATCTCCTTCAACCAAGTTATGAATTTAGCCACTCATGGCCATCACGATAATTCAAAGGAAAAGTTCAAGAAGATGAGGGAGAGGGTCTGTGTCTCTCTCTGATCTCCCTCTCTCAATATCAATTCAAATTTAATTCTACTAAATCTAAATCTCCTAAAAATATCTAAAATCCCAAATAACCTTATTCCTAATCTGAGTAATTGAAAATAAAATAAGTCTTAATACAAAATAGGAAAGTGGTGTGTCTAGCTTTAATTTCTGTGCAATAGGTCTTCAAATCTTCCAATAATAAATTGCCTATTGAATTTCATGACAGGTAGATGTTCCAGAACATTGGCAGTGAGTGTGTCAACGTCAAGCCCGATTACAACCTTGATGTAACGCGTATCTCTCCAAACCAAAACATGAAAGTTGTAGATCTCTTTCTTAGCGTTCCACATCATTTTGAATCATCTCAATCAGACTTGGATGGAGATTATGCCTAGATTACGAAACAATGTCGAAACTGTCCGAATTCACTAATTAGTTCCGTTTGTAATTAACCCCTCCATTTGCATCCTAAATCAAAATAGAATAATAATGAGTATATTTAGGCAGCAAATAAGTATAAAGACAGACATAAAGGGGAGGTAAATATGACATTTTGCATTCTCATCAAGTCCCTATAGGCACATATGCTCCTTTCCAACTCGTAGGTCCACCTCTCCTTGGCGAGCACTCTACTCTGCCTAGTCCCTGCTCATCAGTACAAATATGAGTACCACACCTGTGTCAATGACTCAAGATGTTGAGGGAGAGAAATTAATCTCAATCATAAAAATACCTGAGTCGTAGCCTCTGACTTCTTCTTGCTTGCGAGGAAAGCCTTGTAGTGGTTCCTCAGTGTCTAGGTTGCCCACAAAGAAGCAGACTACCTTGCCCTTCCCTATGCCACTCTCAGGCCCAGAGGCAACCTGACTTGGGCTTGGGCTTGGGTTTGGCCTTGGCCTTACCCTTGTCTTGCCCTTCGCTTACTGGCAACAAACCAATAAAACAGGCTTGGACTTTTTCAAGTCATGCTTTGCAGTCCTCAACATGTTCAAAGTTCTAACAAGGTTTCTCCATCATGTTCATATTGAAATTCATCATGAGGGAGCTAAAAGTCATGCAAGGATTTCAGAATTAAATCCCTTTGTAATTGCATCCAAGCCAATCCAAAGTCTCAAGCCTCTCTATGTGCTAAATCATCTTGAGCACATGAGGACCAACTTGGGCACCCTCAGTCAGACGACTCCCAAACAGTGCTTTCGACACCTTGTACCCCTCATGTCGAGCATTTGTTTCAAAAAGCTCATTGAGTGTAGAATAATGGAAGAAGCTCCATATTCTCATGTGCATTTGCAGATAGGTGTCACGTGCTAACATCAAGCATTGAACGCTATCGCATCATCAAGGAACTTTGATAAGTATCCTTAACTCCCGAGTGGCATCAGGATCAGGATCAGGCTTAGCCATGTATGGCTTTTCAAGGATTACAATTTCTTTTCTGACTTGAGTATAATCCGAAGATTACGATACTAGTCTGAGAATTGGATCCATCCAACCTGTTTTCTTTCTCGATTATTGGTTGCAGGTTCATAATGCTCATTTTGGTGAATCTACAATTGCAGAAAAGATAAATTTATTATAAAGTTCAACATTATTTAATATGGTCTTTTATTAAGCGATGCTCCCACTATTTTACTCAAGCCAATAGCCCTCGTTATTAACTCGGGAAAGCCTGTTGACTTTCCTAGTGGACCGAGATCCTATCCTACCCATTTCAAACCTTCGCTTTGGCGAACAAGCCAAAATGAGTTGATTAGGTAGGCCAACAAACTTAATCCACAGCAGTTGATAGCTCCAACTATCAACCTCAAATGTGAGAAAGCCAACAAGCCAATCACACAATCCAATGGCTCTAACCATTGTCCTCAAGTGTGATTCTCAGTATCAATAGAGTGGACACTACATGTCACCACATACACACAATATGTGTACTGCTCTACTATGCCTATGAAGAGTTTATCAACATTCGCTTTGGCGAACAAGCAAAACCGTCATTTTAAGTCGACCCATCACTATTAAGGAAAACTCCAATGCATTTTAACCTCCCACTGGTAGAAGTGTACCCTTCGCTTTGGCGAACAAGGTTTCAACGAATAGTGGTTTGATTAAAACCATGGCGATGGAAGGCTTACGTGACTTAATATACTTTAATTGAGGGTTTTTATTTAATGTCTTATCAGATTATTATCTTTGTTAGAATGACATTGTTTGGCATGTTATTCAACATTCAACCTTAGCACGCATTCTAAACACAATATTAAAACGTGTCGGTACATGGCCCAACTAAAACCGATTTCCTCGAGCCTAGAGGAATCAGTGGGTCACCTAGGGGTCCTATAATAAATATCTTGAGTCTTCGAGTATGGTTGCCTTGTCCTTTGGTCCGTCTTCAAGTACATTACAAAAATATCATTTAAATTTACAATAAGAATAACTATAAAAATTCTTTACATCAATAAATTTAGAAACCTTGATTTACATTCGAGGGGAATGAGATGAGAAGAGGATGTACATTGAGAAGAGGAGATAGGCAGGACACGTAGGCCCTATTTAATAAATTTACAACCATACATACCTAAAAATTTTAAAACATTCACCATAGGTCTAAGGCTCATGTACCAGGCACCATGCAATATACAAACAAGTACATAGCATACATTTAAAAAACAATCAATTTTTGAATTGGGTGGGTTTATTAATTAATTGCCCTCTTTTATGTGCAAAATGATTATTCGCTTTATAGGTTATTTAAAAACTGCAGATTGGTCCCTTCACAAAAAATACAGAATTGGGAAAGCTACAGACTTCACCGCGATGAAGGTTTTATCTTCGCCGGGGCAAAAAATTCCAGAGAGCACTCGCCTCGGCGAAACCTGGAAATCCCCAATATGAACAGTTCGAATTATTTTGAAGTTTTTGTGTAATAGCACGAATCCAAATCAAATTGAACGCACACACGTTCAACCAGGATATCAACCAACCAATATAACATTCATCAACACATTATAAACCAATTTATCATTTGAATCATTCATCCAAAAGCAGATTTTGCAGATTTTCGGGTAGTGGTGATATATCCACATCCTTTAGGTACTTGAAAACCTGAGCTTAAGTATTCTCCTCCTTGATCCGACCGAAGAGCTTTAATACTTTTGCACACATATTCTGAACTTCATTCCTAAATTCTTGAATTATCAAAGGCTTCAGATTATGTCTCATAAGGTAGACATAACCATATCTACTGCAATCATCGTAAATGTGATGAAGTATGAATATCCACCTTGGCCTTAACTGTTAGTGGACCACATACATCACTATGGATGATGCCTAACAGTTCAGTAGCCCTTACCTTGTCCTATGAAAGGGAGATTGGTCATCTTGCTAATAGACAGACTCGCATACCTCAAATGACTGAAAGTAAAAGGGTCCAAAACTCCATCCCTTTGAAGTTTTGCAATGCGAGACTTATTAACATGACACCATCTACAATAACAGAGATATGTTAGGTTTTGATCGCTATGTTTAGCTTTCTCGGTTCAATATTGAGAATATCTTTATTGTTTAAATCAAGAACATGTAATCCATTATATAACCTTGCAATTCCAAATAGAATACCATTCAAACTAAAGGATAACAATCCATTAGATATCTGAAAATGATACCCTATATATCCAAAGCGGATACTGAAATATATTTCTAGAATGAAAGTACGTGATAGAGTTATGTAGTTCCAAAACAAGCGTAGGCAAAGAATAACAGTAAGTCCTGGTATGCTGTCATAGGCAACCAAGATTAAAACCTAAAAACATAGTAGTAGTGTGAGTTAGGATCTCCCACGGAGAGTGTCTAGCCGAATTTAATGTAGTGAACCAGTATTGGGGGGGGGGGGGTGGTTTGGGTTAAACATAAACAATTTCAGGAACAACAATTCAAATCAATCAATCAATCAATCAAAAATGAAACTTGGTTAGGTCAACATCACCATCTGAATCTTACAGCTGATCATCGATACAAAATAAATCAATTCATACCTGAATATTCACCGTTGGAACTATTTTCCTATCCTCTAGTTGTAATTAATTAAGAAACAAGCGATCTAATTAACCTTACTACTAAACAACGCTAGACAAGCACTAAAGATTTAATCTAGTGGCAGCCTTAAGACCTAGAGAGCGATGAAGCAAAACAACACAAACACAAGCAGTTGTATTTAATTCAGTCAAATGTTCTTCTTAAGACTTAACAATTCTAACGCAGCAAATTCTAAACCCTAATTGCTTCACAAGTAAAGGGATCAAACAATACGGATTGATATCAAACTTAGCAGGTAGATTGCAACAATTAATAAACTAGTAGCCTCTTAGTAATTAAATGCAACAATCATTAAAATAGGATAGAAGACATCCAATACTCAAACATATATGAACACTAAAGAAAAACAGGTTAGATCTCATAGTTTTGATGACAGGCCTCCATCTCCTTCAACCAAGTTATGAAGTTTAGCCACTCATGGCCATCACGATAATTCAAAGGAAAAGTTCAAGAAGATGAGAGGAGAGGCGTCTGTGTCTCTCTTGATCTCCCTCTCTAATATCCAATTCAAATTTTAATTTACTAAATCTAAATCTCCTAAAATATCTAAAATCCCAAATAACCTTACCTAATCTGAGTAATTGAAAATAAAATAAAGTCTTAATACAAAATAGGAAAGTGGGTGTGTCTAGCTTTAATTTTCGTGCAATAGGTCTTCAATCTTCCAATAATAAATTGCTATTTGAATTTCTGACAAGGTAGAATGTTCCAGAACATTGGCGTGCAGGTGTGTCAACGTCACAGCCCGATTACACAACTTGATGTAACGCGTATCTTCCAAACTCAAAACATGAAAGTTGTAGATCTCTTTCTTAGCGGTCCAATCATTTTGAATCATCTCAATCAGATCTTGGATGAGAGATTTATGCCTAGATTACGAAACAAAGTCGAAACTGTCCGAATTCACTAATTAGTTCCGTTTTGTAATTAACCCCCATTGCATCCTAAATCAAAATAGAATAATAATGAGTATATTTAGGAGCAAATAAGTATAAAAGACTAGACATAAAGGGGAGGTAAATATAATTTTGCAT
The DNA here is from genome assembly GCF_008641045.1 of Pistacia vera. Taxonomy (NCBI): domain Eukaryota; kingdom Viridiplantae; phylum Streptophyta; class Magnoliopsida; order Sapindales; family Anacardiaceae; genus Pistacia; species Pistacia vera. Next base: position 388,947 of record NW_022196634.1, read on the forward strand.
TCTCACAGTCCTATAGGCACATATGCTCCATTTCCAACTCGTAGGTCCACCTTCCCTTGGCGAGCACTTACTCTGCCTTAGTCCCTGCTCATCAGTACAAATATGAGTACACATCTGTGTCAATGACTCAAGATGTGAGGGAGAGAAATTAATCTCAATCATAAAAAATACCTGAAGTCGTAGCCTCTGACTTCTTCTTGCTTGCGAGGAAAGCCTTGTATGGTTTCCTCCAGTGTCTAGGCTTGCCACAAAAGAAGCAGAACCTTGCCCTTCCCTATGCCACTCTCAGGCCCAAGAGCAACCTGACCTTTGGGCTTGGGCTTGGGTTTGGCCTTGGCTTACCCTTGTCGTTGCCTTCGCTTTACTGGCAAAACCAAATAAACAGGCTTGGACTTTTTCAAGTCATGCTTTGCAGTCTCAACATGTCAAAAGTTATACAAGGTTTTCTCCATCATGTTCATATTGAAATTCATCATGAGCGGAGATAAAAGTCATGCAAGGATTTCAGAATTAAATCATTTGTAATTCGATCAAGCCACATCCCAAAGTCTCAAGCCCTCTATGTGCTAAATCATCTTGAGCACATGAGGACCAACTTGGGACCCTCAGTCAGACGACTCCAAACAGTGCTTTCGACACCTTGTACCCCTCATGGTCGAGCATTTGTTTAAAAAGTCATTGATGTGTAGAATAATGGAAGAAGCATCCATTTTCATGTGCATTTGCAGCATAGGTGTCATCGATGCTAAACAAGCATTGAACGTATCAGCATATCAAGGAACTTTGATAAGTATCCTTAACTTCCCGAGTGGCATCAGGATCAGGAATCAGCTTAGCCTGATGGCTTTTCAAGGATATACAAATCTATCATGATAAATCTTTATTCCAAGGATGTAGGCTGCTTCCCCTAAGTCCTTCATGGAGAAGCACTTGGATAACCAAGTCTTTACCGACTGCAAGTTTGGTATATCATTTTCGATCAGAAGTATGTCATCGACATACAACACTAGGAATGCTACTGCGCTCCTACTCACTTTCTTGTAAACACAAGGCTCATCTTCGTTCTTGATAAAACCGAATTCTTTTACAGCTTCATCAAAACGAATGTTCCAGCTCCTTGAAGCTTGCTTGAGTCTATAAATGGATCTCTGCAACTTGCATACCTTATTAGCTTGACTATCAAGAATGAAACCATCAGCTTGTGTCATATACACATCCTTCTTAAGGTTTCCATTCAGGAAAGCAGTTTTGACATCCATTTGCCAAATCTCATAGTCATGATATGCAACAATTGCAAACATAATCTGGATGGATTTAATCATGGCAATAGGCGAAAAGGTTTCTTCATAGTCAATGCCATGAATTTGTTTGAAACCTTTAGCAACCAGCTGTGCTTTATAAGTATGCACGTTGCCATCCATGTTAGTCTTCTTCTTGAAGACCCATTTACACCCTATGGGTTTTACCCTTTCAGGTGGTTCCACTAGAGACCACACTTGGTTCTAGTACATGGAGTCCATCTCAGATTTCATGGCTTTAAGCCATTTAACAGAATCTGGATCCGATATAGCATCTTCATAGGTTCTGGGTTTATCGTCTTGGTAGACTAATACGTCAACATGTTGAATCATGAGATAACCATATCTTTCAGGCTCATGGCATACTCTCCCAGATCTATGTAGCTCCTGTGCTACCTGAGGTGGTTCACTTTGTTCCACAAGTTGTGGAGTAACCTCCTCATGATGCTCAACCACTTCCTATGGCATATCATCCCGTCCTTCATCTAGTATATCTTATGGTTCTAGAACTTCATCTAGTTCTACTTTTCTCCCACTAGTACTTCTTAGAAAATATTCATTTTCTAGGAAGACACCAAATCGAGCAACAAAAATTTTGCGCTCTTTTGGGTGGTAGAAATAGTATCATTTGGTCTCCTTTGGACACCCCACAAATGTACATTAACAAGATTTTGGGCCTAGCATGTTCGAAGTCAATTTCTTAACATAAGCTTCGCAACCCCAAATTCTTAGATAAGACAAGTTGGGCTTTCGTCCACTCCATAGCTCATATGGAGTCTTAGCTACAGACTTTGATGGCACACGGTTCAAAACATGAGTCGCTGTCTCTAGGGCATAACCCCAGAACGATGCAGGTAAATCACTAAAACTCATCATGGACCTAACCATGTCAAGTAAGGTCCTATTCCTCCTTTCTGACACTCCATTGTGTTGGGGTGTATAAGGAGGGGTGAGTTGTGATACTATCCCACATTCCTTCAGGTACTCTGAAAACCCTAGCTTAAGTATTCTCCTCCTTGATCCGACCGAAGAGCTTTAATACTTTTGCCCAACATATTCTGAACTTCATTCCTAAATTCCTTGAATTATCAAAGGCTTCAGATTTATGTCTCATAAGGTAGACATAACCATATCTACTGCAATCATCAGTAAATGTGATGAAGTATGATATCCCCTCTGGCCTTAACTGTTAGTGGACCACATACATCACTATGGATGATGCCTAACAGTTCAGTAGCCCTTTCACCTTGTCCTATGAAAGGAGACTTGGTCATCTTGCCTAATAGACATACTCGCATACCTCAAATGACTGAAGTCAAAAGGGTCCAAAACTCCATCCCTTTGAAGTTTTGCAATGCGAGACTTATTAACATGACACAATCTACAATACAAGATATGTTAGGTTTTGATCGCAATGTTTAGCTTTCTCGGTTTCATATTGAGAATATCTTTATTGTTTAAATCAGAAACATGTAATCCTTTATTAACCTTGCAATTCCAAATAGAATACCATCAAACTAAGGATAACAATCCATTAGATATCTGAAATGATACCCTATATATCCAGGCGGATACTGAATAATATTCTAGAAATAGAAGGTACGTGATAGCAGTTATGTAGTTCCAATAACAAGCCCGTAGGCAAAGATAAACAGTAGTCCTGTATGCTGTCATAGGCAACCAAGATTAAAACCTAAAAACATATGTAGTAGTGTGATTTAGGATCATTCCCACGGAGAGTGTCTAGCCGAATTTAATGTTATGTAACCAGTATTGGGGGGGGGGGGGTGGTTTTGGTTAATAACAATTTCAGGAAACAACAATTCAAATCAATCAATCAATCAATCAAATATGAAACTTGGTCAGGTCAACATCCCCCATCTGAATCTTACAGCTGATCATCGATACAAAAATAAATCAATTCATACCCTGAATATTCACCGTTGGAACATTTTCCTATCCCTCTTTAGTTGAATTAATTAAGAAACAAGCGATCTAATTAACCTTACTACTAACAACGCTAGACAAGCACTAAAGATTTAATCTAGTGGCAGCCTTAAGACCTAGAGAGATCGATGAACGAAACAACACAAACACAAGCAGTTGTATTTAATTCAGTCAAATGTTCTTCTTAAGACTTAACAATTCCTAACGCAGCAAATTCTTAACCCTATGCTTCAAAATAGGGATCAAACATTACGAGATTTGATTCAAACTAGCAGTAGATTGCAACAATAATAATATAGCCTCTAGTAATTAAATGCACAATCATTAAAATAGGCATAGAAGAACATCCAATACTCAAAACATATATTGAACACTAAAAAAACAGGTTGATCTCATATTTATTGATTCCGAGGCCTCCATCTCCTTCAACCAAGTTATGAAGTTAGCCACTCATGGCCATCACGTAATTCAAAGGAAAAGTTCAAGAAGATGAGAGGGAGAGGCGTCTGTGTCTCTCTCTGATCTCCCTCTCTCAATATCCAATTCAATTTTAATTCTACTAAATCTAAATCTCCTAAAAATATCTAAAATCCCAAATAACCTTTATCCTAATCTGAGTAATTGAAAATAAAATAAATCTTATACAAAATAGGAAAGTGGTGTGTCTAGCTTTAATTTTCGTGCAATAGGTCTTCAAATCTTCCAATAATAAATGCCTATTTGAATTTCATGACAAGGTAGAATGTTCCAGAACATGCAGTGCAGGTGTGTCAACGTCAAGCCCGATTACAACCTTGATGTAACGCGTATCTCTCCAAACTCAAAACAAAAGTTGTAGATCTCTTTTCTAGCGTTCCACATCATTTTGAATCATCTCAATCAGATCTTGGATGAGGATTTATGCAGATTCGAAACAATGTCGAAACTGTCCGAATTCACCTAATTAGTTCCGTTTTGTAATTAACCCCTCCATTTGCATCCTAATCAAAATAGAATATAATGAGTATATTTAGGCAGCAAATAGTATAAAAGACTAGACATAAAGGGGAGGTAAATATGACATTTTGCTTCTCAAAGTCCCTATAGGCAACATATGCTCCATTTCCAACTCGTAGTCCACCTCTCCCTTGGCGAGCACTCTACTCTGCCTTAGTCCCTGCTCATCATACAATGAGTACCACATCCTGTGTCATGACTCAAGATGTTGAGGGAGAGAAATTAATCTCAATCTAAAAATACCTGAAGTCGTAGCCTCTGACTTCTTTTGCTTGCGAGAAAGCTTGTAGTGTTTCCTCCAGTGCTAGGCTTGCCACAAAAGAAGCAACTACCTTGCCCTTCCCTATGCCTCTCAGGCCCAAGAGCAACCTGACCTTTGGGCTTGGGCTTGTTTTGCCTTGGCCTTACCCTTGTCGTTGCCCTTCGCTTTACTGGCAACAACCATAAAACAGGCTTGGACTTTTTCAAGTCATGCTTGCATTCCTCAACATGTTCAAAAGTTCTAACAGTTTTCTCCATCATGTTCATATTGAAATTCATCATGAGCGGAGCATAAAAGTCATGCAAGATTTCAGAATTAAATCCATTTGTAATTCTGCATCCAAGCCACATCCCAAAGTCTCAAGCCTCTCTATGTGCTAATCATCTTGAGCACATGAGGACCAACTTGGGCACCCTCAGTCAGACGACTCCCAAACATGCTTTCGACACCTTGTACCCCTCATGTCGAGCATTTGTTTCAAAAAGCTCATTGATGTGTAGAATAATGGAAAAGCATCCATATTCTCATGCTGCATTTGCAGCATAGGTGTCATCGATCTAACATCAGCTTGAACGCTATCAGCATCATCAAGGAACTTTGATAAGTATCCTTAACTTCCCGAGTGGCATCAGATCAGATCAGGCTTAGCCATGTATGGCTTTTCAAGGATATACAATTTCTTTTCTGACTTGAGTATAACGAAATTAGATACTAGTCTGAGAAATTGGATCCATCCAACCTGTTTTCTTTCTCGATTATTGGTTCAGGTTCATAATGCTCATTTTGGTGAATCTACAATTGCAGAAAAGATAAATTTATTATAAAGTTCAACATTTTAATATGGTCTTTTATTAAGCGATGCTCCAACTATTTTACTCAAGCCAATAGCCCTCGTTATTAACTCGGGAAGCCTGTTGACTTTCCTAGTGGACCGAGATCCTATCCTACCCATTTCAAACCTTCGCTTTGGCGAACAAGCCAAAATGAGTTGATTGTAGGCCAACAAACTTAATCCACAGCAGTTGATAGCTCCAACTATCAACCTCAAATGTGAGAAGCCAACAAGCCAATCACAACAATCCAATGGCTCTAACCATTGTCCTCAAGTGTGATCTCAGTATCAATAGAGTGGACACTACATGTCACACAAACACACAATATGTGTACTGCTCTACTATGCCTATGAAGAGTTTATCAACATTCGCTTTGGCGAACAAGCAAAACCGTCATTTTAAGTCGACCCATCACTATTAAGGAAAACTCCAATGCATTTTACACCTCCCACTGGTAGAAGTGTACCCTTCGCTTTGGCGAACAAGGTTTCAACGAATAGTGGTTTGATTAAAACCATGGCGATGGAAGGCTTACGTGACTTAATATACTTTAATTGAGGGTTTTTATTATGTCTTATCAGATTATTATCTTTGTTAGAATGCATTGTTTGGCAGTTATTCAACATTCAACCTTAGCACCATTCTAACACAATATTAAAACGTGTCGGTACATGGCCCAACTAAAACCGATTTCCTCGAGCCTAGAGGAATCAGTGGGTCACCTAGGGGTCCATAATAAATATCTTGAGTCTTCGAGTATGGTTGCCTGTCCTTTGGTCCGTCTTCAAGTACATTACAAAATATCATTTAAATTTACAAAGAAAACTTAAAAATTCTTTACTCAATAATTAGAAACCTTGATTTACATTCGAGGGGAATGAGATGAGAAGAGATGTACATTGAGAAGAGGAGTAGGCAGGACACGTAGGCCCTATAATAAATTTACACCCATACTACCTAAAATTTTAAACATTCACCATAGGTCTAAGCTCATGTACCGGCCCCATGCAATATACACAACGTACTAAGCATACTTTAAAAACAATCAATTTTTGAATTGGGTGGGTTTATTAATTAATTGCCCTCTTTTATGTGCAAATGATTATTCGCTTTATAGTTTATTAAAAAACTGCAGATTGGTCCCTTCACAAAAATACAGAATTGGAAAGCTACAGACTTCCCCGCGATGAAGGTTTTATCTTCGCCGGGGCAAAAAATTCCAGAGAGCACTCGCCTCGGCGAACCTGGAAATCCCCATATGAACAGTTCGATTATTTTTGAAGTTTTTGTGTAATAGCACGAATCCAAATCAAATTGAACGCACACAGCTTCAACCAGGATATCAACCAACCAATATAACATTCATCAACACATTATAACCAATTTTCATTTGAATCATTCATCCAAAAGCATTTTGCAGATTTTACAAAAAATAACATGTTATCAACCAAATACGGTTATAAATCCCAAATAAACTGTAGAAATCAATACCCAAGGCTCTGATACCACTGTTAGTGAACGACCCACTTACGTAGCGGAAAACAAAAACATAAATGACATGAGCGTTCCTTAGAAAACCAAGATCTGGGTATAATGTCACAGTTTATACATATATAAATTAAATCTGCAGAAAATCAATTCAAGGTTCAATAATCTACGCACGTTTGGAGGCTCTACCACTTTATCCTTGAATGTTTTTGCTACTGACCCAAGTAGGATCGAACCGCGTAGTCCACACGAAGACAATCGCAAGGAACTAAGGAGGGATTTGCTAGATCCTCCATAGCCTTAGAAACAAGAAGAAAAATCAAAGAAGAACTTTGATTCTTTGCAAAACAAAGTGGCGTGAGTGAGAGTGTTTTGGGGCTGTGTATTTTCCTTTTCAATGAAAGAATGAATGAATAAAAATTCTCTCATTTTTCAATTAACACTTTTCTTTTATATGTTTTTTTACTTGCCCTTCCATATGGAATGGGCTTGGCTCCAATCCAAACACCCCATGTTTCCAAACACCCCCTGATTAGATATTTATTAATTCATCATTATCTTCAATTAAAATCAATTATATATATTTAATAATATATATATATATTAACATTTAACAATAATGATATTATTTAAATATATGTGAACCATATTTAACGTAATTTCACTTATTAATTTTTCTAATAAATTAATAAGGCTACGACCTCAGCAAATTTAATTGCATTGTAAAATTACCAAAATACCCTTTCACCTAAAACGAAAACGCCCTTCTTTTTCTTCTTGCTCTTAAATTATCTTCTATGTGTGTGACCCATAGGCTCGTCATCATACCGGCAGTGTATAGTATCGCGATTAAACCAATTAATCGTCTTACTAAACACAGACCAAGATGACCCCTAGTAAGGCATCATGGGCACCCGATAGTTCGGATTCAGCAAAGTAGCTACCTGTCAATGATATGGTTACCGTATAATTCGATCCTTTCATCATATTGTATCTCGATGAGATGAAGCATAGAAATAGTGTCAACCTTGGTTACCTCGATATTATGTATTCAGTTTCTAGACCAAGGACTTATATTATAATCCGGATAGAGCAACACTCAATCCCACCGTGGCCACAGTTTTAGTGTCGTTTCCATATACTAATTGCGCCGTGAGATAACTTCTCCCGTACCCGGATGATGAACCTCTGTCAATCCACCATAGTCTTGATACACTCCTTGATGCAGCCAATCACCCCGTATTGATAGCTCTAAATAGAACTGCGTTACTAGTGTCAAACCACCAATCAGTGCAGAGGCGCTCCGGTGATCTCAAGTCAAGATCACATGTACCACCATTCGTTAAGGATTTATTCCAGACATTGGGGTTACCATCAATATGGAATCCTCTTGCGGTCAGTCCAGTGAACTTGCAACGGTGTATCCGCCTATAGCAAGCACCCATGTGTTGCACCAGGTTGTCACCAAACAACCTTGACAGTGAGATCAGTCACTAGCTTTCGCAGGGTTGTTCAACCTATGATAGCCTTACCGTATTATCTGTGCTCCTACTTCAGAATAATACTAGGGCTACAACATTTCTAGAATGGCCACCATATGTGCTCATAGGGTTCTCACTATCAAGATTTGAAACACTTGATACCTACGTCACGGTTCTTCCATTCTAAGGACATATCAATACATATTGTAATAATAATGATTTACGCGATATGAATAAAATGCCTTTTATTATTGATTAATGAACATTATTACAAAGAGTCAATTCTACAATAATTGATTGGCTCTAGGGCATCACTCTACCATCCGAACGAATAACACAAAGATCAAGAGTAATCGAAGGTTGACACTATTTCTATGCCTCGATCTCGCCGAGATAACTGATGATGAAATGATCGAATTGTACAGTAGCCATATCATTGACAAGTAGCTACTTTGCTGAATCCGAATCTATCGGGTGGCCATGATGCATTGCTAGGGGCCAATCTTGGTCTGTGTGTAGTGAGACGATCAATTGGTGTTAATCGTGATACTATACACTACCGGTATGATGAGGAGCCTATGGGTCACACACATAGAAGATGATTTAAGACTCAGGAGGTAAGAAGGGCTTTTTCATCTTTTTAGGCGAAAAGGTATTTTGGTAATTTCACTGTGCAATTAAATTTGTTGAGGTCGTAGCCTTTATTTAATTTGTTAGAAAAATTAAATAAGTGAGATTACGTTTAAATATGTGTTCGCATATATTTAAATAAGTTATCATTATTGTTAAATGTTAATATATATATATATATATTAATTGATTTTAATTGAGATAATGATAAACTAAAATTAAAATATCTAATTGGGAGTGTTTGGAAACAAGGGGTGTTTGGGTTGAAGCCTAAGCCTATTCCATAAAGGAATAGGGCAATTAAAATTACACTGTAAAAGTAAAAGTTTAATTGAGATATTAAATGATTCATTCATTTTTCAAAGAAAAGCTACAGCCCCTTATCTCACTCTCTCATGCTAGACTTTGTTTTTGATTGAAAATCAAATACATTTCATTTCTTCTTTGTTCTTAAGACTAAAGAGGATCTAGCAAATCCCTCTTTAGTTCCTTGCGATTATTTTCGTGTGGACTACATCGGTTCGATCCTACACTTGGGTCGGTAGCAAAATACGTTTAGAGACAAAGTTGAAGGAGCCTCCAAATGTGCGTATGATTTCTTAAACTCTAAACTAATTTCTACAGATTCTTATTTTGATATAAACTGTAAATTTGTACTCTGATCTTGGTTCTATGGAACGATCCGTGTTGTTATTAATTTTTGTTTTCTGCTACATCAATGGATCATTTCCTAACAGATCCTACATTGGATCGATTAACGAAGAAATATGGTGAACAGTGTCGATGAATAGTTCAGTGCACAGTGTCGATAAACAGTTGGTGAACAGTGTCAATGAACAGTACTTGGTGAACAGTGATATGAACAGTATTCGTGAGTGATGAATCGCAAAGATGGAGCCTCCAAATGTGGGCATGAACTAAATCCTTGTATGGATTTGTTTTACACAGATTTTATTTTACGGTTTTTATTTATGCATGAAAACGTTATAATCTATACTTGGATCTTGGATGTATAAGTGATCTTTTATTTTTAAAATTATGTTTTTCCGCTGCGCAAACCTGATCACTGACTAACAACAACCTCATCTTCGGATCACTCAATTTAGTGGATTTTGACCTATATGGATTATAAGAATCTCTTCCCTCAATTAAGTCCCATGCAATCTCAAAGCACCATCCTCTAAGAGAATCCACTAACCCATCAAAGTCACATTCCAACCATTCTACTAAAGTACTTGGAGTTACTACATGCTCCTTATTTTTTAGCCTAAAAAGCATTGTGATGCTCTTCCGTTTCTACTCAAACAATCTATAGACTATTGTAGAACTCATTTATCAAGTGCCTATACCCTAACAATCTAAGACTTATCAACCCATTCTAACAATTTAGCGTGCAATCCTAACTCACAAATAATAGCCCAATCGAAGGTTCTACCAAGATTCATACCTCTTTTCTATATTTGATTGTTTTCCTTTTTCTAAATTGGATTTTTGAATTGGATTGCATACGGACCTTGCAAGTCTCCTTGTCTCGGGATGCTTCTACCTTTTGCCATATTCTTGGTTCTTGGCATATTTCCTTAGAGATACTTGAAGATTTGAGGAGTTTGGGATGAGTTTAAATCAATTTGGAGAGGTTTGAGTGAAAAAGTTCAAAGAGAAAACTGGTTTTGAGCGTGACATTCTGAAGAAAATGAATAGTTATATTTATAGAAATCACGAGGCATGCTCATGCAGTCATCCAACTCGGTCGTTCTCAAAACTCTAATTGACTAGGGTTAGGTCAACTTGATTTTGAATGGTCGTATGTGAAAGAGGTAACACTGTGCTTAGGTTTTTAAACCTAAACAAAAGGCAGTTACAAGGCATGAACGTTCTAAGAGAGTGAAAGCTCATACGACATGGAACGACCATCAAGCACGATCGTTCCAACTGAAACAATTTTAAAGATTTTGACACTTATGCACATTGATTAAAATGTCATCAAACAATAATATCCTAGATATTTCAATCACTTGGAGAATTTTCATTTACAAGAAAATGTATCAAATTGATGGCAACCACAAGATTATATCAACTTGACTTTTATTAGACCAATTTTAAGCACAATAAAATGCATACATGAATTCATCAAAGTATGTCTCTCATATGCCAAATTGTAGACGATTCTTACACATGATCTGAATAAGTTCTCCATCTTCGTGAGAAGACTTGCCACTTGGTGATTTTTAAGTCCATCCTCTAATGTACCTTATCGATCTCCTATGGAGGTGCATGTATAGATTTCTCTACACGGGTTGTGGCAAAAATAGATTTTGAGCACTCAGCTCATAATCCCAACCTTTTTACCCTTGCAGTTTGATGGACCAAATCACTAATGGGGTTATGTAAGAGTTATTTCACTTTGATTTATGCAAAGACAATCACACAAACAATGTTTAAAGCATGTTATCACACCTAACTCAAACATATTCTCAATATGCACATAAAACACATCATCTCAATCAACATCACATATTAAACATTCACATAGGGTGATGAATCATACCTGGTTCACATCAGTCATTCCTAACTCTCTCATTTCTTTATCAAAAGGCTTAGTGAAAATATCAGCCAATTGGTGATTAGTATCAACAAATTCAAGAAAAATATCACCCTTGCTAACATGATCATGTAGGAAATGATGTCTAATATTTATATGCTTTGTCCTCGAATGATGTACAAGTTTTTTATACAAATTTATAGCATTTATATTATCACAATGAATAGGACTGCTATGCATGTTAAAACCAAAATCTTCTAGTTGTTGCTTCACCCATACAAGTTGTGCACAACAACTCACTGCTGACACATATTCAGCTTTCATGGTAGAACTAGCAACTGAATTTTGTATTTTTGAAAACCATGAAACTAGCATGTTTCCAGAAAATTCACGTGTTCCACTAGTGCTCTTCCTATCTATCCTATAACCTCCAAAATCAGCATCTGAATATCCTATAAGAATAAAAGAAGATATTTAGGATACTATAAACCAATATTTGGAGTTCCTTTCAAGTACCTAAGAATTCTTTTAACAACATTCAAATGAGATTTCTTTAGAGATCATTGGAAACCTGCACACATGCATACACTAAATAAAATATTAGGCCTACATGCAGTTAAATATAAAAGTGCACCAATCGTGTTTCTATAAAGATTAGTATCAACACTTTTACCTCCTTCATCGGCTTCTAATTTGAGTGATGTGCTCATAGGAGTAGGTTGATCTTTGGTCTAATTCATCTTGAAGCAGTTGAGGAGATCATGAATGTATTTGGATTGATTCAACAAGATCCTTTCCTTTTATTGCTCAATTTGTAATCTGAGAAGGAATTTAGTTTTCCCATCATGCTCATCTCGAATTCACCCTGAATAATCTTAGAAAAATCCTTGCAAAGGATTTCATTTGTAGCACCAAAGATGATATCATCAACATAGATTTAAACTACCAAAATATCTTGCCCATGCCTTTTTCTAAACAAGGTAGTATCCACCTTTCCTTTTGAAAAACCATTTTGAACAAGAAAACAACCCAATCTATCATACCAAGCTCTAGGAGCTTGTTTTAAACCATAAAGTGCTTTTGAGAGTTTAAAACATGTTTGGGGAAATCGGGGTTTTCAAATCCGGGTGGTTGTTTAACATAAACCTCTTCTTGAATAAAACCATTTAAAATTGCACTTTTAACATCCACTTGAAAAAGTTTGAAATCTAGCTGGCATGCATAAGGAAGTAACATTCTAATAGCTTCTAATCTAGCAACCAGATCATAGGTTTCATTGAAATCAATACTTTCCTCTTAAGAGTAGGCTTGGGCAACTAACCTTGCTGATGCGTGTTTCCTACAACATGCAAAATGTAGCAAGTATACTAGTCGCACAAGTAATAGAGTGATGAGTGAGTATCGTTCCCACGAGGATAGTGTTACTAAGTACTGATTTCCCTAGTTTAAGTCCTAATTAAAGCAACAATAAATTGAATTGATGGAAAATTAACAACTAAATACAAATTAACAAAAATATAAATGAATGATGATGAAATTAAAGCAAAACCCAACAACTTAACTAATTAAACAATGCTAAAAAAAATGCTAGGGTGTTGATTTCACCTAGATACGCTAACCCAAATCATAGAATCTATTACCCAAGTTCTAATTCCTTGATTGAAAATCAAATTCCCTGAGTTGTGAAACATACCTTCTCAGGCTACATTTCCCTACTTATCCCTATCAAGCTTCCGTACCCAACAAAATGAAGATTAATAGTTCAAAGTCTTTTAAGCTTTATGGAATTCTATCTAGATTTCATAGATCACTAAACCTATCTCTAGCATTTGCTAATCCACGGTATTTATCCCAAGAGGCATAATCACAAATCACTTCTCAGTCTCATTATGAACAACACACAATTGAATGGTGATTAAGCATCCAAAAGTCATTAAGCAAAGAGATAAACACTCAATCATGAAATTAAAACTCAAAGTAAATCAATTCATATAAATTTGAATCATTGTATCAAGGTTACATCAAACCCTAGCTAAACAACTCAGTTCATACTCAAAAACGAAATAATTAGCAAAACCAACGAATCAAGATTCCATTGAAAACAGCAAAAGATGGAGAAATCTTCTCTAATTTGAAGCCCAATTCTTCAATAATCTTCTCCTTCCATGAGCTGCCTCCCAAATGATGAACCAAGACTCTTTTCTCTTCCTTTTTGCTCTAATTTATACCTCTCTCACTAAGGTCAGCCCTAGCAAGCCAAAACGCGTCGTTTCATTTTTAAATCTGACGCAGATTTCGCCACGGCGAAGATTTGTCTTCGCCACAGTGAAGACTTTCGGGCCAAATATGAGCCTGAATGATTCTGCACTGGAAAGTGTTAAACATGTGAATTCTAGCCCTTAAATTATATTTCTTTTCGTTCAGAATCAGCACATCCTATGTCTACAACTCAGTTATGCAAAAATACTAAAGCACGTCCAAAGACGTTTTTCTTCAGTTCCAGCGTACTTTTCACGACTTCAAGCCAAGTTTCACCTTTTCCGTCGAATTAGAAAAAACCAAAAACATGAAAGTTGTAGATATTATTCTTACTTTCCAAGCTTCTTAATTCAGGTCATTCCGAGTTTCCAAGCTCAAGTTACACAATTTACGCTCAAAACTGTCATTTGTGCTCAAAATCATCGTTTAGCCTACAAAGACAAATTAATAGAATTAGGTAGCAATTTGGCCCAAATTGAATGAAAAATATCCTAAATCCTATCAAAATTCAATGCAAATCATAGTGTAAAATAATGAATTATCACTATTGCTATTGTACCTCTTATAACAAGACCTTGCTCATCCATCTTGTTCTAGAATACCCATTTGGTGCCAATGATTGGATGGTCTTTAGGTCTTGATACAAGTTCCCATACCTTGCTTCTCTCAAATTGATTTAGCTCCTCTTGCATTGCATGAACCCAACTTTCATCACTTAGTGCTTCATCCACTTTCTTAGGTTCCACTTGAGACAAAAATGCTATGAAATGGCAAGTATTGCTCATTGATGCTCTTGTTCTTACTCATTGAGTGGGATACCAATGATTTGTGCATCTTTCACTTCATCTCTTACTAATGGAAATGAGATCTCCCTCATTGGTTCTTGAGGTTCCATAAATGTGTCATCTTCATCATTTACCTCTTCTTGATGTTCTTCTTTCTTGTTGTCGGTTGATGGTGAGGCTTTATCTGTCATTTCAAGCTCTTTCATCAACTTATTAACTTCTTCTCCATTGATATTCTATGCATTCTTAGAAGAAGAATCATCAAATAGCACATGTATAGACTCTTCAACTAAGAGGGTTCTTTTGTTGAAGACTTTATATGCTTTTGAAAGAGAAGAATAACCAAGGAAAAGTGCTTCATCTAATCTTCCAAGGTTGTCCTTACCATTGTTAAGCATAAAGCATTTGCAACCAAAGAGATGAAAATATGCAACATTTGGGTTTTTCCCTTTGAATAACTCATAGGGAGTTTTCTTGAGAATAAGCCTAATCATAGCTCTATTAATGATATAGAATGAAGTATTAACCGCTTCGGCCCAAAAATATCTAGGCATATTATGTTAGAGTAGGTGCCC
This sequence comes from Pistacia vera, assembly GCF_008641045.1. Lineage (NCBI taxonomy): Eukaryota > Viridiplantae > Streptophyta > Magnoliopsida > Sapindales > Anacardiaceae > Pistacia > Pistacia vera. Next base: position 404,043 of record NW_022196634.1, read on the forward strand.
TAAAGCCAATGAATTATTGCAATATTGGCTGTTTGTAATAATGTTTATTTATCAACAAAAAGGAATTTTCTTATATATATCGCGTAAATCATAATTGTATTAATATATGTTCTTAGGATGGTAAAGCCATGATGAGGGTATCAAGTATTTCAAATCTTGATAGTGAGAACCCTATGATCACATATGGTGGCCAGTTTAGAAATGTCCGTAGCCCCAATATTATTTTGGCCAAGGACACAGATAATACGGTAAGGCTACCATAGTATTAGTATTGAACGACTCTATCGAAAGGCAATGACTAATCTCACTTGTCAAGGTTGTTTGTTGACAACCTAGTGTAACACATGGGTGCTTGCTGTAGGCAAATTCACTGGACAAACCCACCAGAGGATTCCATATGGATGGTAATCCTAGTGTCTATGGAATAAATCCTCTAATGGATGGTGGTGCATGTGATCCTTAGACTTGAGATCACCAAAGCGCCTTGTGCACCAATTGGTGTAGTTTGACACTAGCCCAACGTAGTTCTATTTAGGACTATCAGAACGGTAGTAATTGGCTACATTGAGAAGTGTATCAAGACTATGGTGGATCAATAAAGGATTCATCACTCCTGGGTATGGGAGAAGCTATCTCACTACGCAATTTAGCAAATGGCAATGACACTAAATCTGTGGGCACGGTTGGATTGAGTTGTTGCTTAATCCAATTTGTTATTCTAGTTATTGGTCCGAAAAATGAATACAAAGATATCAAGGGTATTTGAGGTTGACAATATTTTTGCATCTCAGCCTTGATGAGATAACGGATGATGAAAGGACTTGATTGCACGACAACCATACCGTTTACAGGTTGCAGTTTCATTGAATTTCTATCTATTGGGTGGCCATGATGCCTTGCTAGAGGCCAATCTTGGTCTGTGTGTAGTTAGACAATTAATTGGTATTAATCATGATACTACTCAATGCCAATAGGATAGGGAGCCTACGAGTCACACACTTAGAAGATAGTGTAAGGATGATGACATTTTGGAAGAGTATATTCGTCTTTTAGATGATTAGGCATATTGGTAATTTTGCTATGTAATTAAATTTACTAAGGTTGTAGCCTATGTCCAATTTTATTATTGGAATAATTTAGCAAAATTATAAATTTAATAATTAGAGTTAATATTAAAACTTAAACTAAATAATTAAATTGGGTTTAAATACAATTCTACTTAAAGTTTGGGTTGATGCTAAACTTAAGGGGTAGAGGGGATATTTGCTTTATCATTTAAATAAAGCAAAATTAGGTTTTTCATTAACCTTATCATTGTGTTTCCATCCCAAGCCTTTTGAGAGAAATGTTTTTATTTTTCTCTCAATTCTGTCTTCCAAGACGCCAATTACTTGAAGCCAAGAATTAATTCTTGGTTATTGTTGTACTCTTTTCGTGTGGACGACGTGAGCTTGATTCCATTCTCGAGTCGGTAGCGAAATTGATTTTAGGGACACTGAAGGAACCTCCTACGTTTGTAAGTAAATTTTAATCCTTGTATGGATTTGTTATTATATTGATTTTATAATATATGTAAACATTATAATCTATACCAAGATTTTTGGGATTAAGTAATTGACAGATTTCTTTTTAAACTTTGATCTTTCCACTGCGCCAATCAGATCAGTTACTTACAGTGGTATCAGAGCCTCGGGTACTAGATTATAATGTTTAATTGTTGATTGATAACATGTGATTTGCTTGATAGCATGTTATTGTATATATTGATTTTTAAATCTGTAAAATTCTATGTTTATTGCATGATTTGTATGATCAATTGGTTTAAGTGATGTGTTGATGAATGATTTTGGGTAGGTTGATGTCATGGTCGAATGCTGGTGCGTTCGATTTGATTTGGATTCGCGTCATTATGTGAAAAACTGGAAAAACAACCATGAACTGTAGGCTCACTGGATTACACCGATCACTACTGTAGGCTCACTAGATTACACCGATCACTATTGTAGGCTCACTGGATTACACCGATCACTACTGTAGGCTCATTGGATTACACCTATCACTACAGCAAAATAAAGCTTCGTTGCAACAATGAGCTTTATTGAATGGAGTAGCTTTGAAAAATCAGCACCCATCACGATGATCGCGAGTTTGGTGAATGACCGTCGTGGCAAAATAAAACTTTTCCATGACGATTGAGCTTCGGAGCAGCACTGAAAAATCAGCGCTCGTCGCGGCGATCACAAGTTTGGTGAACAACCGTCGCGACGAAACAGAACTTTGCCACAACGAGTGAGCTTCTGGAGCTTGCTGATCATTCACGTTCGCCACGATGAAATAAACCTTCACCATGGTAATCTTGATTTTTCTCCACATACGCCACGACAATTATGCTACTGGAGTAGATCACCTTTTTATGTGATGGCACCAAAGTGCAGTTTTCCAAAACCTTGAAGCCAATAATTATTCTATACATCTAACAGGGTAATTAAGTAATATCACCCATCCAATTTAAAATATTTGTTTTTTAATGTATACAATGTTATTGTTGAAAATTACATGGTGCCTGGTACATGAGCCTTAGACCCATGGTTTGTTTATTTAAATTTTGGGTTTGTTTGTAAGTTGTTAAATAAATAGGACTTGTGTGTCCTGCCTCCCTCAAAATTCTCTATGTATTTCTTCTTCTCATGTTATTCCCCTTGTGTGTAATGCAAGGTTTTTATTTTATTGATGTAAATTAGAATAGGATTTTATTTATTATAAAATCTTTTGTAATGATCGTGATGAAGAAATGAAGGGCAAGACTTGAAGACCCAAGTTTTGTATTGACCCTAGGTTGACCTACTGATTCCTCTAGGCTCGAGGAAATCGATTTTAGTTAGGCCATGTATCGGCACATTTATTTTACATTTAGAATGCATGCTAAGGTTGAAAGTTTAATAACATGCCAATCAATGACATTCTAACAAAGATAATAAATTGGTGAGACCACAAAATAAAACCCCTTAACAAAGGATATGAAGTTAGTAATTAAAATGCCTACCATCACCATGACTTTAATCAAACCACTGTTCGTTGGAACCTTGTTTGCCAAAGTGAAGGGTACACTTCTACCAGTAGGAGGTTAAAGTTCATTAGAGTTTTCCTTAATGGTGATGGGTCGACTTAAGATGATGTGTTTTGCTTGTTCGCCAAAGCAAAGATTGATAAACATATCAAGGCATAGTAGAGAAGTAAGCTTGTTATATGTACGTGGCGACATGTAGTGTCCACTCTACTGATATTGAGAATCACACTTGAGGACAATAGCTTCAGCCATTGTATTATATGATTGGTTTGTTGGCTTATTTTGCATTGGAGGTTGGTAGTTGGAGCTATCAACTGGTGTGAATTAAGTTTGTTAGCCTACCTAATTAACCCATTTTGGCTTGTTCGCCAAAGAGAAGGTATGAAATGGG